>NW_006711171.1:0-501049 GCF_000167675.1 Trichoderma reesei QM6a | reverse complement strand
AAGNNATAAGTTTTATTTATTTTAGCTATAGATTTCTTTCATATAATAATAAAAGCACTTATTATTATAAAGTTAATAAGTAATAATAGTATATTACTTATAATCCTTTTATTAATAATATTAACTTTTTCTTTTATTATTTAAAAGTGCTATTATATTTTACTATCCTCCTTACACTCTACCTTCATAAGGTTTTAAAGNAATAGACTTATATTAGGCCTAGAGCTAAGTAAATAAAAACTAATATCCTATTATTAAGTTCTTACTAGCTTAGTATTTAATATAGTAGCTGGTTTTTTTTACTAGTTTATTAAATTACTATAGTGTTTTATAATATAGCTATAATTACTATATATTATATAGTCTTTAATATAATATATCCTTTATAAATAATATCTCTTATATTTTTAATATAATAAAGTAATTTTTAAAACCTTTAAAGTGTTTAAGTTTATATTATTTAGTATAATAGTGCTATTATAATATTATTCTAGTACTGCTAAAGTATCCTTCTACTTAATATATAGTTTTTTATAAGAGTTATTACTAGTTCCTTAATAATTAGGCTATTAGTTTTTTTATTATTATTTTTATAATATTATATTTTATTTCTTTTATATTAAGTATTTTACTTAAATGCTTATATTATAAATATTAGCCTATAACTTAAGAATACCTTAATTAAAAATACTTATTTAGATTTTTAATAAGCATTTCTTAAAGAAAAAAGGTATTTAAAAAAGGTTTAGTATAAAAGTAGCTACTTTTACTATAATAACTTTATAATAATAAAAAAATATTATAAACTTTTTATTATTATATTATTATAAGTTAGTAAGTTTAAAAGCTGCTTTTATTACTTATATTTTCTTATTTAGTAAATAGCTTATATAATATTTAAGATATCTTTTTTAAGGAATTTTATTATAATTATTATATTTAAATATATAAAAATCTATTTATTTTATTACTAGCTTATTATAAAGGTATAATACTATAAGTTATATTTTATTCTCTTTTAATATTAATAATATTATATTAAACTAATTATTTAAGGCTTAAAGGTATATTTAGTATTTAACCTAGCTTTTATTTAAGAAGGTAGGTTATATTAAGGTAATTTTTATAAAGGCAGTAGTATTTACTTACTTTTTTATAAGTTATTTTTTATTATTTTTTATTAGTATAAATATATTTAATTTTAAGTCTTCTTTTTATATTAATTTCTTTATAAATTTAATAAGTTATTACTTTTTTTATACTTCTTTTAATTCTTTTACCTAGCTTTATAACTTTTTTATAAATATTTTTAAAAGTGCAGGGTTTAATAAAACTATATATATTCTTTAAATTATAGTATTTATAAGTAAATTTTATGCTATTTTTAGTAAAGCTTAATTTTATATTATTATTTTTATTATTAAGTTTTACTTACTTTATTAAAAGCTTATCCTTTTCTTATTTATTATTAAAAGGTTATTACTATAAGATTATAAAATCTATAACTTATTATAACTATTATTTTATATATTTACTATCCTTCTTTTTAATAATTCCTTATCCTTTAATAAAAATAAACTTATTAAAGCTAGTATATAATATAAAAAAGTAAAAAAAGAGAGAGGATAATTAAGGTTATAAAAAGTTAATATATAGTTATTAATTACTATTAAGTAGTCTAGGAGTTAATTATATAATTACTTTTAAAGGTAGGTGTTTATAAGTAACTATATTTATTTTTAAACCTCCTTAAAATAAAGAGATAGTTTACTTTTTTTATAGCTATAATAATGCTATAAAGTTATAAGCACTTTATACTAAGGTTATTATAACTTTATATATATTTAATTTAACTTTATATTAAACTCCTTTTAAAAACTATGCCTTTTTATAAGGACTATATATTATAATCCTAATATTTTAGTAAATTACTTAATTTCTCTTACTTAAGGCACTATTTATATACCTTATTAAAAATACTATTTATAAAGCTAATTTTTATAAATACCTTAAAATATATTTTAATACTTTTAGCACTTTATAAAAAGCTATAAAAACACTTTTAATTAAACTTTTTTAAAGTATAATATTTATTTTATATTATTACTTTATATTAATATTCTCTTAGTAATTAATTTTTATACTATTTATACTTAATATATTATTATTATATTAAAGGATATTTATTTTTTATAATTACTTTTATAAATTATTACTTTAAAGTATATACTTTTTAATAGTTTAAATTAAATTTAATTTATAATAAATATAAAATTTAAGCGCTAAAAAAGAAGGATAGTAAACTATACTTAAGTAATTATTTTTTTTTTTTAATACTTATAGCAGTAGTTTAGTAGTATTTATAATTATTATATATAATTAATACACTTTATAAGCAGCTAGTGCTTATTAAGTACTTAAATATATCTCTTCTTCTTCTAGGCTGCTTATAAGCAGCCTAATTTTATTATAGCTTATCTTTAGGCGGCCTATTCTTATCCTTAAGCTAATTAAGCAGCCTATATAGGTCGCGCCTGCTTATTAGGCGGCCTATAGGACCTACAGGCTAGGTAATTGCAGCTTTAATCCGATAGTGATCGCCGTCATCTCGGTGTGCCGTAAAAGTGCAAGAAACAAAAGAACAAGATGCAAAAGTGGGAACAATGCAGATTCAAATCCCCCCCCGTCAGCTCGACGACGCCAATTGTCTCCTCCACATCCGCCGTAACAGAAGCGGGTGGTTCCGCTAGCATCTTCGCATCTGCGTTTTAGTACAAATTGTGCAAAGACGACTCCAAAAGATTCGGTGAACAGACGGCGGCCGCTTCTATGTTTTAACGCGCGGGAGCTCGGGCCTTAGTCCCCCCCCCTACCCCCTTGCACGGGACAATCTCAGGCGTTTGCTTATTATACGAACGCGCGTTTCTGCTGATTCACGTTGCTCAGACCTGCGGAATCGTCGATGCGAGGGCTTATTGATACTGTATACCAGCAGGAGAGAGGCAAAGCCAAGGAGGCAAAAAAAAGTCTGAGCCCTTGTCATGCACGTCGTCAAACGGGGGGCACGAATGAGGAGAGGGGAAGAGGAGGTGAGCCCAGTTTCTTCGCAGGCCGCGCCGTTGGCCACCACCAACCAAGGTGACTCGAGGAATTACTCGTTACAAATGCCAAACGACGCTCCGGCCACTCATGATGGCGAAGGCGAAGAAAAAAAGCAGCAGGAAACAAGAAGCTAAAAAGGGTTTCCGGGCGGCATCCGCGGCGCCTGCAAACATCCTGATGGTTTAAAAGGGTTGCATGTGCATGATGACCCCTAACGTTCGCTGCACGACTGCTGCCCGTCCTTGCGATGAATCGATTCCTTGTTCCCTCTCCCCCCGTCGCCACCGTCTCGGAAGCCCTACAGGCCAATGGCCGGCTCCCCGCCTTATCGTTGTGCATGGTGAGCAGAGCGACGTTATCACGCTTCAGGCATAGGTTGGCCTTCATGGGTTGACGTGTTCTACGCACCTAGTCCCTAAACACCAGCTCCAGCGGCGAGTCAGTGAAGCGAGTCTCCACGTGTGTGACCGCCTGATCTCCCAAATAATACGTGTAACGGGATAGATGGATGGACCCCTTTCACAGCCAGAGCAGGGGGGGGAGGGAAGAGGGAGGGATGGACGCACGCACGCAAACACGCTCACCCACAACTCTGCTTCACACAATCACGCCTCTTGCTTGTGCAAGCCTCGATAATTACCAAGAGTCAGGCACTGCAGGACGACTTGTTATGGCAGCCCAACCCAAGCAGAGGGCCCCTGCCCGCGACCTATCACATGCCGCGGCCTCACACCAAGGCCTGCATTGACGTGGACTCGGACGACAGCACAAGTCGGCATATCCATATCCATAGCTGCATCCATACCATGCCACTCATATCCAGTCATATCCATATCCATATCCTGGGCCCCGGGCTAAGCCGTTTCAGTTCTTCCCGGGGGGGTTGCCTGCCAGCCTTTTCTTCCACTCCCTTTACCGCTTTGTTATGGCGTGAAGTTGATTTTATACAATGCCAGTCACGGCTTCGAGAGCTCATCATCCCAATTGTTGAAGCCGAAGCTGAAGCACAAGAAAAGAAAACGCCTGGGAGTAGAAAGACGCAGACGCACAAGCTGAGCTGAGCGACACAGCTCACGACCAAGCCGTTCAACATGGTTATGAGAATGAGGTCGCTGTCTCAGCGCATGCCGTCGTGGTCCAAATCAACCAGTATGCCATCAACCTCTCTCACTCTCTCATCCTCACTCGCCGCGTCATCGCGTAAATCTTAGCAGCCCGTTCTGATACTCATCGCCCGCACCATCTGTAGAGCAGAAGAACAGACTCTCCAAGAGCGATGGGCGCTTTAGCACCTCTACCGATCGGATGAACAGCCTGGAGCTCAATGACCCTTCAAAGTATGGCCTCCCCCCTCCCCTCCCCTCATCCATTGAACCAACAGACGCGGCCGCAGAAACAGCAACTAACCGCAGAGCCATTCGTTATTGCCGTGTAGTTTGCAAGAGGAAGAGAGCTTCCAGTTGGTTGCAGGCGGGACCAGCGACCAGCTGCGATGGCTCGAAATTGACAATGGCGTCAAGAAGGAGGACGACGACACACCGAGTGAACTGACCCCCAGCGAGGACGTCTCCAATGCGGAGCCGGCCGGCGAAGATGCCGAGGCCGACGATGAGGCCGCCACCAACGGCGTCAACGGTGACAGCGAGATTGTAAACGGCGAGACTCCCAACGGCGAGACTCCCAACGGCGTGACTCCCAACGGTGAGACCGCCAATGGTGAGACCGTCAACGGTGAGACCGCCGGCGAGACTCCCGCCAGCGAAGCCGCCCCCAGCCTGCGGTCCAGGACCACCAGCTTCAAGGCCGTCAGCGTCAAGACGGCCAGCGAGAGGGTCAACCTCGACGATGCTACTGACGTTGACCCCGACGAGGTCACAAACTATGTTCTCCAATGCCACGACGACGTCAACGACCATCTGCGGCAGATCAATGACGCCCTCAACCTCATCAGCATCATGGGTCCTACGCGGAGCGGCAAATCAACCCTCATGAACCTCCTCGCCGGATGCACCGATGAGCCGCTGTTTTCCACCAGCCCCGGTGCCGAGTCATGGACAAGAGGTACTGAAGCCATCACCACGTCTTGCTGCTGGGCTTACCTGTACTGACATCATGGACAGGCACTAACCTGGGCAACAAGATCATGGGCGTCAAGGAGTTCTCCAGACTCGACGACGGCGTCGAGGTGCCCATGAATACCAACCAGAAGGTGGCCTTCCTGGACACTGAAGGCCATGGTGACCAGGGTGACTTATATGAGTTCGTAGCGCCGACCCTTTGTTGTCTCGCTTGTGATGATGAAGCCTGCTAATTCATACATGACAGCATCATGCTCTTTACTCCCGCGGTTCTGTGCTCTCGCGTCATTGTTTTCAACACCACAGACGTCGCCAAGGACACCATTCTGACCAGCTTGGCCATGATGACGCTGGCTGCCGATAAGCTGAACTTTGGCGGCGACAAGAAGACGACTGGGCCCAAGTTTGGCCAGTTGGTGATTATCATCAACAAGTGAGTTGGCCGTCATTTCAGCGTAAACGAGAAGATTATCTTTCTAACACTTCATCAGATATGATCTTGGAGGCTCTGGTAAGTCTTTTCAACTGAGGTGCAGCTGTTTTTTCCTGCCAACTAACTAATCCCCCCCGTTAGTGGACGATGTCCGGAAGAACATCCTCAGGAAGGAGATTGGCAGGACCGAGGCCATCAAGAGGAGAAACAAGATCCGCGAGAAGCTGGCCGCCGAGTTTGAAGATGTCACAGTAAAGCCGCCCCCATAGAGACATGAATGAAAATTGTGCAAGAGGCTCACAGACACCACAGGTTCACGTCCTCCGCGGCAACTCTCTCAAAGAAGGCGTCCAGGCCAAGATCAACGACAAGACCAAGGAGTTCCTTGTCCTCGACGACTTCAACGACAGCTACGTCAAGGACTTCAAGAACCTGCGAGCGCAGCTCTCCCAGATGCTTCGAACGCCGCGACTCGTTGCCGGCGCACCCTTGACGGGTGCCTCGACTGCCGACTTCGTGTCGAGCATCGTCAAGTCGATCAACCGGCTTGAGCAGAACGGCCAGCTGCACGTCCCCGACATCTGGCGGGCTGCCGAGAACGAGGCCATCAACCGATCTCACATCAAGTTCCACCACGACTTTAGAGAAGCGTGCAACAGGCTGGCCCAGGACACGTCGCTGATAAGCACCAAGGAGTGCAACAAGGTAAGCACCTCTCCGAACTCGATCAATGTAGCCGCATCTGACCAGCTGTAGAAACTCGATCGCATCACGCAGAAATGCATGACCGACGTCCGTGGCTCACTGAGATATCTCACTCAGCAAACCATCAGGGACACCTGTGCAAGCCTGACCAAAGAGTCAGAAGGCCAGAGGAACGAAGTCCTCGCCGCCAACCTGCAAAAGATTGAAGCCTTTGCCGAGAAGGAGCTCACAGAGCTCGTCGGCTCAATACAGGACACTCTGACAGACGCCGTGTCCAACTTCAAGACCATCTCGGTCGACACCGCGGACAAGCTCCTGGACCAGCTGCACGGCGACCTGCTGGAGAAGTACAAGAAGAAGATTGCCTCGTACGACGAGCAGGCTCTTGTGCGAAACTACTCCGTCACGTACGACCGCGCCTTCTTCACGGCCGCGGCCATGGCGAGGCAGAACCTCAACATTGCCTGGGCCTCGTGGCTCGTGGAGCTGGACACGACGAGCGCGGAGCAGATTGCCGCCGCGCTGGAGAAGCTCTACCAGGAGAGCCTCGTCGGGGACGAGTCCATCTGGGAGACGAGGGCGGATGAGGAGCTGAGCTCCCACCTGTCCAACTACTACAACACCATCGACACCGAGTATCTGTGGGACAATGCCGCGGCCATCAAGGCCAACTACACGGAAAAGGCCAACAACGCCAAGAACCTCGTCGCCGCAAAGGTGGCGGTTCGGGAGCAGGAGATGGCCAAGCTGGTCGAACAAGAGCTGGGTATATATAAACATTCTCACACTCCAGTTCCCCCGTTTGAATGCCACTTCGAGGCTAACAGATTTTATCTTCAGAGAAATACCTCGCCGCCTACCAGAGACAGCTGGACGAGTCTCTGCTGCCCAAGGAGGACGTGGGCGACTTCAAGGCCATCACAGACACCACGGCCTGCCGCAGCGAGCTGATAGCCTTCCTCAAGGAGCAGCCGATGAGCACGCGGCTGTACGACCACTACCTGAACCAGTTTGACAACCAGCTGTCGGCCAAGAAGAGCGCCTTTGGCGACAAGTACACAGCAGGTATGAAGCCATCTCCCCGACCTCCCCTTCCCCCCCCCCTTTTTCACTGATCCCATAATCAATCTACATGCTCACGCTCTCTCCCTCCCCCCCTCCCCTAGTCCTCAAAGAGTTCCTGTCGTACATTGAAGAGGAGCTCGACCGCATCGTCAAGGCCCAGATCGAGGACTTCAAGAACCAGAGCGACACGCTGCCCATCACGCGCTTCCTCTCCAAGGACAAAATCACATCGCACCTGGCCGCCTGCGAGTCCGCCGCCCGCGCCGCCTTTGAGCGCAGCGTCTCGCACTTCAGCCTCACCACCGACGAGGCCCGCCTGCGCGTGACCGAGGCGCGCAACCGCCTGGCCGCCGGCATTGCGGACTACCACATCGCCAAGCTGCTGCTGCTCGACTCGCTCGTCAACAAGTGGAACCGCCAGGCGCTCAACCGCTGCGTCAACGAGGTGCTCTCCGGCGTCGTCGACTTCACCCTCGACACCCCCGAGAAGCTCGAGGAGGCCGTGCGCAAGGCCAAGATGGCCTACTTTGGCGAGGCTTGTGGCGAGACGACGAAGCAGGCCGAGGTAAAGTTTTCCCGCGACATTTTGTTGAGGGGAGGGGGAAAGCGAGAAATTTGCTGACGTGAAGAAATCTTTTCTTCCAGACCTGGGAGACTTTTGAACGAAAAGCCGACACTTTGTACGACAACATTCGGTGAGTCTCGATCTCCTTCGCTCTGTGTTCCATGACTGGTTGCTGGATACTAACAGTTTTGTCCAGACGCGCCCAAGCTGTCTTTAAGTTAAAGGTTCGACCACCAGCACCGCCTAAGCATCTCTCTCTCTCTCTCTCTCTCTCTCTCCTTCTCTCCTCTCTCCTCTCTCCTCTCTCCTCTCTCCTCTCTCCTCTCTCCTCTCTCCTCTCGTCTCCTCTTTCATCCGCAACTAACACCGACCCCAGGGCATCAGCTACGAATCGACGACCTCGGAGCTGGAATCCAAAGTCATCCACGGAATAAGCCGCCCCTTTGCTGACCTAGCCAAGTATGCAAAATTGTCTCCTTACTACGCCGTAATCTGGCTGCTCAGATTCCTCAAAAAATCTCTGTACTCGGCCGCCATCTGGTTGATAAGATTCCTACTCACATATAATCGCTAGTCTCCTCGGCATGTCCTGGATCTCCAGCGGGTCTGAATTCCAGCATGAGCTCCGCCCCGAAGGCAAATCGAGGTCATATCTCCTCAAGAACCTGAGCAAGCCAAAGGGATACGGCGTATGTACATATATTAATGAAGAAACACACACACACTCAAGACCACAAGACACACACACAAAATGCCTACCCTGGAACTGTTTCAGGGGGGGGAGAGAAAGAACGAAAAGAAAGGCTAACTGATGGCTTTTTTTGCAGAACAAACACTGCACAAGCCTTCGCTTCGACAACTGGAGAGCCGAATTCTCCGATTTCGTATTCGACGAGCCCATTGTCCAGGAGCTCTCGCCCTTTACTGTCCGTACCACCACCATTTCCTTCGAATATCCTACGTCAGGTCATGCTAAACTAGAGATGAAAACAATCTAGGTGAAAACCATCACAGTGCCAGCTCAGGATGAAAAGTGAGTTACTCCTTACATCGGTTTGTTTTCAAATCTCGTCTTTGCTATTTTACTCACTGTCGCACGCAGCACCCAAGTCAACATCGCCATCAAGGAGACCAAGACGGAGACAATCACCCACTCCAACGCCGTCATGTTCACCGCTCAAAACGAGTAAGCCCCCCAGCCATATCCCTCCCAATCTCACAAAAATCACCTCCAGGCAAGACTAAAAAAAACTCGCCCTAGATACGCCGCGACAAAGGGCATCGAGGAGGTCATCGGCGCCAAGATCAAGGTAACGCTTCATCACCCACAAAACCTCACACTCGTTCCGCGTAACTAACACACACAAACAGGAGGCCTTCCACGCGTCAGACGCCTTTGCAGACGTCAAGCGCAACGAGGTCACTCTCGACATTGACTTCAACCACCCCGTCATCTGCCCTGCCAACCGAGCGTACGTCCAAACCTCCTCTCCCCCCCTCAATCCTCTCGTCAGATGAATACTAACAGTCACCTTAGAACGACCGTCACTTGCTCCGGCTACACGCAGCTCACGTCCATCACGTACACCGCAAAGATGAAGTAAAAACCGCCCACCTCACCATCCCTCTCCTCTCATCATCAGAGAAAACTAACGATTCGTTCTCAGGCTTGTCCCCGAAGTCACCTTCACAGGAGGTCAGTTCAAATTTCTTCACCCCCCTCACAATCCCAAGCAAGGGTATTAACAATCATGAAAGGCTACACCCGCGCCATCACAAAGAAGAACGACACGGGCAACTTCCTCAAGGGCGACAAGAGGAAGAAGCGCTCCTACGCGGACATTCCCAACGGCCCCGCCGACGAGATCAAGGTACATCACCCCAACGCTCTCTTCACCAACAGATGAATGGATCACCATCATGTCTTGAGAATCAAGCCGGGATTAACATCAAGGGGCAGGACAAGGCGGCTTCCAACGCAGACCCATGGGACTGGCCCCAGGCCATCGAAAAGTACCCGCACATCCAGACTCTCGTCGACCGCATCAGCGAGCCTCAGTGGTAAGTTTTTCCTCTTTTCCTCCCTTATCATCCACAGCAAACCTGTCTTTTTTTTCTTCAGGACTTCCTTCGTAATCACAAAAAGCTAACTCCAAGCACCAGTTATGAGATGTACGTCCGCGGCAAATGGGAAGGCATCAGCGGCTGGAACTTTGTAAGTCCTCCCGCGTTCACCTCATACTCGAATAGTCAGACTGACAACCAACGAAAATAGGTCATCCAAACAGACATCAAAACCGCAACACCCCCCGGCACACCCATCTAAACCACGCAAACCAACCCACCACCTCTCATCTCATCTCATCTCATCTCATCTCATCTCAACTCAAACTCAAGTCATCTCTCAGACCAAACCCAAACAACAGCAACGCCATCGCCCATCAAAAAGCCATCGCACTATCACAAAAAGCAGCAATATATTCCAGCCCATCGGCTCTCCACCCAAACTCACTCAAGACTTCTACACGACCATTCTCACATGACGACAACTACCACCACCACCACCACCACCACCACTACGCATGAGACACATTTGCCATGAAACATCACCGACGACGACGACACAAAACAACACACATGAGAGGAACATACATATGCCACGATATACCAACTATATACCATCTTGACGTTTGATTTTGACTTTTGCTTTTCAACCCCCTTCGCTTAGCATTAGATACGGATTTTTCACGACCAGCTTTTTGCCTGCATACATACCTGTCTATCTGCCTGTCTCTGTCTATCCATCTGCCCACCTGACTGCTTGTCTGCTTGCTGCTCGCTACTTGCTTTACCTGCCTGATTGTCTGCTCATCTACATTGTTCGGATCGTTTGGAAATCGTTTGTTTTGCTTCTAGATAGCCTACGCACTTACGCACAACTACGCATACACTAGAATGACATTACGCGTTGCCTAACCTCACCAGCCAAGCAGTTCGCTCTCGAATTCCACTATTGCCTAACGAGTGAATAACTAATACTGCATAACTAATGAAGTAGAACATTCTGATAATGTAGATCCAATCTGTTTGTTGAGCGTTTAGAAAAGAAAGAGAGTAAGCAAGAAACAAGAAAGAGAGAGTAAGAAGAAGTGAGAGTAAGAAAGAAAGACTACCCCTGCTGCTATTTTCCCCCCTCCCCAAGTATGCCTTGCAGCTAGACTTCGCCACACGCGTAGAGAGACCCGGTTTTTAGACCTGCGAGACGGTCACCTCGTGGGGATGCCTGTCGATGCCGAGGCTGAAGCGGCGCTTGACGGCCTTCCAGGCTTCAATCAGCACAATGTACACCGCCACACAGCCAAAGACGACACCCCATTCCCACGTCAACGCCTGATGCTTAAAGACAACCTTGTTGACGTAGGGAATGTAGATGACGGGAAAGGTAATGGCAAAGCCGGCCACCACGGACCAGAACAAGAAGTGGTTGTGATAGACCGTCTTGAAGACGGAACAGGGCCCCTTCCACCTCTCGTCCATGTTGAACAGGCTGCGGTGGAAATGCTTCACCTCCCAGGCGGTAACCAGGAGCAGGAAGCTCAGCGTGGCAAATGTGGCCGCTCTAGCACGGAACACGGGGCCGCAGCCGTCGTGGCCGCGCTCGTTGCAGTCGACAGGCAGATTGTGGAAGCCATGCCCAGAGGCCGCATAGGCCACCAGCATGAACGCCGCCAGGCAGAGGGATCCCATAAAGGTGCCGTACATGAACTGGTCCCGAATCAGATCCAGGGTGAAGACGCCCTTGTGCAGGCTGCGGGGCGGACGCCGCAGAATGTCGGGCTGCGCCTCCTCCAAGCCCAGGCCAAGGGCAAGGGGGGACGAGGTGACAAGGTTGGCCCAGAGAATCTCCAGCGGCGACAGCGGGAACACGGCAACCTGCTTCTCGTCCTTGAAGGCGAGCCCAATCAGCAAGAGGATGACCTGGGCAAGGTTGGAAGTGAGGAGATGCAGGAGGAACTAGACACAACAAGTCAGTCACAGGACCACCAATAAGCCTGCCCTTTAAGGGAAGGGGAGGGGGAGAACTCCAGCCTCACCTTTTGAATATTGTCTGCAAGCCGGCGGCCCTCCTTGATGCCCGTCACAATGGACGCAAAGTTGTCGTCCGTCAGCACCATGTCCGACGCTTCCTTCGCCACGTCGCTGCCCCTATCGCCCATGGCGATGCCCACGTCAGCCTGCTTCAGCGCGGGCGAATCGTTGACGCCGTCTCCCGTCATGATGCAAAACGCCTCGCGGCGGTGCAGCGCCTGGATGACTCGGACCTTGGTCAGGGGGCTGCACCGGGCAATGACGAGCGGGAGCGACTCCATGGCATCGATCTGGTCGTCCGTCAGGTTGCCAAAGTCGGTTGCCGACATGACGGTCGTCGACTTCAGGGGGACCTTGTGCGACAGGATGCCGACCTCGTACGCAATCGCAGTCGCCGTCTTGATGTGATCGCCAGTCACCATGTGCACGGCGATGCCGGCCTGGCGACACTGTGCCACCGCGCCGGCCGTCTCGGGCCGCGGAGGGTCGTAGAGACCGGCGAGGCCCAGGAAATGGAGGCCGGCTTCCACCTGGGAGCGGTCGTGGGCGTCCTCCTTTTCGCGGTCCAGGGTCCGGCTGGCAATGCACAGCACTCGGAGGCCCTCGGCAGCGAGCTCCTCCGCCTGAGCGTGGATCTTGTGCTTCAGCTCCTCGGACTCGTCCAGCTTTGGCAAGACTACCTCGACGGCACCCTTGGTATACACTTGGCACGTGGCATCAAGGCCGCCACCATAGACGACACTCATGAGCTTGCACGACGAGTCAAAGGGATGTTCCGCGATGAGTTCATCGCTGGCAGACTTATTCTTTCCAAAGCGCAGGGCAAACACTTTGAGAGCTATCTCCGTCGGCTCCCCCACGGCCTTCCACTCGTCCGACCCCAGGGCCGTCGTCGTGACGCTGCTCGAGTCCGTCTCGAGCTCCTTCTTACCGTCCGAGACGGTGGCGTTGTTGCACAGATACAGCGTGTCGAGGAAGGCGTTGAAGCAGGTGCCCGCGAGCGACCCGGACCACGTCACGGTGCCGCTGCTGGGATCGTACGGGTCGGCAGTGCCCTCGATGAGGCCCACGAGGCCGCCGCGCAGCCAGACCTTGCGCGCAATCATGCGTCCCTGGGTGAGGGTGCCTGTCTTGTCGGAGCAAATGTTGGTTACTCCGCCGACCGCCTCGAGGGACGGCATCTGACGGACAATGACATGGCCCTTGACCATTGCCTTGGTAGCGACAGCCATAGTGACGGTAAGCACGGCAAGGAGGGATTCCGGGATAACGGCAACGCCCACGCAGATGCCGTACAGCAGGACATTGTCGTCCATGTCCCACTTGTTGACCGAGAAGACAATGACGGCCAGGAGGATGGCCAGGCCAAAGAGCAGCAGAGCGAACTTGCTGAGCGTGACCTGCAGGGGCGTCCCCTCGAGGCCGAGGATGCTCCTCGTCGTCTGGTAGCAGTTGATGAAGAACCTGCTGACGGGTCCAGAGCCAGTGTTCTGCCTCTTCTTTTGACGCAGCAGCTGGGCAATCTGGCCCACCTCGGTGTCCATGCCGGTCGATATCACGATGCCGGTTCCCCGGCCGCGAGTCACCGAGCTTCCGGTGTAGACCAGGTTTGTGCGGTCGCCCATGGGGAGCTCGGCGTCGTTGAAGATGGCGTCTGGCTTCTTGCTGATGGCCACGGACTCGCCCGTGAGGTGGGATTCGTCCGTGGACAGGTTGATGGCTTGCACCAGACGCAAGTCGGCGGGAACAACATCGCCGGTGGAGAGCCAGACGAGGTCGCCCTTGACCAGGGTTTCTGCCTTGACGGTGGTGTTGATCCCATTGCGAATGACTTTGCATTTCGGCGTGGACAAGGCATATAGCGACTGGATCGTCTGCTCAGCGCGGTAGTCCTGGATCAATCTGCAGGTAGTTTCATGTATATGGTAAGCAATGCATGAAGACAGAGATAAAGAAGAAGAAGAATAAGAAGAAGAAAGGAGGAGGACAGGAAGAAAGGAAAGATCTCTAGAGCAGGTCGTTTCTGCGTCAGCATCCTGTTTGCAACATACCCCACGATGATATTGAGTAGAATGACAGCCAGGACCACGCCGCCTTCGACAAAGTCGTGAATGGCAAAGGACAGGGCCATGACGGCAATGAGCACGGCCGTCAGCGCATTGGCGACCTGCTGGAGGAAAATCTCCCAGAGGGACATGCCCTTTGCTCCCTTGATGGCATTGGGGCCGTCCCGAGCCAGGCGGGCGGCCGCCTCGACGTCGCTTAGTCCATCTTCGGCGTCGGTCCGGAGCAGCTCGGCGACGCGCCGGGCGGAGAGGGTGTGAGGACAGAGCGGCTTCTCTATAGCTGCGGGTGATGACGATGACGATGATGCTATGTCGGGGGGTTCCGCTATAGGGGGCTGGTCGTCCTGGCCGCTGCTGGAGAGGGTCGACGAGTCCGACGAGGCGTTGGCGTCTTGTGCACCATTCGTGAAGACGATGACGGTCTCTCCCATCGAACGGGTATCGAGAAGCTGTTTCCAGCCGGGACAAGACGCGAGGTCTTTGCTGTAGAGATGTTGTCCTGATAAGGTTGTGTTGTGGATGAGAAGCCGAGGGTCTGGCTTAGCCTCGTTGCCCCTCTGCCGTTGCTGGTGTGGCGGGATCAAGGGCGAATGACAGTTTTGAAAAAGGGGTGGGTGGGTGAGAGAGAAGTCAACAAAGTAGGGCAGAAGAGTTGTAGAAGACGGGGGGTGTGAAGAGAGTGTCCAATTCCTTCAGTCACCGTCCGGGGCTGGCTATATAGGTAAACGTTGTGTTGCTATACAATACAACCTGGGGCGGTCCAGGGAAGAAATCAGAAACAAGGGCCAAGGTGGAAGCCTGGGTAAGGCAAAGAAGAAAACGGTAAGAGGGAAGAAGAGGAGGAGGCGAGGGAGAGCAAGTACATCCTCACAAAGCGTAGCTTCCCACGCCACTTTATACAAACATTGGAAGTATATCTGGGCAAAGAAGCGCCTGGCTGAATGGACGGAATGGACCAGCAAATCACAGCAGAGAGAGGCGAGATGCTAGAGCGAGCCGTTATCAGACGGAGGCGGCGGATAGCCTAGCTGTCCAGATAGAGCATGATGTGCAGGTTGGTGTGGGAGGGGAGACGAGACGAGGGACGCCGGTTTCCTTTTGGAGGCAGAGGTGCGTGCGTCCACATGCGGTTGGTGCTGGGCTAGATGCTGTACATACTGTGGCCACTGGTGAACTGTCATCGGTTAATAGCAGGGGCTGCATGTTGTTTGCGTGATGCAGTTTGAGAGACACTATGATGACGATGTGAGATTGAGTTTCGGCGAGAATAGAGTCGATGAGCTATTACATGTACTGTCTCGGTTGTCTCTGAGGCATCTAAAGGGGCCGGAGGTTACCTACCTACTACCTATCAAGAGCCACCCCAACATCTACACCAACCGTTTGATAACCTGAGCTTGATGATATCCTCCGTCTTCTCCTGGCATTCAACATCGATGCCATCCATCACCATCACCATCACCATCACCATCACCATCACCATCACCATCTACATCCAGCATCTACATCCAGCATCTACATCCAGCATCAGCATCAACATCCCACCCCCATTTTCCATCTCCCTCCCGCCCAAACATCCACCAGCACGTGCCGCAACCCCTCCAACTCCCATCCCGGGGGTAAAAGTGAGCGGGGGGGGGGGGGGGAAGACACCTCACTCAAATAAAATGGTCCAGTCCGATTGGCCTGGTTCTCTCTCTTCGCCGGTGTGCTTGGGTGGTCAACCGACGGTCACGGCCCAGGTTCGGCAAAGCGCCCGTCGGTTTGCAATGACATGATTGTGCGTTGCCGCCGTGCCGTGGGGAAGCACAGCCAGAGTAACACGGGGAGTGGAGCGTGTCAGTGGCTTGCAGGCCGTCTCGTACATACATGTAGCTTGAGCATGACCGGGGGAGGAAGCATCTTGATGACCGTCGTATCTCTCATACAACCGGTTCCGTACTATAGCTTCACGAATTCTCTTCTGTGTCTGTTTGCTGTTGATGTTGCTGAGATCCATCATGTCAAGTCTCATCTCGGATATGTGGCCAGAGATATCAAACACCACAGGTCATCACCATCCTCTGCATCCCCCTTCACCATCCTTCACCACCCATAGTATCAGCATCCGTAATCATCCATCAACCCCGCACCCAAACACACCCAAGAAACCCCATCATCATCAACGCCAATACTCTTGGCAGACACACACTCAATACCCATCACTCTCTCCCATGAAAAGAAACCCCCCCGTCAATCTTACGTATCCTCCCTGTGGCGGCACACACGTGCTCGACCTCTCCATCCAGGCTTGCCTCCTTCAGTCCTAGTCCCGCCAATACCAAGCAAACTTGCCGTGGTGTTTAGACTCGTTTGAACGGCCTGGAAAGTTGCAAGCCACCACAGGAGCACCGCAGATACAGGTACCGTACAGTAATAAGGTAGACAACGCTCAACTGCATACATCTTTTAACATTCAGAGAACTTTCAAGAACTCGTCATCTTCATCTCCTCTCTCACCGTCATCAGTGATCCCAATCAAAAGTAACTCCATGCTCATGCTCATCATCATCATCAACCTCGCTTCAAAAAAGTAAATCCCCCAAGCATCCCGCCTCCGGTTCCTCCGCCACCCCAAGCCACAGGTCCTGCTAAGCCTCCCCAGACCACGGAGCTTCTCATCCCCCCCCCCTTCTTCCTCCTCCGTCAGTCTTGGCTCGACGCGCGTTCTCACCAAATCTCCCCCAGCAAAGACGGAATACAGCCAATCACCCAACTCGAGACAAAGACAGAAAGCAATGGAAGAAGCCCTGCTCTTCTTCCCTCTAACGACTCACGAACCATCTGCTAAGCCTCCTGCTCCCCCGCCCCCTTGCCGATGCACTGTACAGCACGGCGTTCTGCTTCGGTCTCGATTGCCATTACGTTAAAAACCCGTCTAAAACAAGGACGCACATGTGATGCCATTGCTGCATATGGTGTCTCTTGGCATATGCCACCTGATGCCTTTCGTACATCAGATCAAGCATCCCCACGAGTAATGCAATCGCAAGTCCTCCAAGAGAGGCCGCCAACCAACAACCAGACGCTTCGAATCGAGATGCAGTTCGTCCAGCATCTGCGGCTTTCTAAACCCCCGTGCTCCGGGACTCTCACAGACATACTACCTTCAAGTTATTAACTTACACAGCCAACACAAGTCAAGCCTAGAGTCACCTGTCAAACTCGGTGAGACACCAACAGTCACGCAAAAGTCACACCATGCTTCCCATCAACATCTCACGGCAGGGACATGCAGTCTTTGCTTTCGTCCGTCCATTTCAGAATGTCTATCCCAACAGATTAATGTACGGCTCCGGCCACCGCCCCCAGACCAGCGGCCTGTCCCCCAGCCTCCCGCTCACCGGGGCCAAAATCTTAATCTTGCGCCTGTCCTCGTCGACGTCGGCCACGTATACAAAGCCCAGCACGCTGGCCGCGCGCACCACGTCCGGACTGTCACGCACCGAGGCGTTCATCACCGCAAAGGTCCAGTGCTGCATGAGCGATGACGGCTCTTCCGTCACCAAGCTCTGCTTCTCATCGGGTGAATCTGTACAACGACATCGTTAGTAACCCTGCGTAACGGATGTAGCAGCCCTGCTGGCAAGCGTAAACGTACAGTCTGCCAGCTTGTAAATGGTCAGGGCGTCGAAATCAACCTGCTGAATCTGCGGACTCAGCGTCCTCTTTGCGTCCCCAAAAAAGTATTCTTTGATAACAGCCTCGCGAGAGTGCTGCAGAAAGGCCTCGTCCCTCTCGACGACGCCATCTGATTTGTCCAGCGCAACCACCTGTATTTGTTCCCCAAGGCTCGTCTTTTCGCTCGCAAACCGGGTCGTAAGGTCGGCATGGATCTTGGGCGATCCAATGACCACCACTATGTTGACTGTAGAGGAACACCAATCAGCCGCCTCGTAAAACCACCGATGCTAAAGGGATATTGGGCCACACTCACTGGAAAATTCATCGACGATATGCGCAACCAGATCCATTCCGACCTGCCCACCCTCGCTGATGCCCATGCTGTCCACAATCACCCCCGAGCCCCGGACCTCCTCATCCTCGCTCAGCCGCCCACTCACGGCCCCCGCCAGCCTCGCCACGAGCTCGCGGTAAAAGTCCTCGTCCTCCTCCGGCGACTCCCTCCCGTAGTGAAACACCATGGGCAGCTTCACGGGCACCGTGCTCGGCCCGCTCGTCGGCGTCGACCCCCAGCCGTCCACCGCCTCGGGGTCCATGACCGTCGCAAAGACGCTCGCGCTCAGCGTCCCCGCCAGGCTCAGCATGCCCTCCCTGGGATCCGCATTGACCGTAATCACCTGGTATCCCTGGCGCGTGGCATAGCTCGTCAGCGTCTTGACCAGCGTCGTCTTGCCCGAGTTGGGCGGCCCGACAACCAGCACTCTGGGGCCCTCCCGCCGCTGCCGTGTGGCGTCGACGCGCATGTCGCTCAGCCGCGCATGCAGGTTGATGTGTGAAGTGGCCGGATTGGCGACCGGGTTAGGGTACTCGGCCACGGAGTCGCGGTCGCATCGGCCCTCCACCTCCAGCTCGCAGCCGTGCCAGGTGAGGATCTTGGACTTGATGCCGGAGAAGGTGTAGGCATTGCGCAGCGGCAGCTCGACGCCGTCCTTTTCAGCGGTGCCGGAGAGCACCTTGACGGTGATGGAGCCGCCAGCGGGCACCTGGAATCGCCATTCCCACGCCGGGCGGAGGGAGATGGTTCGCGTCGAGGAAACGGCCGCCTGTGATGGTGGTGATGATGATGGAGCTGTCAGTCAGTGATTTATTTGGAGGAGGAGTGCACAGGCAGTCTTTCTTGGATGACGCACCTGTACCGGGATCTGCCCAAGGCCGGGAATGGACATGGCCGCCTACCTACATAAAGAGAGGACAAAGTCACGAGGCAGAATTCCCGTTGCTCGAAGCTGGAGCTGCAAAATGAAGCTTCCGGGTTGAGCTTGCGATAGAGCCGATAGCGGGAAAAGGCAAAGGCGGGAACATGGAAGTCAATGCGATGCGTGGGGTCGGACTTTTCTGATCAGAGATACATGTCCATCCTGCTGCACTTGCATGGAGGACCGGGTAGCTGCTAGCACTTTGGTTGTCGTTCCGCTAACCCGATAGGCGTAACGGCCCGCTGAGCTGACGTCTTTCAGCATGTGTAGCGCTGAAACTAGAGCCCAGATCGATCTCCGGTGCAGCAGAGCAGATCGTCAAGGGCATCAGTTTCTCTCTCTTAGGCATCAACGGAGATACTAGTATAGGTATCAACAGGTAAGGTAGGTAGTATTGGTAGTGACAGGCACCTTGCAAGCGTCTATTGCTGTCTCGCGTGTTTGTGCTACCTGCAAAGACGATAATGTACTCTTTTTCTTCTAAAGCCCGCCGAACAATGCTATCCATGCATTCAAGTCAAGCATTCAAGTCGCTCCGCCTCCCCAACTCCAAAACTGAAAAGAACTACTAAATTACCTAGGGGGAAAAAAGAAAAGAAAAGAAAAAACACTCCTGTTGCGCCCAAACCCATCATGTCGTCGTCAAGGCTAAATCAAAGACGGATGCCTTCTTCCCATCTCCATGCGGAGCCACGCTCTACCCTTTGCAGTTTGCAACCATCCAGCCAAGTAAATACCACAAACACCCCGATCTGGGGACTGCCCCCCTTTTGGGCTTCCCGTTTTTTTAAGCTCCATCGTCACTCAGACTTCTCCGGGGGTATCAGAAGATGTTCTTCGACACAACAAAAAGACGCAAGTAATAATGCCCGTCCTCGATGTTCGCAAGAGAAAGCCGTCAACTCCACCAACGCCAGCGGTCTGCCCTCCGGCTCGTAGCAATGCTGTACATACAGACCCGCGAGAGCGACCAATAAAAGCAAGCCATGCCACCGTGCATGAGTCTAGTCGTCTACCTAGTCATCTTCGCCGGCCAGCTCTCTGAATATCCGCAACAGGCTGCGGACTCCAGTCAGCGTGTTCTCGTCTGGTCCGAGGCCGGGCGTAAACTCTGCGTGCGCAAAGTCGATGAGCTTCAGGGTATAGATCTTGGGCAGTTGGAGGTCATCCTCGTCCTCGTCTCCATTGGCGGAGTCGTCCTCATCCTCCAAGGCGATGCCGCTGTCCATGCGGTTGTCCAAGCCAATGTTTGTGCGCGAGACCGGCGGACAGGTGTACGCCTCGGCCGACTCACGCTCCATGATCTCGTTGTTCTTCTCAATCGCCGCGCTCAGAGCGGCACCGTCGCCCTCAAAGATGAAGAGGAGAGACGACGAGTACATGCGGGTCTCGTGGTTGCTCAAGACCTCTTCGACGCGCTCCAGGTCCCGCACAAAGGCGGCGCACACGGCTCTGCCCAGGGCCTGGTCAATGCCGGCGGTCTTGTTGAAGATAAAGGTCCGGAAGGCGTCGACCACGTTGTCGTCGTTGACTGTCAGCCGGCCAAAGTCCTTGTCGTAGATCATGTAGCCTTCCTTGTCCCATTTGGTCTCGTCGCCCGAGCCGTGATAGACCTTCATGCCGGCGATGCGGAAGCCCAGGTTCCCGTGAGTCGTCTGCTTGGAAATGGCATCAAAGCGCCGCTTCTTCTCGGCAGGGGCGTCGTCGGCCCACAGCCGGACGCCCAGCTTGACGTCGAGGATGTTTGCCTTTTTGTAGCCGAACGAGGCATTCTCCAGCACCACCGACCTGTCCGTCTTGATCTTCTTGCCCTGGGTCGGCACCCACGAGGCGGCGCAGTCGGCAACGGCGCTGGGCACCACCTTTGCCACCTGCTCTACTATTTTGGCAGCAATGCTGTCCTTGTTGGTCTCGATGCCGGCGTCGGACACGACGCCGAGGAGCGCGTCGTCGAGAGGCACGTCCTGTGGGTTGCTCAGCTGCAGATCGCCCATGAAGAGAGGCATGATCTCGGCAAAGTCGCGGTAGCCGTTGGCCTCGACGGCCTGGTAGAAGTCGATCTCGGTCTGGGTGCAGGGCTTGATGAAGAGCTCGCCGTCGGCGTCGCACAAGGTGCCCGCACTGTGGTTGCGCGCAGGGGATGGTCAGCACAAAGGTAGCGATGGAGCAGCGACACTTGTCAGTCTGTAAGAATCGACTCACTGTCCGGCAACGGCATGGTCGTAGTCGCGCAGCTCGTCGGGGCTGGGGATCCTCTTCTTTGCGCCCATTGCTTCGGCGTCTGTGTCTGATTCCAGCGTTACGGCTGCTTCTCGGTCTCCTTCTGCTGCTGCTGCTGCTGCTTCTTCTTCTTCTTCTCTCTCCGAATCCCTCGTCTCTATGGAGGGATACCGCGTCTGTTCCTGTCTAGCCGTGGTGGGCAGAGGAGGCGATAATACTTGAGAAGAACAGAAAGAGGCTCCTTATTAGGGAGTAGGATCGTTGTTTTGTCGTTACTCGTTGACAGGCCGGGTTCAGGGCAAGTGAGTAAGGTAAGGCACGGCTGCAGGCTGCCAGGGATGGCTTTTGATGACGGGATCTGATCTGTCGGGTTTCAGGACCGTCGGAGGGGCGTCGCAGTCACAGCAGTCGCGCAACCATGTCGAGCATCCGGTCGGGGGGGGATCGCAAGGGCTTTTGTAGGGCAGCGGATCGCGAGGATGGAAAAAAAAATGTGCCTTGCTGAGGGCTGCAAGAGTGAAAGGAGTTGGAGAGAGACCGGCATAAGCCACACACACACACACACACACACGGTCAAGGGCGTCGGGCGAACAGAGTGGCGGCTTCTGACCGGTAACGATCAATGACTGAAATGAAATGAAATGGATCTCTTCCCAACTTACCTGTTCCCGCCACCAAACCAGGCCCGGCCTAGCCCGCTGGCTGGTTGCACCCGACGGCCTCTGGCGCCCTGTTCAGCCCGTGGCTAGCACGCAGTTACAGCGGCTAGTCCCCTGGAGCCACAGGGAGCTCTGACCGCCGTGCTGTCCACTGCCAAGCTGCCCAGGTGCTGCTGTGCCGTCTGGTGCCGAGTCGCCGGGCTTTGACCCCCCCAAGCCCCAAGGCAATTTTGACTTCAGTTTGATCACCTACATGTACCAAAATCGCCTCCTCTCCTTGGCTTCATGCTGCTTCTCCTGCCGTTTGCTCTCTCTCTCTCTTTGTCTCTGACTTTTTCTCTCTCTCTCGCCATCTGCATCTGCGCTCCCGAGTCATCAAGCAGCAAACAACCAAGCATTGAAAGCCAAGGCAGCTGAGCCACCAAACAGTCTCAACATTTCAGCGCATTCCTCCGCCCCAGCCAATGGCAGTGCGCGGGCATCTTCCCGATTGCTGGTAAGGCGCATTTTCTCGGTCGGGATTTCATGTTTTCCTTTCCTGGGATCCCACGCGGCAAGCATGCACGTAATAGTGCTCGATTCCAAAACTTCACACGATGGCGAGCGCCAAATGATTTGACGAGATTCCATGTTTTGACTCTTTTTTAGTGGGCTTGTCTGCTGCTGCAGGGGTTCTTGTGACAGTCACCGAAAATACACTCAACGTCTACGTCTAGTAAGTGCTCAGCTTGCAGGCAGCCTCTCGATGCTCAGCCTCTTCTCCCCCTCGTCTCCTCTTCTCTATCCTCACCACTTGCTCTTCCTGTGTCTCTCCGGCTTCTTCCATTGCCTCCATCAGTCTCGAATGACACCGCATGTGACATTCTTAGAGGCAAATATCTCACCGTCTGTTACATGACACAGCCAATGCCACCTACTATGACGATCAAGGTAACCAACCAATCTCGCAAACATCACCCGTTGCACCACCAACGACACTCACTCGCCTTCACGTTCCAACTGCTCGCTCCTCTCTTCGTCCTCTTTCCTCCCCCTTCTGTTCAGGTTGGCTCGCTATTTCTCTTTTTTTTCCTGCACTCCCGCGTGACCCCTTTAGCACGGCCATGTCCAACCACAGGGTGCCAGATGCTGCAGCAAAACCCAGACCCCAATTCCACGCACTTGACATGCCAGATACGTGTCAGCTCCTCAACCACAGCCACGCCCTCATCCTGCCTTTGCACCACCCCCCTGGGTATGATACCAAACAGCAGGTGGAAACGAGACGGCTCACAAGAGCGTCATCTAGCCCTTGGCTCAGTCAGCTGCACTTGCTAGATACCTTACTTACACTTGACTCTCTAAGCTGAAGAATAACCCCAAAGCCCCATCCTCGGCGAACTGTTTTCCTTCCAGACAGCCTCTTATAGCCTCTATAGCCGTGTCATTCACCTTGGATCACTTCAGCAGTAAAAATAGTGCACCGAGAGCCTACCGGACGGGGATGTATTAGTTAGAAGGCAGCAAAAACGGGCTGAGCCTCTCTCCAAGCTCCGTTTTAGCCGCTGACAGCCTGCATCGCAAGGCTTCTGCTCAGCCCTCCCAGACAAAATTCAACTGGCAATTCTCGAATCCATATGATCAAAAAGAGGGGGAAAGCTCAGCGGGTTTGAGATTGACAAGCGCAGGCGCTAATATGCAGGTCATTCATTGCAGGCTGTTACCAAGACGTGATATGACGCCCGTTGGAATGGGGTGATGGGCGTCTGTCCTACAAACGTGCATGTCAAGTTTAAGCCCAGCACTCGCACTCCCTCTTTGTACAGATTCCTGCCTAAACCTCTCTCTTCTTGGGTGCCAATCGTTTAATGCAAGGGGCATGGACAGGTAAGCAACATTTTTAAAGCAGGCAAGTTGTACCCAGGCAGCCATGATGGAGTTTGCCTGTACAAATTCAGAAAGCGGTGCAAACACTCGCTCACCCGGGGTGCTCCGAGCAATCTTCTCTGCTTGTTTCCAAGCATACTGCTTGATAGGTAGGTAACAGGATGGATACACTTCTACGCATGATCGTCGATATGTACAATTGCCTTCCGGCAGTGCCCAGAAACTCGGGGGCTCCTCTTGAGCTCCTCGTCTTCCACTGCCTGATTTCGTAGAATCGGACAAAGCAGCTTAACGGCCATCGCAAAGACAGTCAAAAGGCAGTGAAGGGGTATGATAAGACACTCTCAATCATCAGCACATCATTTACTGTACGAGCATATATCCAGTGATCAACCAGAGCCACAGTCTTGCATTCGACCATCTAACTGTAAAAACCACCCCTATCCCAAAAACTCATCGCTCATTCTTATGAATCAATGCACATCTTTTCAACATAAAAAAGAGCCCTTGAAACTCCATGCATAACATAAACAAATTATAGACAGAACATTCCGTCCCTCTAACCCCAAGTACCACCACCACCACCCCTCCCTCCTCTTCTCTGCGCACTCAACCTCCAGTCATCCTCGCCCGCATACTTGTTATACAGCGGCTGGATCCTCTCCGCCTGCTTCCTCTTGCTCAGCCTATCCGTCGGCGCGACCTTGAAAAAGGTCGGCGCCGCCTCCACCAGCCACTTGGGCTCGATGCTCGTCGTGCAGTGCATGTACTCCTTCGTCGTCAACACCAGCGTGTGGTAGATGATCCACTCGGCCTGCTTCCCAAACAGCGCCGAGCTGGGATGCAGATACACCGGCGTGCCCTCCGTCAGCGTCTTGTACCCTTCCTGGGGATCCTTGCGCGCCGCGTTGCGGAAGAAGCCCGTGCAGAGAGCCTGCCGCACCTTTTGCGTGTCGCGGCCGCACGACACCACCGGGTGCTTGTAGCGTTCCATGATCTTGACGAGCTGGTCCCGCACGTCCTTGGCCCGCCGCATGGACCGCGCCTGGATAAAGTTCTCAAAGCACCACGGGTTCGAGTACCCGCTGTTCTTCCACGCATTGTACACGTTGAGAAGCGTCAGGTGGTCGCCGTGAGGGTCGTGGAACTTGGATTTCTTCTGGTCGGCCTGCGACTGCTTCTCCTTGGGGCGGTAAAAGACGTTGGGCAGGTTGAGCATCGCCACGATGCTGAGCATCTCGTCGGAGCAGCCATAGTCAACGGCAGCGATCAGCACCTTGGCCAGCGACGGCTCCATCGGGAAGTCTGCCATCTTGCGTCCCAGGCGGGTCAGCAGGCCCTCGTCGTCCAACGCGCTCAAGGCGTAGAGCTCCTCCAGGGCCGTCAACATTGTGTTGATCGGCGGTGGATCCATAAAGTCAAAGTGCAAGAGGTCGTTGATGCCCATGGCCTTGAGCATGAGAATCGTGTGCGACAAGTTTTGTCTCTGGATCTCGGGGATTGTTGTCGGCAGCATCTCAGACTGGTAAGCGGCCTCTGTGTACAGGCGGAAACACTTTCCAGGGCCCGTTCGACCGGCACGACCGGCACGCTGGTTGGCTTGTGCCTGGGAGATGGGCGTGACAACCAAAGAGTCCATGCCGAGCTTGGGATCGTAGGCGTTCTGCTTGACAAAGCCAGGGTCAACGACGTAGTAGATCTCGTCAATCGTGATGGAGGTTTCGGCAATATTCGTGGCAATGACAACCTTTCGGCTGCCCGGGGGAGCGGGCTCGAAGATACGGCTCTGCATCTCGCTCGGAAGCTGTGCGTACACGGGCAAGATGAGCAGATCTGGCACGCTCGGTCCAAGAGCCTTCATTCTCTCGTATAGAATCTCGCACGCCGTGTCGATTTCCTCCTGGCCGGTCAAGAAGAGTAGAATATCGCCCTTGGGCTCTGTCAGGTGGATCTGCATGACCGTGACGAGCGCGGCGTCGAGGTAGTCAGATTCGGGCTCGCGAGAGTACAGGATCTCGACGGGATATGTTCGGCCGGGGATCGTGAAAATGGGACACTCGTTGAAATAAGCAGAGAATTTGTCGGCATCCAGGGTGGCCGAGGTGACAATGACCTTCAAGTCGGGCCTCCTCTTCAATGCCTTCTTCAGCAGGGCGAACAAGACGTCGGTAGAAATGGTTCGCTCGTGGGCTTCGTCAAGCATGATGCAGGAATACCGCGTCAAGTCTGGATCCACAAGAATCTCTCGTTGCAGCATACCGTCCGTCATGTACTTGATCCGCGTCGCAGGGCTGGTGCAGTCGTCGAAACGGACGGTGTATCCAACCTCTTCGCCGAGCTTGCAGCCAACTTCCTCTGCCACACGCTTCGCAACCGACATGGCGGCGACTCGACGAGGCTGCGTGCAGCCAATGATGCCGTCCTCAGCGAACCCGGCCTCGGCGAGATACTGGGTCAACTGGGT
The DNA here is from genome assembly GCF_000167675.1 of Trichoderma reesei QM6a. NCBI lineage: Eukaryota > Fungi > Ascomycota > Sordariomycetes > Hypocreales > Hypocreaceae > Trichoderma > Trichoderma reesei. The sequence continues at coordinate 474,818 of NW_006711171.1, read as the reverse complement.
CGTCTTTCCGGAGCCAGTCTCTCCAACCACGATCAAGATCTGATTCTCACGCACCGCCTCAATCAGCTGGGAACGGAACGCAAAGACGGGCAGAGACTCCCGTTGCTCCTTGATGCTGAGGTTGGTGCGCTTGCCCAATGACTGGCCCTTGGGAATGACTGCCCTCTTCCATTCGGGCTCCTCCTCCGTCTTGGCATTCATTCGAGCGTTCTTGAGATCGCTAGCAAACTTGCGCTTATCGGGGTCGGCCATCGGATCGTTCCATTGGGCGGAGAGGTTTTCCTTTGATTCCTCCTTGGCGGCCTCGGCCTCCTTCTGCTTCAATTCTTTCCTCTCCTTAGACAGCGCGGTTCCGGCCATGGCCGCTCTGTTCATGGATCCATCAGGAGCCTTGACCACTCGAATAGGAGAAAGCTCCAAGGACTGCTTTGTCTGGCCGGCCAGGAAGGGCGGCTCCTCCTCTCGAACTTCAATGTCAACGTCTTCCTCCAGCTCCAACTCACCCTCTCCACGGAGCGTCGCATTGTAATCCTCCTCAAGGTCGGGGTAGTCTGAAGCCTTGGCCACACCGGACGCAATGAGTTGCCGGATCTCCCAGCGTTCTGGTGAAGTCATTCGCTTCTTTTGTCGTCTCGGGGGCCCCAGGGAATCTCGGGGCATCGCGGGTGTATCATCGACAAATCCGTTTCTTCCACGACCACCAAGAGCTTCCATGTTAGCGCCAGTAGTCAATCTCGCCTGTGGTTCGAGATCTCGGCCCGTCTCCTGGTCGACATCCTTCATGGACAGCCCTACCCTGCGGCCTTCGATGCTGACAACCTTGACCCAGACCTGCTGCCCAGGAGACAGCAGATCGGAGGGGTGGTTTACACGCTGACCGGACACTATGCGAGATATGTGGACCAGGCCGTCGACTTTGCCCTTGACGTGGTGAATGTTCACAAAGGCGCCAAAGTCCTTGATTCCGGTGACATGGCCCTGATACACCTTGTTCATGATCGGCTCGTCGTCCACCTCGGGTGCGGGCGCCCGGCTGAGCTCGTCGATGTCGTCATTGTAGTCGTATCGTCTTCGGTTTCGCGACTTCTTCTCTCGGAATCCGTCCCGCCAGTCTTCGTCGCCGGCATCTTGTGACCGTGATCGTGACCTGTACTTGTCCCGCCTCCGGCCGTCTCGAGACCTTGATCGATGCCGCCGTGATCTTGACTCTCTGGCCCCGTCTTCCGGACTTCTACTCCTCTTTCTTGACGTCTTCTCCTTTTTTGCCTTGCCCTCTAGCCCCTCTAGCAGCGCCAGCGTATCATCGATGGCGTCTGCGCCGTCGTCATACGCAGGCTTCTTATCGGGCAGAGCGAGTCCACTAAAGACCTTTTCGTTCTCCTCCCGCGTCCTGTGATGGTGCGGCTCGTCGTGGTGCGCATCGCCGTTTTGGCCCTTGAACTTGGGATGCATGGCCACCACGAGGCGGTCCAGGCTGTCGACCAAGCTAGGCGGGAAGTCGGCGTTGAGCGCCTCGAGCCTCTTGCGGAAGTCATCGCTGGAGGAGCTCTCGAGGCGCTGGGCGATGAGGAACTCGGCGAGGGTCTTGTCGCTGATGCCGACGTGGTTCTGCAGCTCCGAGGTGACCTTGGACACGAGCGACAGCAGCTCGAGGTTCAACAGGTCGTCCATGGTTGCGGATTGATGTTGAGAAAAAGTTACGAGATGGAACAATCAAATGATTGACGCGCGCTAGCGGCAAGGCTGCTGGTGGAAAAGTCAAGGTCAGCCTGCTCTCACCGCGGATGAATGTCGGGATGTCTCGGTGAGGGGCCTTGACCGAGCATACGCCCCATTTGGATGCGGGCGTGCAGCTGGAGTACAGGTACGAAGAGGCTGCGAGTCGCCTCTTTGCAGGCTGTGCACGAAGTGTGCTTTGTAATGAATGGCGAAGCTCAAAACGAATATTCTAGTGCTTCTGATGGTGAATACTTAGGTACTTTATCTATGTAGCCACCATGAAGGAAGACCATGATCTGGGGTACAGTAGCAGCGTACCAGGCATTACCATTTGTGTTCTAGGCCTCAAGTTGAACTGCTTTGTCTGCTGTTGCGCGCGTGACTCAACATCAGACCTCCAGACCCTGTCCCTTTACAGATTTTTCTCCATGAGTATCCAACTATTGAGGCCATAGAATCAATGAGGCTTTATTCCTCTTGAATCAACAATGACAGCATCACGATATCCAAACAGGACCTTGTCCTTCTGCGACATCAAGCATGCATCATCACCTACCCTGAATACCACTCACTGATGACCAAATCTCGAGTTCAGATCGCAAGTACATGTACTCACACAGCAACCCCACCGTCTCCCTCATCCAGCCAATCATGCCCCCCGCTCCAGCCATGCCATTACGCAACCTTGTCCCCAAGCAGCACCACCATCGTCATCATCCGTCACAAGCCCACTTTCGCCCTCTTTTATCTCGTTATCCAGCCCATCTGGTAGGCCGCGCAAACCAGACAAGAAGACCCTTGGATTCATCCTCTCCATCGCCGTCTCATCTATCTACCTACCCTCAACTAATACATCTTCTTCATTCCATCGATACAAGCGGAACAGAAGGACAGAACAAATAAACAGAACAAACTCGAGCAAAGCCACCATGTGTTCCGCCGACATCTTCCTCGGCGTCCTCGCCATCCTCTTCCCTCCGCTGCCCGGTACGTCCACAAATCCCATCTCAGTACCCTTCATATCACCCTCCTCATCCTTCCTCGCGACTCATAGAGTGTTAACTAACACTCCATCTCTCTCCCGCAGTCTGGGTCAAGCGCGGCATCTGCAGCGCAGACTCCCTCATCAACATCCTCCTCTGCATCCTCGGCTTCATCCCAGGCCTCCTCCACGCCTGGTACATCATCGCCAAGTTCCCCGAGCCGCCCTACGAATACGACGCCGTCCCCAACGACGAGCGCTACGGCAGCAACCGCGTCACCTACGTCTACGTCCAGTCCCCTCCCGGACCTCACCACCAGCAGCCCAAGCCGCAGGACGGCAACGGCCGCATGAACTACGGGACGACCTCGCAGCTACAACACCACAGCCCGTCGCCTCAGCCGCAGCAGCATGGGGTGACGGGCTCGGGAGAGGGCAGCTCTGATCATCACCAGGGTGTGCCGCCTTCGTATGCTGAGGTCGTTGCTGGCGACCACAAGGTGCAGACGCGTGATTAATGGAAGACAAAGAGATAATGATCGTATGCCGCCATCAGCCCGAATATGTCAAATGATACCCCAATACACATGTACGGAGGCAGAAACCGTGGCGGCGATGGAGACGCGTGATATGCTGCAGCGAAGTGTGGGCGAATAGAGAGTAGAGAGGTGTTTGCTCTTCAAGACTCTTGTTTATAACCGAGGTCCTCTCACTACTTCGTTAATGATCTATATTGACTAGCTTTTGAGGCGTTAGGGATTATAGCACATGATTTGGTCAAGGTTTTGGCCTCGTTTCTTTGATTTAGGAGCCGTTTCGACCATTGGTGGCCATCTCTACTGAGCTATTTGTAGATGGCACCACGGTCCTGATAGCACCCACTACCTAATAACACTCCCAGGCCATTGCGAGATTAAACATCATCCCTGACTATTCCTCAGCCCCCTGGTTGTCTTCCATCGTAGGATTGTGCACCGATGGTGCCGGCCGGTCGTTTTCCTGAGGAAGCTTGAACTGCACCATCAGCTCCTGGGGCAGAAACGTGTAAAACGTAGGCATAATCTTTTGGATACTCTTGACAAAGCAAACGTCGGCCCCAAGGTCTCCAATCTCGAGCACCATCTTTATGCCCGGCCTTAGGCTCTTGAGTATGTTTTGCTCAAAGTACAGGTCAACTTCCTTGCCCTGCAGGGGATGCACCGTGCCTCGTTGAACCCACCCGTCTTCGATGGTGGCTGGTTTGAGAGTGAGCTTGCCTAGGGGCATGAGTCGAAATGTCTTGTCTCCAGGTGCGGTAATGGCCAGCTTCTTGAATCGCTGAATGACCTCCTCGGGCGGGAGATGAACCGCCGTGACCTCCAGAGCGCATTCGTACTGGTTGACGAGCTCGACTGCTCTGCCAGCCAGGTGCTCAAACATCTTGTTGTCATCCAGCATGGCAACCGACGAATAGAAGACGGATTTGGCATCGAATCCCTCTGGAACTCTGAATTGAGAAGAGTCCCACGAGTAGGGATCAAACTCAACAAACAGCTCCGTCGCAGCTGGGTTAAAGACTCCTGGAAGCGCAGTCTGTAACGTGTTCAGAGACGTCCATTCATCTCTGGCCATCTGGCAGATGTCAAGTGCCTTCTTGACACTTTCTTCGTATTCGGGGCAGACGTCGTGGTGGAGGACGTAGCGAAGAAAATTCTCCACGACGGAGATTGCCTCTTCCATGGGCTTGGGATGAAGACCTGTCAGAACGATGAGCCTCGTGGAGAAGAAGCCCGCTGCAACGCCAGCAAAGTCCACTGTCCATTTGGTCTTGTCGCCGTCGTAGAAGCGATCGCCGGCTCCAGAGCCATTGTAGACGACGTCTCTGGCCGTGGCCTCGCGACGCTGGGCGGGCGTAAGCTGCTTGAGGTCCTTTTGATCGAGGCCAGTGTAGGCGCTTGGGTTGGTATCGACGCCGCCGAGGAAGAGGTAGTCATTCAAGTAGGTGGCTCTGCGAGCCTGGATGCGACGACGGGAGCGGTAACGCTGGATACACGACTCGATTCGCCTGCAACGTGTCACATCGGATTAGTTACGAGAGTGACAATGACAAGTGGTCGAGACGGTTGATTATACCTTTCGAATGGGATGTCTCTGTGGTAATGGTCAGCTTGACTTCGGGCTCAGACTTGTGTAGTAATACTCACGGAGCATAAATCTCCTGCTTCTCCTGCATGGCCTCCGCGGGCGTCATGGGAGGGTCTGCAAAGTATTCTGTGCCGATTAGTATCACGGGTACGCCTCGAGTTCATTGACCAGGACACGCCATACCTTCAAACCCATTTCCGCGGTTCTTGGGCAGCGCAGTTGGGCCTCTGCTGGCCGTCGTCTTCTTGCTTCTCTTTCTCTTCTTCCGAGGCGCTGAAAGCTGAGCAGGAGTGATGGGAGCATCTGGAGCGTCGTCTTCGACATCGTCATAGGCATCGTCTTCGGACTCTGCTGCGACCTCGACTGGCAGGAGATGTTTTGTCGGCGCGACACTCTCGTCGATTTCGGGCATGGGCTCGCTCATCGTGGCGTCTCTCATGAGGGTATCGTCACCGTCCTGATCTGGGGGCGCCATCTTGGGTATTGCGATGAGGCTGATTCTTGAGGTGAAGGAGACGTGGGCAGTTGGGAAGCAGATGCGAAGATGCGAAGATGAGAAAGGTTCTAGAGCAAAAGAACAGATATCAATGTTGATGCCTGAGGTGAGAGAAGTCAACAGGCTTGGCAGGTGCTTGACAGCTGGCAGCTGGTTCTAGGTAGGTATTTTCATGCTGCCTGACACCGCCAAATGTCACCTGCACTCATGAAGCTGCCTCAACAACACCTAGGGATTATCCTCAGCAAGCAGAAATCAACTACAGAATAGCTTCAGTGGCATTTCCAGGCAGTAACTGTGACTGTTTCGTATGCATGTCACAAGGCACGCTGCCGATGATGTCTGTTGCCGTATAGCTGCCCGATACCATTAGGTAGGTATGCCCATAGGTTACCTATCCTGCCGTAGGACTCAATTGCCTGGCTGAAGGACTGACTCCATTACACGAGCTCTTGGGCTGTCCAGCGGAATACGTTGTAATATGGGCGTGTGCAGCCTGGATAGAGAGAAGAATAAGCTCAGGCGTTGGCTTATATATAAGCATCTCCATCAACACAGATTAGCGATGCCAAGACGTTGCCATGCATAAGTATCTAAATACTAGGTAGGTATTACTACTACTACAGCATCAATCATCTCGTCCTCTTCTCTTCTCCTATGGCCAACACTTTTTCATCGTCGTCGCCATGCAACAGCAATTGTAACTTCGTTCGTCATCCTCTCCTACAGCTGACGAGACTTGGGATCCCTCTCCCCTCCCATCACTTGTCGTAACCGACTCCCGGGAATCCCGCCACACGAGAGGCGTAATACCGCCGAACCAGCACCGACTAGGTAGAAGTCATCGTCTCGGCTACGTCTCCGAGTCCTCCCAAGGTCATCTACGTAATGATCTGAATGATGTGATTTAGAGGGAACATTCAATCACTCAGCTAGAGTCAATTGGCAAGCTGAGGTCACGATTATGCAGTGGACAAAACCGCCAGTATTGCTTCGATAATAGTTTTTGAATTATTGGACTAACCATACAATTCGACTGCTAGTTCTTTTTTCACCACTTCACACAACCACTGCCATTACTTCACCTCACATCTTCCAAGAAACAACAAAGACAAGATTAAACAATTTAACATCCATTAGAAGAGAAAAGACAGAAACTAACGCCGCCGCGTGTTTGTCCGGTCGGTGAGACAAGCACATATTAATTAGTAGATCCTGTGTATGCGTAGATTCTCTCTGTTTTTCTTTGCTTTCTCGAATAATCTGGTCAGGCGTGTTTCCCCCCCTATTCCTCTCCCTCTTATTTCACACTTCCCTCAATCCCTCCTCCTTTGAATATGTAACCATTAAGGACAGAAAGAAGGGAATCATCGATGCTTTGGTATCAGACAACCACCTCATTATATTGTTTTATTTGCATGCTGGCTGGCTTGTTGTTTACAGCATCAGGACGGCGGCGGCGGCACCGAGGATGGGAGCCAGCAGCTTGGCATCAGCAGTAGGGGCGATGGCCAGGCCGGTGGAGGTGGAGGTGGAAGCAGAGGTGGTGGTGAAGACGCGGGTGGTGGGAGAGATGGTGGTTCCGGGGATGGTGGTGGCAGCCCGGGTGGTCTGGCTGTTGGTGGTGCCGGGGATGGTGGTGGCCGGCTCGGTGGTGCCCGACTCGACCGAGGTGACGGTGGTGCTGACGGGCACCGTCGTCGTCAGCGTCGTCTCGGAGCTGGTGGTGGTGCTGGCGCCGGTGCCGGTGGTGCCGGAGCCGGTGACGCTGGACGCAACCGACGAGGCCTGGCTCTCGATGCTGCTGGCCAGGGACGAGGCCTGCGAGGCGACGCTCGAGGCAATGGCGCTGCCCGAGGCGATGGCGGACGAGATCTCGGCCGACACGGACGACACGATGGGGGGCACGGACTGGCCGAGTGACTCTCCGGCGAAGAGGCCGAGGGCGACGACAGCGAGGGTTTGGGCCTTCATTGTGAAAACGATTGTGTTTGGTTTTTGGCTTTTTTTTCTTTTGAAGAGAGGAAGAGCGAGAGTGTGTATGGAGAGACTTAAGTCAAAACGCTTGGCGAGCGGATGGACTCGAGTGTTTATATATGGGGGGGTATATAAGTTTGCCTTTTGGTGAGTGCAAGCAAAGGGGGTGAGATGAACAAGAGAGATGTACGGGATCAAGATCGAGGGAGGACCGCCAGCTCTTTAAACCAGCCCAGCTTCCTCTGTCTACAGTACCTCACCCTCCCTTGTCCACGTCCGCAACAAGGAAAATCATGCAACAGCCACAGCTGGCGTGGATCCACGGGGGGGCGATGAAGTACATAGCAGGAAAAGCAGGAGAGAGGACGACGACGGAAGACACACACCACAGCTTCCCATACGAAGCATACACAGTGTGTTGACGTAGTGGCCAGACCGAGGCGGCGTACCTTTTGCCCACGGGGAACGGACGGGCTACCAAAGGGTACTCTCCGGGGCACGTCAGTAAGACGAGGTACACCGCATCCACACACGTCGTTTTGCCCGAGCAAGGGGCGGAGGAGAAAGAGGCTGGGGGGGGAAAGCTGCATGTCCATACAGTATCACAGTCCGAGTCGTTGACCGTATTCACGTCCAAGTATGTACCTACTCGTACGCCGTGGCTCGAGACAAGCATGCCTCCCATACCTTACCTACCTCCTACCAAGCCCCCTCCCCCCAATGTCCACTTCCACCCACACAACCACGACGCTTTGTGCCTTCTGCTCACCCAGCTTTTGTGTGCCAGCAAGGCCCAGGCAGCGAACCAGCAGCCCGTCCTCGTCGTCCTTGCAGGGATTATTCCCGGTGGCTTGCAACCGATCGGCGCTGGGCGTTACGCGGAGAGGAGACAGGACGCGGTAATGGTGACGTATCCTCGGCATCCCGGCTCTGCGGGCGTTTGCAGCCATTCACAAGAACAAGGACGCCAAGAAGGAGAGGCAGAGGAAAGAATGATGCTTGCAGCAGATGGGATGGCATAATTGCCCGGCGATCGGAGGGGTGAATCGAAATCGAAATCTTTTTTTCCCTTACCTTAGCTATGCAAAAGCTAGGATGTTCCTTGTGTATGTGTGTGTGTGTGCGTGTGTGTGTTAATCTATTTTGATTCATGGATTTTATTGTTTCTTCCCTTGTCCTTGTCTCTCTGTTTTCGTCTTTTTTTCTTTTCTTAGTAGAGGGCGTTCGAGAGAATAGGAATAGCAGCTGCTTTCGTCTTTCTGATCATGCAATTGCGTCAACGCCGATGATGTCGTCCAGATTAGGCAATCCTGCCAGACTGGGCAGCCAGGGTTGGGTTGCTTTTGCTGTGCATGCAACGCAATGGCAAAAGATGGTTGGATACCTACATGTAGGTAACAGAAAAGTCGAGCCCTCTGCCTCGTATACGATGTGTATCTAGCATCCTATCGTCGATCTTGCCCTGTGCAAAGCAAACAGGCATAAATAATAACATAACAGAAACAACAGAAATAGAAACACAGGAGATGGAAATACGGAGCAGGGGCAAAGTCCGAGAATTTGCAGACACTGTATACAGCAAGCACTCCGTACCGTAAGCTGCTTGCTTGCCTTGCCTTGCCTTGCTTCTGGCTCTTTTGCTACATGTACTATGCAGTACAGTGCTGTTTGTCTTACATGTCGTAATCCGCTGCGCCTCAGGGTGTGGACCAGAGCCCTGCGCTTCCCCGTGGCTTTGACCTCTTTTTTTTCTTTCCCTTGGCCGTTGGTCCTTTGTTTGTTTTCGTGCTTCTTTTGTTGCGACTACCTACCCAATACCTACCTATTCTCTTCGTTCGAGAGAGGGGGGCGGCGTAAGGCCTGGTACATCCGTCGGTGCCAAGTACTACTCCGAACGAGCAGAAGAACCAAGGAAGAAAGAGGCGGCCAAGTCTCGCGTATGGAATCATGACGTCTGTATGACCCGCCCCGAACCAGAAGTGCGGAATAATAAGGGAAAAACCAGAAGACGGGAGAAAACAAGAAGATGAATGCCAACCAGACGGATGGATCCGCTTCATGCTTGCTCCGGGTCGACGAAAAGAGCAGCTACCTAACGCCTGGCCAGCCAGCAACCGAAAGAAAAAAAAATCGAAAGAAGCCTCTCAGAAAGAAACAGAAAAAACGCGGCTGAAAACCCTGGCTAATGGGGAGGCGTCACCGAGCAGGTGAGGCGTTGGAGCGGCTCGAAAGCATATTCGTTTTTGATCTCTCTCCCTGTTCCAAGTTTTGCTTTCTCGGCCTCTCATTTGCTTCCCATCGCCTCAGAGCCTGCCGTGACTTTGCTTCTCGTAACGGCTTCTGGTCAAGCGTTGGCTCTGATTGGGCCCGTGATAAGTGGTACTTTGCTTGTGAAGAAGTGAAGAAGACGATGGTCACCTCCCTTGAGGGTTCGTGAGGTAGTACATACGATACTAAGGTACTACTCGTCATTACATTACATGCTGCGTCCCATACTGTACGTACGCGCAAGCCGCCCGTGGAATTGAGGCGCATTCCCTTGTTGCGAGACTTGCCATGTTCGAATGTGTCTGTAGATTGATGCTAAGACATGTCTTGTATTTCGATCTACTACTACTACTACCAGTACTACTAGCACTACAGTTCACACGAGGGAGTTGAGCTGGAGCTGGAACAGAGCACGAGGAGGGCGTATGCATAATAAGAGGCAGCTGCAGCTAGACATGAACTAGATGAGGCAGCCGTGAGTCAATGCCGGACCAGCTGTCAAGGGAAGACGAACAGAACAAGGGGGAAACCAACAAGAAACCCGAAGAAAGCAGCTGAGAGTGACGATACGAGACAAGAACAAGGAAAAAAAGTCCGAAAACAGTGTTTCAAAAAGTCCGCCCCTCGAAAACTATCAGACTATCGTAAGCCCGTCGCTCGTATCCCGAAACAGCCGTCAGCCACAGCCCGTCAACACCAGGCCAGACAAACACCCCCCCTTCCCCCCTTTTGCCACGTATACATGCACCTCTCCGTACGAGTCCGAGAATCATCTGCATACAAGAGTGAAGTGAAAGGGAAGAATTAGTGAAAATTGATGGACGCACGGAAGTCGTACAAGAAGAAAAGGGAAAGATGAAGATGCCGTTGGACAGGTAGGTAATCCCGTCGTGAAAGCCCATGTACGAGTATAACCTCTCGCGCTACCTCGCCCCGGTCGACGAGTCCTCGAGCTCAAACAGCGTCTGGTGCATCAATGGCGAGTGCTGCAGCTTCGCGGTATAGCCGGAAGCGTCGCTCTCCCTGCCCGTCACGCCGCCGCCGCCGCCGCTGGAGCTCACCATGGACACAACCGGCCTCCCCGGGGACGTGATGCTCTGCTGCGACGGCGTGGCGGGCAGCTCCGAGATGACCGACTCGAGCCCCGGCGAAGGCTCTGCCTGCGGAATATGCCCTGCTCTTCCTCCTCCTCCTCCTCCTCGTCCGGCCCCCAGCAGCCTGCCGTCGTGATGCTCGGCCAGCGAATCCTCCCCTCCGTACTCGTCCTTGCGGCTGCTGCCGCCATCCGTAAGGGTGTTGGCAGAGGGCCGCCGCTTCTTGTGCTGCTTGAACCACCAGAAGAACAGCCCGGCCAGCACGCATCCTACCGCTATGATTACTCCCACTGCAATGCCTGCGACGGCGCCCTTGCTCAGCCCCGGATGCGCTGGAGGTGACACGGCAGCAGTAGGCTGGGTGCTGTCTTGCGTCGGAGGAGCGCCTCCAGTCGTGCTCGCAGCTGTGCTCAGGACCGCCGTGCTCAGCGTCGTCGAGGGAACCAACTCACTGCTCGTCGTCGTCATCGTCGTCGACGAAGATGGTTCCCTCGAGGACGACGAGCCTCCAGACAGAAAAGGGGCCGCTCGCTGTTTGTTGCCCGCCAGGCTCGCGGCCCCGACCTTGCTCGCCGGACATCCCGACGGCTCGCACGCCATCTGCGAGCAGCAGCCCAGGAACGGCGGCGACGAGTCGCGGCACGTGTACCAGAGGAAGCCCGGGTCCAGGCAGTCCTGCGCCCGGATCTCGCTGTAGGCGTCTGGGTCGAAGGACGACGGCTGGAGATGGTTGTCGGGGCAGAGGCCGTCGGCGGTGGTGCACGGGTCGATGGTGCAGCAGCCCACGAAGCTGGTCGGCTGGTCTTCGCAGATGTAGAAGCGGCCGCCCTTGGGGCACGAGAGGCCCAGGTCGACGATGGGGTTGCCCATGATTGATGTTCTTCTGCTTGCGCGTGGACTGTGCTTGTGGCCTTGCTGGGCGGTCGATATTGCTCTGAGGGCTGTTTGGTTTGACACAAACGTTGGATTCGATCCCTGAACAAGAAGAGCAGCGACACTGGCTGACAACAGATGGTCTATGTCGAATTTGATGTTGATGCTAATCTCTGTGTCAGTTGGGGAAGCAGCAGCAAGCAATCACTCCAGGTAAACATACGTCTCTCCTTTTTCATAACTCGTCTGGTTCAGATGATCCGAGATGGCTTCCGCCTGAGCACAAGCGGGAGGGCTCGGAGTCCAGATCCGTGTTTGTCGAGACGGAACGGGAGGACGACAAATGCCGCTTTCTCTCTCACTCTTTTTCAGTTTTTCACCCAGGAGGGACAGCAAATATCGTCCGTCTTCCTCTTCCTCTCTTGGTCAAGTCTTCTCATGCTGTCTCCCGTCAACAGCCATCACTCCCAACCGAGGGAGGCAACACCTTTCTTTTAAGAGATGCTCATTTCGGATAATCTCCCGCCATGCCCGCCACTGCTCCAACTGGTTTTCCAAAAGCAGACATCTAGACGTCCTCCGCGTGTGCCATGTAGTATGTGATGTGCGTGTCCTCCCCCATGTACGAAGCCTGTAGTGATGCGACTGTATGTTGGTCTGCAACGAAAGCCCCTTTTGACCGAGTCTCGCCAGATGGTTTGGCCCCCCCTTGTCATACCCTACCGCTGGAGATATAACAGAATCTGATGGCCCTCTATTTCTGCGTCTTCCCCGGAGAGATATCGCGGCTTGTGGCATCAAGTTGACGGGAATAGCTGTCCAAAACAAGGTTTGGACGTGTTGGCGAGGGCAGAGGGTGCGGTGAGGCTTGCAGAGGATGGGATGTGGTGACCGACGACGTGCAGATGTCGGTTGGCCGTTGGCTTCATTGGCCCGTCGCAGCACACGAGAGGCACGAGGTGTCTGCATGTTGGTCGTGTTGCAGGGTGTTCATTTTCTTGGCTTCCCCCCCTGAATGAGTGCTACCTTTCTGAGTGTGTCTGCCCAGGTCTCCGAATGAGCTTCTGTGAGAAGATAGGTCCTAAAGGTGATGCTGCAATGCGTCGATCATGGCTGGTTAGTAGGGTTTCAATCAGGAGCTGAAAAGAGTTTCTGCAACGTGTTTGTGAGGTTCACGGTTTTCTACAACATCAGAGGTGACCCCTGCAAAACCCTATGTGAAGCGTGTCAGGGGTCATCGTGAAGATGTCGCGCACCAACAACATCTCGCGAAACTCGGACCGTGGTCAGGAAATCATCCCACTTGCACTGGCGTGATAGATAGTAGAAACAGGTTCGATTCCAAATATGTTTCCCTGCACCATTTGTGACGTTCCGTTGGCAAAGTGCTAGTTACATGTTCCTCTCCCCTATCCTCTAGACGAGATAATATCAACAACCTTGAACAACATGAGCGACAACACACTTATAGCCTTTGAATGCTCAAATCACTTCAAATTCTGATAAACCCCTTCAAAAGAGCCCGCCGACCTGCCATCACTCGTCCAAGCGCTCCTGAATATCTCGAAGCGTAGTTGCAACGGCAGACATGAACTGGCGCAACTCGCCTTGCATGGCGTTGAGAGCCTGTTTGTTCTCTTCGATGGCCTCGCGCATTTCCTGAAGCTTTTTGTCGTGATTCGCCTGCAGCATGTCGATGGCTCTTTGGATGACCTCGGCTTGCTGATTGACCTTTTGAAGCATTTCATTGCTGTCTGCTTTGGCTCTCTTGGCAGCAGATCTTTCGGGTTCGCAGCCAAGCCTCTTTTTGTTCGAGGGAGACATGGTATCGATGACGTTGTCAATGCTCCATGCGCCGGGAACAGCGGACTGCGTAGCCGATGGTGTTGTAGTCGTAGTCTCTGCAGACATGGTAATATCGATCACCGGTGTAGTGATATCGATAATGATTGGGGTGATTTCTTTCTGGGCGATCGGTGCTGGGTAGAGGCGTCGATACTCATCGGTATGGTCCTTTATGGTGGCGCTGCCAAAGCGTGTACGTATGCTTTCCAGGTACTCCGATGGTAGATTCTCATAGAGCGACGAAATCAGCACGTATCCGGTCCAAGAACCCGAGTTCTTGACAATGGCGCCCTTGGCAGTGCGCTTTGGATACAGCTTATGGGTAGACGCCCTCGCCATGAGAGAGTTTGGCTCGGCCGTTTGTGAGAGAAGCGGTATATACTCTGGCAAATTCCAGCGGCTCAAATATCCCAGATATCTGAGAATTTGCGACTCTGTCATACTTGTCGCTTGTTTCCAGTATGTTTGGACGCATTTGACAGCGGCGGCGTATCGAGGGTCTGATTCAGGTATGCTCAGATCGGAGATTTCGAACTGGGGAGGGGGCAGGAACTCAGTCATTCTGTCGATGGCGATGTCAATCCGACTCGTTTGAAGATGTCAAGGCACGAAAGCAAACGGATAAAGTCTGTCGAGCTAGTACGTATGAGCAGAGGGGGAGCTCTGAAAAGATTAGAGAAATCCAGAGAAAGTGAGAAGAAAGTCATGAATAGAGTGAGGTAAAGGTGAGTCTAATAGGCAAAGCCCTTGGGCAGCTGGTAGGCATTCCGATCAAGCCAGTAATTATATTCCAGGCGAAATTCATATTCACGCCGCATGTCTCTCACATAATTCTGACTTTCAAAACTTCACAAAGTGAATCGTTACGGAACTTGTGCCGTGCTTCATCATTTGAATGGACAGCACATACATCCTCATAACTGGGTGACTGATGCGAGTCGCTGCGGATATGCATCAACTTTGCAAAGTGACTTTCATTCTATCTGCCTCCTTGGTTTTGTTGCACTCGGGTTTTCAGATAGAGAAGAGTCAATTAAGTTATTGATACTATCCGAGATTTGTGAGGCCATGTCTGACTTTCAGGTGCAGTTGGTGATGGGTCATACAAGTCGACACCAGATAGTGTCGTCTGTAAACGAACTCTTCAATTTCAATGACTACCTACCTACGTACGTAATAGCTTACTTTAGGTATTTTTCAGGAGATGCCGCCTCGTGTCCGACGCATGTTGAAGCAAATTCCTAGAAAGAGAAATGAAAAGCCAAGCGCCCTTCGATGGATGCCTCATCATGCCAACTCCATTCGAAATCCGTGATGAACCGCGTCAACCCATCTTGTCCACCAAATCTTTTTCCGAAATCGCGTCCACTCCCGATGTTGACCAAGGCCTCCATATGCTCCAGATATCAACCCGAATAAAAAGCAAAATGATTGCTTGGCGCTGTAATCAACTCCAACATTTTCCTTCCGCTCCCAAAGCCGCCATACCCGCACCCACGCACTTACTCGGGCGACTCCTCCTTGAAAATCATATCTGTCACTGACGCCTTGACCCCTCTCCGCTTCTTCGATTTCTCCTTCTCGACCGACTTGGGCTCAAACATCTTCTCAAGGGCCTCGTCGTTGACTTCCGTCCGCTCATGACCATCGTCCTGAAGCATTCGCGCGACAGTTTCTTCCTTCGCCTTCTGCACCTCAATGACATGGTCGTCCATGCTGTGCTTCGTCACGATGCGTACCGAAAACGTCTCCTTCGTCTGGCCCATTCGAGCGACGCGGCTTATGGCTTGCTTCTCGGCCATTTTGTTCCACCAGAGGTCCACGATGATGACGCGGTTGGCCACGGTCAGGTTGTGTGACTGGCCACCACTCTTCATGGTTGAGATCTATTGAGAAGGATCAGGAGAGCTGTTCATTGAAGGCAGGATCTGAGGATGACGCGGATACGTACCATGACCATCGTCTTTGGATCATTCTGAAAAGCATTCATTGCGTGATCCTGCTTCTGCTTGGGCAACGCTCCCGAATAGTAGACGAATTTGACCCCCAGGATCTGAAAGAGGTAGCCTAGCATCTTCAGTGTCGGAATGAACTGTGTAAAGACTGAGATGGAATATCGTCAGCAATCAGTGTACTCATTTGTTGGAGTCTTCTTACTGATGATCTTGTCCTGAGGCGCCTCGGTCAGCCAAGTCATGGCCACGGCCAGCGTCGCCGTCAGCCTCGAGCTCGGCGGGGGAATGGCGTCCTCGCGATAGAATGAACTCGCAACGAAGAACACCGACGAGTCATTCTTAGGCTGGACAGTGGTTCCAATCGCATCTTTTCCAATCTCCACGTAGTTCTTGTCCGCCCGTGCCTTGGCGGCCACCATCTCCAGAGTCATTACTCGCTGACCCAACAGGAGGTCCTGGCCGCAGTCATCAACAGAGCATTTCATAACCTTGGATGATCATACATTGCTTCATTAGTACATGAGCTTCATGCAGTGCAGGTAAAGACTCACCCCGTTCTGCTGCTCTGTTGGCAAATTGCTCCTCTGCACCATCAGTCGGGTCAAGCATGTACTGCAGTATATATGACCACACTGTTTGAGGCTGAGTTAGCCATTACAGTCACGCAACGAGTTCGCTCGGATAACTTACTTTGTATCGGCATAGGTCTTGAGAGTGACCTTCAGATCCTCCACATTCGGACATTTTTACAACACGCTGAACCAACAAGAGACTCATGATGCTGTTCATATCGAAAATACCCCCTAGAGACACCTCTTCGCGTTTCTTGAGGATGTCGAGGCCGCTTTGGTACTTGCCAAGATGCTGCTGCCAATCTGGATCTGCTTCGAGTTGCTCGATGACCGTCTTTTCCTCAGCGACTGACCTGAGATTCTCAAATAGGGATCCAAATTCGCTCTGATCGAGGTAGTCTTGACTCATCAAGAAGTTCTCCAAGCAATATGGATGAGATAAAGCTTGCCTGAGACGCAGTTGTCTCGATGATTGGATTGACCTCACCGGAGACTCTTTGCTTCTCTCGCCTGTTTTGCCTTGCTCAGGCATGAGGTCCTCAACTTCATCCACGCCGTATTCGTCTTCGAAGAGAGGCATTCCCTTGTTCTCTTTGCCTTCTTCATGCTCCTTCTGGCGCCTTTCGTAGAAGGCATTGATAGCGCTGCTATTGTTAGTCTCCTCTTGCAGACAAGGCGTGCAGCTCAGACATCAAGATGCGTATACGTACTTGCATAGGACCTCCTCTTCCGCCGAAACCTCGACATATAACTCTTGATGAGTCGTCGGTGGAATGTTGAGATTCTTGCCTGCGGTCCTGCTTCTCGTCAGCAGAGTCCGCTTTACCGGTCTATGAGAGAGACTTACCGCCGATACATGAGATAACTGGCTATAGTATCGAAGTAATTGTTTGTCGCGTCCTACAGCAGCAAGGTAAGCTCCTTAATTCCTGCTTGGGAGCTCAACTCCGAATATCCACTTACCTCAGTTATGTAGTCGTTTTTGAAGACGCGCCGGTTGCCGATGAAGTTGCAACAGATGAAAGTCGCATACGAATAAAACTCTGCCAAAACTTTCATTAGCCCATGTCCTCCAGTCCCCCTTGGAATTCTTGGCCTCACCCATTGGCTTGTTCAGGATAGGAGTGCCACTCAAGGCCCAACGATGTTGCGCCTCGATCGCGCAACATGCTCTGAAAGCTGCTTGGATCAGTTAAGAGACACATGGTTTGCAATATTACTAGGATCAAGTGTACACTTACTGCGTCCATTCCATTTGGTCATTTCGTGAGACTCGTCCAGAATCACCCTGAACCAATCCACAAGAAAGAGCTCCTTGGCTTCTTTGCGGAACTCGCGCCGATGCGCTCGAGGCTCATCCGCGTATTGGCGATCCAGGGCATCCATGAACGCTTGGCTGGGGTATTGGTTCCGCACTTGGGTATATGTTGCAATGCTGTTGAAATTGTCAGAAGTTTCCAGCCTCAGACTGCTTGAAGTACTTCACTCACACGATCCGCTGCTTCGCATAATGCTTTGGTCCAAGGTCACTGGCAGGGGAGTAGACGATTACATTCTGGCTCGCTTCCTCGGTCAAATGTTTCTATAACGTAGTGTCAGCCAGGTTTTCACTATCTCTTTGAGAAGCAAGATTGGGGGAAGCATAGTAAAGTCAAGGGATAGACGCAGACTCCGACACTCACTCTCGCCTCATCCCTCCACTGTAGGGCATTCTTTCTGTTGGGAACTAACACGAGCGTTGCCTCTGCGCGATTCGTTCGCTCTGACTTGTTGAGTCTATTGGTGACAATGCATGCCAAGCTCGTAACAGTCTTTCCGAGTCCCATCTCATCGCCGATAATACCGCCGGCTGCTGGCCTCGGAAATTCTTTCTCTCTTTTCACCATCCACGACAAGGCGGTGAGCTGATGGTCCTCGAGTGTTGTGCGCATAAACTTCGTATATCTTCTTGACTTGGCCAGCTTTTTCCCGTCTTTTAGCTCCTGTTCTTGGTCATACTCGTGGCGAATGCTGCAGTTTGTAGGAATTCTCGCCCTCGCTTGCTCGACGCCTTTGGCTTCTGCATGGTTACCAGGACCACTGACCTTGGTATTCTCGACTTCGCCATTCAGGACGGACGCTTCCATTGTCTTGGCTCGCTTGGATGACTCTGCATAGTGGTCTCCAGACTTGGAGCGTTTGTGTGGTCGCTTCTCTTTGCGCTTCTTCTCCGAAGAATGCTCCTTTCGGCCCTGTTTGTCGATTTTCTCCGCAGACTCAACATCAAGCGAAGAGACTGGAGGTTTCACCTCTTGCATTTCATCGTATTTCGCCACTCCAATTGCTTTCCTGGAAGCCATGTCATCGGTGTTCTTGTCATCATTGGTGGCATTTTGTCCTTCCTGGTCCAATGACGCTCCCAGAGTTCTTGTATTCTCATTGCTCTGCACCGTGTTATCTGATTTGTTTGGAGCCTGAACTGGCGAGCAGACGGGCGCCATATCGCCGTCGACTAGCTGCGTTTTGGTATAGATGCCCTCATCTGGATCAGCATTGCCTGTGTTTGGGGCGCGACCACCTTGATCGTCTTGTTCCTGCTCTGGTGCGGTGTCCTCTACTTTCTCAAGTGACGAATACTTGACCACAGTGAGTCCATCTGGGCTGATAATGGTCGAGGTTCCATGGCGGACCTTTGCTTCAGCGGTGATCTTTAAGTCCCCATTATCCTCAGGCGCCGCTGTTTCTTTGTGCTCATGTGTACTCGCAGTATTTCTGGCGGTTTCCATTTCCCGTGAACTGCTGCCCGTGACCTGATTCATGAATCGTGAGAAGAGGTTTTCGTGAGGGCTTGTAGCATTCATCGCCTCGTGTTTCTTCTGCTTTTTGATCTTTGTCATATGCGTTTGGCTGAGCAAAGTCTCCCGAGTCGCAGTTCGATTGAAGTGTCTTTTCAAGCGGGATCTCCAGGCTGTCGACGTTAGGGAAGCTGGCAAAGTTGACGCAGGCGTGTGAAGGGTCAAGAGCTAGAAAGTAAAAGGATCAGTAAGAGCCTGTATTTGTTCAAGCGCCGGAGCGTCCTAGCATGACACACAAGTCCTAGGAGGCAGCCCAGAGTCATGTGTGGAGAAGAACTCACCTTGTAAATAGGTATGTGTGCTTCTCTACTATCCTGGATAGAGCAGAAGAAGTGACAAAACGTTAGAGTAAACGAAAAGGGAAAAGAAATGCTGCATCAACAATTAAATATCACAAGAGCGCCAACCTCGCGCAGGCCATGTGAGATCCAGAGAGTGGTTGAGTGCAGACGGTGTGACGTGAAGGAAGGTGTGAGAAGAACAGAGGTGAAAAGAGAGGAGAAGAGAAGATGAAATATAAGTTGAAGGAAGGAGGAGAGATGAGGAAGAGAAAAGGGAAGAGAGATGAGGTGGAAGCAAGGTGGAAGAAGAGGAAAGACTGGCAGTATCGGGCGGTGAACCTGTGCTGCACTCACCTCTCTTCTCTCCAGACGTATGTATTTGTATGTATTTGACCGCCCTCTTCACGGGAGAGCCTTTCATTGAGATGTCTGTCGTGAACAGCTGGCAGCCTGTCCCAGAAGTCAACGCCTTTCACACGGGCATGGAAACGAGCGCAACTGGATTCTAAGGTGCACATTGCTATGCATGTCACTGCAAAGTTTACATGCATTTAATAAATCTATAACTGAGGTTTTCTCTTCAAGAGGACATATACACCTACATATATCGTGGTATGTTAGAGACTACATTGATATCTTGCGTATTTGGTGTGCAGATAGAGAATTTACCATCACTTGTATGGTAGCTATCACGTTGGACACGATCTCTTATAGCAAATAGTTCACTCCTGCAATACATTGCAAGTCTATTCCAGAAGAGCCTAGCTCATATAGCATTTCATGCAGCGCGAGCCTTTTATTGCCTTCTACGTGCTATCAGCACTCATCAATGGAGTACTAATACAATATATGTATAACTTATTCATGACTTGACAAGACAGTGTAGTCTGAAGAGGCTGATTACTTTCACTGCATTCGACGACGTTCGGGCTCAAGTTGCCAGTCTCTCCACTCAATCTCAGCCGAGGTATACACTTCTCAATAGGTCACTCTCTACCAGAGACGAGCTGGTTGTAAACAGTGTATACTATGAATCCTTATAATACACAAGCCATTATTAACCCCCCCTCTTCATCCGAACCTGTCCCTGCTCAGGCTCAGGCAAGGCATTTGTTCCCGTCCGGCGGAGATTCTATATGATGACTATGTACATCAGAACTTGAATGAAAATGTATACAAGCCACGCAGGCTTTTAGACCACAAGCTACCACATCAACTCTCTTAGTTGATAGACCAGCTGAAGCCACGGATCAGCGTTCCGTCGTTGTCGTGTCCACCAAAAGCCTCCCACAGATCAAGCGTCATATCGATGGAGTTGTCAACGCTGAGATTGCGGTCCGCAACAACAGCCTGGCGAGTGACGCCGTTGTTGGTCATGGTGATGACCTTTGCGCAGAGGGCGTTGTTCTGAGCGGCGCCAAACTGGTCAAAGACGCCGGCGGGCATGGCGACCAAGGGCATGCTGGGGTCGACCTGGTTGGCAAAGTAGGTGCTGAGGCCGCAGGCGCCGAATTGGAAGAGCAGCTGGCGGGGGCCGGCTGGGTCGCCGAACATGAAGATGGAGCCGTTCTGGTCGGTGCCAGAGGCGATGTCGCGGGTCTGGACGGTGGGAGCCGCGGAGGTGGTCAAGGCCAGCACGGAGGCGGCGACGGCGAGAGAGAACTGCATCCTGAGAGTTGATGGAGTTGTTTTATTGATCTTCTGATTGTAGTCTTGCTATGAGATAAGTTGTAAACGAGACCGAATGAAAGCAGACATGGTCACTCCCTTATATACCAATTTTTGTTCGCATCGTCTCCTAACCTGCCTCATGAAGTCGAACAGCCTCTCTCCTTTGAATCCTGCCAAACGGCCTTGCCGGCATCCTCCTTGCGGTTTCAGAAGATATAGCTCGGTCAAATCATCGCCGAGATCTTGGAGCTTCTGCTTTGGTGTTTAGCGCTCGATGTAGTTTGAGAGTAGTAGCGGATTACTCCCAGGACCCTGGACTTATAAGATTGCCTAAATAAGAAGTTAAACCCTCTCAAGTTTTACATCGAACATGTTGATCTACATCAGCTTATTTCTGAGGCTGTTTGGCGGAGACGGAAGAAAAAACGCTTTGACATGGCTCGTTGGAGATGATACAGCCAAGGAGAAGATCTCAGACGTGTCCGATGGAGAACAGATCTTCCAGAAGAACTCGAAGAGAACTCAAACAGCTGACAAATGAGAGCAACAGAAGAGTTTCTTGGCCTTTGGGTTCGTCGTAGGGCTTGTTTCGGTTCCAGGCAACAGTTTGATCTGAGACAGGGGTGATGCCTGGTAAGCGCAGGGATGTCATCGGAACCCCATGATATCGAGCAACAAGTACACGACATCAGGCCATTGTTGTGCCTGTGCACGCGCGTGGGTGCGTAACATCGGAGATTGTATATATGCTCGCTGGCGAAGCTCTTGCTGACGGTAGACATCAGCAAGCGTAACGTATGATGTCTTGGCAGTAAAGGACTAGAAATGCTTGCATTCGATTATCGTGTAAAACAGGACTGCCGGAGCTGGTGAGGCACTTGGCCAGGAATATCTCCTCCAGACACTTGCATCTTGAAGCTAGCTTCATATAGTACCGTAGTCGTCTCACTGACATCTGAGGCAGAGTCTCTATAAGTCGAAGTCGCTGTTGAGATACTTTATCATGCAGAGCATATGGAAGAAGTATGACCACTACCTACTTTGCTACATAGGAATTGCGTGAGTCTGATGACTTCTCAGCCGAATACCAGTCTTCTTTCCTTTCTTTTGCTTAAAAAAACTGCACAAGCTTCATTTCCACCTGCAAGTCCTTAGATAGGCACTATGCAACGACTTCTTGTCTTGTTTCATCTCCCATCTGAAGTAGGTAGCCTCTTGGTCATGATAGTGAGCGTGCTTGACCAAGGGCCGTACTCGTGCCAGGGTAAAATCCATTGCCAAGGCGGCTGTAAGAGATCGATCCCCCTCGCAACAACTCTGCAAGTTGTCCGGACATTGAGGCAACGTAGTGCACAGATGCCGGATCTGGGAAGAGTGTGATCGGCCTTCCTACACTACGATGCGTGACCTGATACCAACTGGTTCGCAACGTCTCAGGAGTTGCTACAAGGCAAGAAAATGGTTGAAGTACCCAAAATACATGTAATTCTATCATCTCTTAAGCACCGTGGATCCTAGGGTGTCACGTAGGCAGACTTTACGTCGCATATCGGGAGCGGCTGGAGATCGAGTATCCCAGACGATGAGGACTAAGGGCAAACATAGGGACATGCCATTATCGGGACAAATCAATCAACTCTCCGCGCATAAAGAGAAGGACCATAAGATCAGTATCAATAGATAACGCGTATCATGCAAAACATGATATGCCAGATAGTGTAAGGTAGTTTGAACATCAGTTAGAAGAATCTCAAGCAAAGCCGCCAACATTTTGCGCCTACCCTACACTCAACCTGGCCATGACCGGTCATTTCATTATCTGAATTGTTTGGGCTCAATAGCAATGTCTATCATGCACGAGAAGCCTAGCCATTCTGAAGTTGCCGATATAATTAGACCGTTGTTGGGTAAAACAGCTCGACAGCAGGAAGCTCACACGGTACAAGGCCATCATCGAATCATCCCCAGATCTAGGGGTAAGCAGCTTGACTCATTTTTGGCCCTCGTGGTAGTACAGTTTGGCTTATTTTCCATCGAAAAACAAAGCATCAGATAAAAGTAGATGTCATATGTTTCAATATTCATGCTTCATTTCGGTATCAGCCAAAGATGGGATGTGGCTACATTTCAAATTTGATCGTCTCGGAATGGCCGCGGCGGTGAGATGGGATTTGATCGGCATCTGGGCCTCGTCATAAACCTAGACAGAGCTCGAATCATGAGTTCAAGGACATGAACAGAATCTGCTCCCGTGATCAACGTCCTCAGAAAAGATCAACGTTTCAAGACTTCTTAGCGATGGCTGTGATGCCATCATCGTCTTCACTGTAATTTAGGGGTCCTCAGCTCCCAACCGAGCATATCCATACCTCATCTACGCTAGCTCAATGTGTCAGCTCGATGCGGCTCTGCTCTAATGCAACCATAGAATGGAAGATTCCGGGTGCGGACGTGGGCGTATGAACGAGACTGCACTCAACACCCACTGAAGGCCAGATCTCACCGCACTTTGTCATATGTGATCAGTCTATGATTGCTAGAAGCGAGAACAGGCATAACAAGTACCTGTACATAACCTTGCCAGCCCTGACTGTAACCTCACCCATGAGTATGTACATTAAGCTGTTGCACTAGCTCTCTCACAAGCGTGCCTCGGATCTCATCTCATCTCCAGCTACCCTGGCTTCGTCGAGGCGTTTAACCGTGCCTCATGAAGTCGAGAAACGCCTTTGCAATTTTGACCCCGTCATGCTCGTTAGGCGCGCGCTTCATGGCCTCGTCGTACATGTCATCGGTAAAGATGCCGGCTTTGTGTCGGTTGGTGAGGATCTCGGAGACGATTTCCTCTGTGAACTCGGGATGTCCCTGGACGGTGATGTACCGGCCAGGGCTGTACATGGCTTGGACTGGGCATATGTCATTGCCACCCAGAGGGATGGAACCCTTGGGGTATTCTAGAACAACATCACGATGCATTTGATGGATGCGCTGCAGAGAATTATTTACGTCAGCGCAAGTGATTCTAGTAGGAAAAAGGCGAGAAGTGACAAGTGAAAAGTGACATCTGCGAGAGAGACTCACCATCTTGTCGAGCTTGAAAATGTCCTTGCCCTTGTCGGTCAAGTCGACCTCGGTGACAGCAACCTCCCAGCCCTTATCACTCCTGCCGAGGCGCGCACCCATAGCCCTGCCAACGATTTGGTGGCCAAAGCACACGCCCACGACTCTGATGCGGCCGGAGTCAATGGCCTGCCTTGTGTACTCCACCAGCTTGAGAATCCAGGGGTCATCCTCATAAGCCGTGTGACGCGACCCGGTGATGAGAATGGCGTCGACCTCGTCCAGCGGCGGGTACGCATGCATGTCCTCGACAATGTTGTGCGCCGTGACCGTGGCCACCTCTGACAGCTTCCGCGGCGGATCCATGGCCTCCGCCGCCGCCGTCAACAGCGCAGTGAAGACGCCTCCGTAGCCGCCATACTTGGCCTCTGTGTCCGGCTGCGGCGTGTCGGCCTCGAGGATGAGCAGCCGGAGAGGCTGGGACGAGCCGGATGCGGGCCCAGAGCCGGCCCCGGAGATGGCTTCGGCCGTCATTTCCTTCGAAAGAGAAAAAGGGGGGTTAGAACGGAGCGGAGCGGAATCTGTTCGCTTAAAAGCCAGTAACAGTTGCACGGGGGACACTAGTCGCACAGCGTGTCTGGACTCCAGCCGTGGTTATTATTGGAAGAAAGTTGGTTGGGCGGCAGAGATGCGTCAGACCAAGGAATGGCTCGACCCTGCGGCAGAACGGGAGAAGAGCGATATCACGAGGAGGGGGTCCAAGCAAGGGAGCCGTCTGCTAGTACTCCCGTCTGGCCTGCGAGAATGGCAAAGAATGGCTTGGGCCTCGGGCGTCCGAATCGTGGAGCATCGTGGAGCATCGTGGAGTATCGCGGCCGATAGCGGGGGAGTCGTGAAGCAGGAGGACGTGAGAGGCGATTAGACGGTGTAGGGATCTGGTGGTGGCGGGACAGGGGCAATGTTGTTCCGGGGCAGAAGAGGCGAATCGGATCTCGCCATGGCGTCGGTTCCTGAGAATAGCGCTGCAGGCTGTCCGGGATTCGGGCCAATGGCGACGCGGCGCGTGTTTGACCGGCATGGTCGCTTGCTCTGGCAGACGCAGATAGAGAAGAGAGAGGAGTTGATAGAGCCTGATGCAGCTGGCAGAGTGAGCACGCGGTGACGCTGGATGAGGTGGTGGCACAAGCACGAGCACCGCATGGACGGGGGAATTCAGAGACACACAGGCAGAGCAGCAGCGAGGAGGCAGCAGGGCATGCGGCTATCCGAATAGCGGCATATCATGTCGCCCACATGCATGGATGGCTGGTCCGAGGGGGGGAAACAAGTATTACTAGCTCGGAGCGCTCCGTCCTTCTTCTCTCACATGCTCCGAGTCAGCAGGCAGCGTCTGTCTGTCTGTCTGTGTCTGGACCATGTTCAAGGTTGTTGAGCAGCGTTCCGTGTCCGGGCTGCCGGAGCCGTAATGTGAGCAGCGGTCCGAGCTCCGTCCTCCGTAGTCCGTAATCGAGGCAACGTTGGATGGGGGGTCCATCTTCTAGAAGGCGAGATGGAAAGGAGGAGACGTCAGCGATGGGGACTCTAGGGGATTATCAAGGGAGCAGCACAGGCCTGGTGGATGCTACCATGGCATACCTCGCACTCCTTGCCCGTCAAGTACTTGTGCGCTCTCCCTACCTCTCTCGACTCGTGATAGTGTACGGAGTACTCGCTGCTGTGTATCTGCATGTACAGGCAGCATCGCGGCTTCAGGTACGAAGGATTCGGGCTTGGGAGACGAGGGAACCAAGGAACGCGACGATGGCCTCAATTGACCCTCGAGTAACCGAGGCTGACGGCGCTATCGATAACGATTGGGCACGGCGGCAGCTTCCAGTTGTCGTTGATACCCGGAAACTGCAAGCACGATGCACTGCACTGCACTGCATACCTACCTAGTATTACCTGCCTACCTTACCTAACTTATCTACCTTACCTTGTAGTGATTGCTTCATCTCCTGATTCTGTCTCGTGCATCTGCAGACAATTCGAATCCTTCTCTCTGTTTCCTCTTCTCTCTCTCCCAATCTGCCTCATTCTCTCACTTCTCGCCTGCTGCCGTGCCTCGTACAGTCGCACTCAACCGCTCTCTCACTGCGTCTCTCGCCAGACGCGCAATGATGTGGTGCGCATGCTGTATCACTTGCTGTTCTCCGGACAGCAGGCCATTCATTAGGAGGCATTGCCTTCCAGGTTATGTAGGTAGGTACATTCACTTGCACGCGCTGCTGCACCAGTGCACATGTCGCCGTCGTCCGAGTCGCACGCTGTCCCCCGTCTCCAGACGCCTCGACAAACGGCATTCCCCCGAGGTCATCTGTCTTTCCCCTCCCTGCAGTGCAACATGTAATTATGCGGGGTGCGTTTGTGGTTGGCCTTTGAAGCCTCTCTCCCCCACATGCGCTCTATCAGGTTTCAGAGCTCGGCTGATGAGAGACGACGTCTGCTCAGCACCATGGTGGCAAATCGCGGTGTGAAGGTCAGATGGAAGAAGGGAGGATGGGAAGATGGAGAAGACGATGAGGCCAAGCAGGCCATTGCCGGATCAGCCGCCCGGAATTGAGTCCCAAATCTCAGATCTCGATATGCCCTGACGACGGCATCACGCGGTGGCCACTGCAGTCCTCGCCCAGCCCGTGATTGACACTCCTAGCCTTCAGCCCGTGGGACCGCTGCCGCTCGGATGGTCAAGGCCAGCTCGTCGCATCGCATCGTGCTGCCGGCACGACTCGCAGGTGGCGTGGAGTGGACGAATGGCTGGTCGACACACGCCATTGCTGGCACCACAGGCTATTGATGCAACGCTCGCTATTCTTATCGAGCCAACTGGGTAATATTCGCCTGGATAATGTGCTGCTGGTGGCGACGGCCTGGAGCTGGAGCTCGTCGTATTCCTGTCCTCTCGAGCCGTTGCATTTCGCTCACTGTACGATAATTGACGCGGGACAATCAGCATTGGGAATACCTGCATCTCGCCTCTGCCCTCTGCAGCTCCATCGAATGATTATGTGTGCACAGAATGACGGGCGAATGAGGCCGGCAGAGGGTAAATGCGAAAAGCGGCGCATCGCAGCATCGTTGCGAGCTTGTGATAGGCAAGGCTGAGGGACATTCGACTCCTGACGACTGCACGGCATCAGGATAGCCCAATTGCCCTCTACCATTGGTGATTATCTTGCGATACAGAATGCTACCCTGATGGACGCCCATGCTCGTGTTCCTTTTCCCTCGTCTTCTTCCCGAGCAGTCAGGCCAATGAGGCGCTGCCTCGTCAGGTCGAAGAATTTATGATTATGCAGCCGCAATGCATTGCATCTAGACCACAGTGCAAAATTCTGCATCGTCGGGCCTGGGTGCGTGTCATCAGTTCACTTGAGCGATGAATGAGGAGGAGACAACAAACCAAGACGGGCACGGGATGAAGGCCGCACATGTCGAATCGAATCCCCCGCCCCAGGTGCTATTTTCCGAGAGACACGCTCAAGCGAGCGAGTGGTCTTTGTCTTTCATGTTGCCTGGAGTTGGGCATCCATGGGGCGCCCCCATCGATCGTGCCGATGCGGATTTGCTGTTCGCTCCTTTCATCTAGCTGCAGCCACACTCTGCTGATGTGTCAACGGCCAGCCTCTTATCCTTTGGGCTGTCGTCCAATCAGCCTGCCAGCGCATTCGGCAGCGGCCAGCCTGGGTTTAGAGCGGCGCTCCGGCGGTGACTTGTTCACGCTGGTGCCACCCAAGATCCAGCGCCAAGGCCCGTGTGGTCCAGGGGAAGAGAAGGGAACAACAGGCTCTGTCATGATGAGGGAGTGAGGGAGAGAGGGAGAGAGAGAGAAAGAGAGAGAGAGCGGAAAAGCGGGAGAGATTGACAAGAGACCGACACAGCGAGACGGGCGCTCCTTTCCCACTACGGTGTAGGTCTGCCTAGACACAGCACGAAGATCTGCTGCTGTCAGGTTGGTGCTATTTCCAGTGAGGCGGCGCACCCGTTTCTCAGCCCAGAGGCTGGCAGTGGACGTGTGACTTATTTGGCGCTGTCTCGTGTGCTGTTTGTTGCGGCGCAAGCCACGCCATACTTGTACTGATTCCTACGGCCAGGCGTCTGAGACAGGGCCGGGGACTTGTTGGCTTACACCAGGGACCGCTCCGGCTGCCATGTGAAGGCCGACGACTGCACTGAGCCTCTTGGAGATGGAGTCCTTTTCCCGGACTTTGCAACAAGGTCATCATCATCATCATCCAGCATCCATATGGGGTTTGCCGACGGTGAGCGACCAAGAACTGCGCAAGTACATGGCCGAAAACGAACAAAAATCGTCTCTCCTCTCCTTTGTTTCCTCACTGCTCCATCAACTACGCAGAAACTAGCGCATGCGACAAGTGAGAGAAGTACGACATTTACGAAATCCCAGAGGCTTGGTATGAAGTCCTCTCCATCTCCATCGTGGTCTGTTGCCGGCCACGTAGCAGAGCGGGAAGCGAACCGGGGTATTGGCCCGGCCATGGGGGTTCACCTACCAGGTATTGTTACTGGCGAGCCGGGCACAGTCGGAAACGACAACGACGAGCAGCAATGCTACGGTACAGGGACATCGGGCCAGGAGAGCTGGCATGGGGAAAGACGGAGAAAAAATTGCACGCAGAACTGATGAGGAGCATAGAGAGAAGCCGCTCTGGGCATAGCATACTGCTGCTGACGCCTCGCATACATGATACTTACAAGGTGCTACCTGCTACAACCAACATCGGCGGAGCACTATGGTGTCATCGATCTCATATGTGTCAGAACGCTGTGGACGCATCTCTGGGTGATGGCCCATGGCAGCAACAGGGATAGAATCTGCACGGACAGAGAAAGAAAGTCTCTGATTACCTTACCCCAACCGCAGGGATCTATCTATCAATGGAGCAGAAGCCTCTCGACTGTTGTTGCGAGGTGCCGATACAGCGGCTCTGGGCTGCTCTCTCTCTCGGTGGCATGTAAGAGGGGGAATATGCACTCGCAAAGTTCGGCTGGTGCAGCTTGCAATGCAGAGCTGCCATGCCCGGACCAGAACGTCCCCCGAGGAAGTCAAATACCTGTACATGCGGTACGACAAGTACATGCCTTCTAGCAGTTGCAGGTCTTTGAGACCCAAGACCCAAGGGCTCTAAGCTCCTGCATCGTGCAGCCGCAGCTGCGATTGGACACAGGCGCGAATTTCGAAGCTGGACGGAAGCTGAGAGGCCGACGGCGTAGAGGAGGGTATCCATCGACCTGCGCGAGCCAGGGTCTGCCACTGAGACGGTTGAACACGCGGCTGTCGACCCTCGACCTCTATCTGCGGCTGCGGCCCATTGCGCTGGCGGCGTCGTCTCTCTAGGCCCTTCCTTGGGCCGTTGCTTGCTCGCCCACCGGCCGGGGGGGTTTGATTCGGGGCCTCTGTTTGGAGTGAAAATTCTGCTCGCTCTCTCCTTGCTTGTGCTTTGACGGCGCCGCACACTCCCCCGTATTTGCCAGCAAGCCGGTATTGGGCTGTCTGTCGAGCTGGCAACCCGCTCCCATTCGCTCAGCACACAGCCACCCGCGGGCCTTGGTCTCTACCCGGTTCACACGCCCCTCGTCCCGTTAGCCATCTCCAGGCTATGGCGTCCATTCTGGTCTCTCTCTCTCTCTCTCTCTTTCTCTCGGTGCCTCTCTATTATGCCTCCCCTACTCGTGCGTGCTTGCATGCCTTGCTGTACCTCTCTTTGGCCCAAAGGCCTGCATGCCGAACACAGTAAAGGCTCAAGAGTGGCTTGCCGCCTAAGAGATCCGCTTGGATGCAAGAGTGACTGGCGCATCCCGAAGTGAGATGACATAACGGAGGGGGTTGGCCTTTGCACATATATCACACCACGGGTGCGAGAATCATCTCACGTTTGCCAGACTCGAAGACCTCAAGGCTGGACATACGCAGCAGCAGCACCTCGACCCTTTGCCAACCAAAGACACACATTGATCCTGCACTCTAATGACGTCCCTTGCCGTCCATATTCCGAATCCTCGATAGAGCTTGCAGTTTATGTGCACAATTGCATGATTGGGTCGCTGTCGCTCTGGTCAATTCCTTGATATAAACTGCCAACACCGACTCTCACTCACCAGGAGCCAAGCTCACTTATACCAAGGCCACCCCCCCTTCCTATATCAACGACAACGATAAGACCATTTGACATCAATCATCAATCGTCTCAACAGATCAAGTCTCACTGATAACGAACAACCGTCATCCCCTCTTCTACACATTCAACCACCTCCTTCCCCTCCCTCCCATCGCACAGCAACCATCAGCAATGGCCGTCCCTACACGGAGACAGGCTCGTGCGGCGTCGAGGGCTAGTAGGACCACGGCGTCCAGCATGGCTCGTAGCAGGAATTCCACCACAGCCTCAAGCCGCTACTATGCGTCAAGTCGTCAGCACGATCAGACGTCCAGCTACGTGTCGGGTTCTTACTACGATGACTCTCGCCACTCGTCGAGGGATACGTGGGAGCGCGATACGTGGGAGGACCTGCCGCCCTCCATCGTCGACACCGGCTCAGACTCGTCCTCGTCTGTCTACACATACGACTCCGCCTACTCAGACGACCGGTCCTCCGAGTCTCACCACGACTCGGAGCATGACAAGAAGGACGCCGAGGGAGACGACTGTGACGCATCGTCGGGCATCCCGCCGTCAACGCTGCCTCCCTACAACTGCATGCCGGTGCCTGAGATCTCGGTCCGGTCCTCTGACCCCGAGACGTTCGCGCATCTCTTCCCGTCCATGGACCGCCTGTCCATCCGACATGATGACCGAACGGCCGATGGCAACATGAACCTCCGCGTCGACGCCATCGTGCCTGATCTGTCATCACGCCGTCGCCGTGCCGTCGCCATCCAGCTCTTCCACCTGCGCATGCAGGACCTTGCCAAGCGGGAATTCTCCCTGCGACGGTACTGCCGCGACTCTGGCCGCGAGGTGTGCAACTCCAAGGGGGCCAACCCCCGCCGTGAGCGCGCCACAAGCTCCTCCTCCTCCTCGCTCTCCCGCTCTGTCACCAGCGCTCTGCGAACCGTCAAGACCTCGTTCCGACGATCCAGCGGTGCCTCGGCCGAGAAGGCCGCCGCCCTTTCCACCGCTCCCAACCCTCGCCGCCCGTCAATTGGCAGCAACAACTCTTGGGGCTGCGGTGGCTCCATCTACTCCGAGGAAGCCGCTGGCTCCGACTCGGACGAGCCCAAGCTGCCCTCAGCGCGGCCCATCCCTCTCAACACGCTCAAGCTGGAGTTTAGCAACTACGCCCGCGTGGACATTGTGCGCCGCCCAGGCAAGCAGTACGACTTCCAGTGGTGGGGACACGGCTACGCATGGCGCCGGGTCATGGACAAGGCCCTGGGCAAGGCTGCCTTCCACCTGCTCCGCGATAGAGAGACGGAGCCCGTGGCCATCATCGTGCCCGAGGGCCGAAGCCCGAACCAGGTCGAGGCCGACCAGATGGCGGGCAACTGGATTCCCCCGTGCTACATGTGGATCTGCGACAAGACTGTCATTGACGCCATGACGGACGTTGCCGAGTAAGTTTCTTCTCTCTTGTCCTATCTGCTCTTGCGCAGGCCAATTCAACTAACCCGGGCCCCCTCCAGCATCATCATCGCCACCGGCCTCATGGCTCTTGTCGACGACTCCATCCTCAGCCGCTGGCCTCCCGCCAAGAAGGCCGGCACTTACACCCGTCCCGTCACGCCGGCTCGGCCCCACACGGCTCCCAGCGCAACGGCCACCACCGTCACTGCTCCTCGCATTGTCGTGAACAAGAACACCACGGTCTCTGCTCCTCATACGCGACCGAGGATGCTCGTCCACGGGCTCTTGAACAAGGCTCACACCTTGAGCCCGCTCCGCCTCAGGGGACACACCATTGTCGCCTACTAAACCCCGATATCGACAGACACACACATGACTACCAATTTTTCATACAACAAAACAGAAGACAGCCACACGACTCACAGACTCCTTGAATCACACGAAACAGCATGAACCATGAATTATGAAAACCCGATGGGATCCATATACCTCATCTTCCAATCTCTACCCACACACTCTTTCAATCTTTTCTTTGTCGAATATTCTCTCCTTTGTACAACGCCCTGACGGCCGGAAAGACAAAATTTTCTTCTTCTCTTTTTCACCTCACATTGATGACCACAACATGAGCGAGCGTCTGCATTTCTTTTGGAATTTTACTGCATTTTGATGAATACTTGGTTTTGATACATGAAGCGCAACCTTCATATTTGACGAGCGAGCGGGACGAACACAAAAACACATTTGGGAACTCTAGCGATGACTTTTTTCACTTTGCATGCATACATGGAAGCAGAAGGAGATGGACATTACATACAACGGGGCATATACAACATATACATTTCTTTGGCGTTTTCGGGACTTGGAATTGCAGATCATTTTTTTTCTTTCTCCTCCTCACCTTCAATTCTCATTCACGCAAACATTTCTTCGGGAGGTTGAAGCGCAAAAGATTGATGACATGCGCGATTTTTTCTTCTGCATGGATATTATGGGATATGGCATATGATTGATTGCATTTGCATTTTTTTCTTCTTCTTTTTGCATTTCTGGACTTGGAATTAACGTATATATGAAACATTGATAGATAGATTTGGTCGGGGAATTTTGGGACCCCTTGATTTGGATTCGAATACGAAGTTTTTCTTCATTCCATCTGATTCCATGCACATGATGCCTCTTCTTCTTCTATCGTGATATGACGTGAAAACTACCGACAGAGCCTTTCTAATATAACATGAAGATACGACCGAAACAAACAAAACACCCAGCTATGTAACCATACCGAGCAAGGAGCCCACGAAGAGGTTTCTTGAAAAAAAAAAAAAAAAAAAAAATAACATCAGACATACTCCCCTTGCGTGGCAATCCACGTTCCAAAATCCAACTTCATGAGCAGCCGGTTAATCCCCCCGACCCTCACGGGGACATACCTCTCCCCATCGCCATACTCATCCTGCACATCGACCGTCCCGTCCAGCCCCTCCCACCTCCCCAGAAACTCAACGTCCCCTTCCAGCGCCCGCAGCGCGGCGATGACGTCTTCGATGCCCCGCTGGATCTTGCCCTCTACGCCTCGCAGGAGAGCCATTGTCTGGCGCTCTTCGTGGCCGAGGTCCATGGAGGAGTCGACTACGCCTGCGTCGGTCTCGAGGTCTATGGATGTGAAGATGGAGTGTAGCCTCTGGATGTGTGTGATGAGATGGTCGATGTGGTTGAGGAGTGTGTAGAGAAGGTTGGTAAAGGTGGGCTGCGTGAGGAGAAGCCGGTGGACGAGGGTGCGGAGATACAGAGAGTGAGCGGTGGCGAGGGTTTGCGGATCGGGGGCAGGCCGTGAGAGGATTCTGGACACGTCGTTTGGGTTTGCGGCGGCGGCGTTGCTGGAGGAGCTCGGCCGCCAGTCCATTGTGGTTGTGCTGTGCTTGGCTGAATGTGCCGCTGGAGTGGCAGCGCCTGAACGACCGCCCTCTCGCCGCCTCTCTTTGCCCGTCAGCCACGTCAGGAAGCCTTCCCAGAGCCCTTCGACGATTTCAGTTTGGAAAAAGGCCTCTGTTTCGGCGAGGAAGAAGATGGCGGCGCTGGCAGTCGTCCACGAGCTTCGGAGAGCTGCTGCGCGGGCTGACCACCGCTCTCGGAGAATGCCGGCATACTCGGTTGCTCCGCGGGGGGAGGGATGATGCCGTCGTAGGGATGTAATCTTCCACAAGTCGGTGAGACGAATGTGGGCTCGGCGCATGGATAAGAGATAGGAGTTGATGCAGGAGTAGAGTTGGAGATCGGAGGGTGAAATGACCATGTCGAGCGGAGATGGGAGCTGAATGGATAGAGTTGCGGGAGTTGAAAAGAGTAGGTTTCGAAATGGCGACGACGCCAACAGCTTGGCCTCTTCGGCATTTAGGCCTGGACTAACAGTGACGGGCGGAAGAGTGGCTTTCGTGAGGTGTAATCGGAGCAGGTCTCTCGCCAGCTCCAGCAGTTCGTCTTCCTCGACTTGGTTCCGCTGCATGGCTACCAAGACGGCCCACGTCCTCGCCAAGACGGCAGAGACTTCTCCGTCTTTAACGGTAATGTTCTTCATGCTGTCCTTTTCGTGTGCCAGATTGCCCGCTCTGCGCCAGCGGTTTCGAATCCTATCGTCCGCCTCCTGGGTTAGGGCCATGGCAAACTCTCCTCTTCCGAGGAGGAAGAACTCCCGCAGCAGTTGCAGCGTCTCAATGACCTTTGCTGTGGGTAGGATCTTTTGGAGGGTATTTTGTGAGAGTGATAGCCGGATGGAGACAATCGTCCTCGCGAACGTCGCGCCGTTGACGGGAAACGACAGGCTGGCCAGCTCTTGCAGCTTGGTCGACAGATGATCGAGCCCTCCCATGCCTGAGTCGACCGTGGCTCTGACACGGGTGTGGTTCAGCGATTTGCCGATGAATAGCATCGATGCCGCTGTAGCTGGCGTGACGAACCCCGGCAGCAGTTCTGGTTCGTAGATGTACTATACCACCAAGTCAGACAGTCAAAATCCAAGCTCGAAGTAAGAGCTGCATACCTCGGCAGTCCCGTCCACCTTCTGGATGAAAAAGTCGTCGCCTCCCAGGTTCGGCAGTCTTCCATAGAGAACCCAAGCCGACACCTGCTTTAGCCACGCAGTCTCCGCAACCTTGACCAAGCTCATGGCCGCCTCTTCGACGTCCGAATACCCGCTAAGCAGCTCGGTGCGCAGGCGGTTCATGATTTGCGAACCCCGACAGGCACCCTTTTCGTCCTTGGTCATCATGAACTGGACGATATCCCAGAGCCATTCAAACAGCCGCGTCCACTGCGTAAACTCGCCCATGACGGCCGTCAGAGGCACGATATTGTATTCGCCCACCAGGTCAGGGTCCTCCTTGAGGATGCTCTCCTCCACCTCGAGAATCTTGCGCTGAAAGGCAGACAAGTGTATCGACTGTATCGCCGTCCCCACGGCCCGACATATCGGCGACGGATGCGCGCCGGCAATCTGGCCGGCGTACTTGATGAGCTTGATGTGGATGTCGCTCAGATGCGCTGCCTGCGCGAGCAGCTGCCGTTCCGAGGGCGTGACGCCAGATGCAGATCCCGACTCGGCAGCTCCGGCTCGGAGGAGAGGCGACGGATGGCCCGAGAGCGAGAGGAGGATTTCGTGGAGCATGGCTCTGGTTTGGAAGATCTGGACCTCCTTCTGGCCTTTCGGGCCCTGAGCGAGTCGCTGATGCGGTGAACGATAAGAATGACGACGCCCAGCAGCTCAAAGCGGCACATTGATTGCTCTTGAAGTGCGAGGATTGGTGTTTATATCGAGGGACGGACGCTGTTCGTTCGGTGATGGAGGGGGTTTCAAGCCGGACGAGGGCGGAAGAGCTGGCGAAGCATTCGAGGTGGGAGCAATTGCAGGCGGGGGCGCTCGGAGTGAGGCCTGGAAGACGTATTCAGAGCTTGAGGCCTGTTCAGAGATTGAAACCTCGCGATTGTCGCATGGTGAATAGTAGGAGGTTGATGTAGAGAGAAGAAAAGCGCCTCTCCGACGCGGTTGTTGGTGGAAGCTCTCCGGATTGACAGGGAAGCTTCGGTGATTGTGCCGTCATCGCCACGTGGGCACGTGATGCGACTCTGCTGCACGCCCATATTGCTGTTGCAGCTGTACTCGTACCAGATGTCTCTGGTGAACAGGAATTATTGCTTCAATTACTCACACGATTTACTACCTGAACTATCTTTTTGTTTCCATCAATTCCCACAAGAAGTCGCAAAGTTGGCCGTTTCTCATGTCGGTGGTATCTCGGTACCAAGTCATAAGGTACATGTGTAAGGTAAGGAGGTAGGTAGGTGCTAACACAAAGAACAAAGACTCAAAACGCACAACAATGATATTCTCAAGTCGCATCACCAGGTCGCCTTCTTCCCATTGCCATTGCCGTTGCCATTGCCATTGCCATTTCCCTTTCCGTTGCCATTCCCACTCCATTCCTTTGCCCCTGGGACATTGACGTCTCCGCCATAGGTGTTGTGTATCGTGCTCGATTCGCCGTTTCCATTGCCTCCGGAGACAACAGCTCCATTCGTCCCGTTGTTGTCGCCGCCAACGATAATCTGCCCGCCTCCCTTGACC
This sequence comes from Trichoderma reesei QM6a, assembly GCF_000167675.1. Classification (NCBI taxonomy): domain Eukaryota; kingdom Fungi; phylum Ascomycota; class Sordariomycetes; order Hypocreales; family Hypocreaceae; genus Trichoderma; species Trichoderma reesei. The sequence goes on along the minus strand of NW_006711171.1, from coordinate 438,821 downwards.
TTGCCGACCACCATACCCTTGGCGACGCTCTTGAGAATGGCGCGGCGAGAGACGCCAGTCACGTCAATGTACACAAGGCCGACATTCTTGAACCCGCTGCCGAGGTTTCGAGATAGCTCCCCAGCTTCAGGGCCCCAGCGATGACCAACGACCGTGGACATGCTCGAAGTCGTCCCGGAAAGCAACGTCTTTCCAGCCTGCTCCATGCCGTCGACAACCGTGTTGAAGGCCATCAAACTCTTGTTGAGCACGCCCGGCTTGTACGTCTCAATGACGTTTCCATCCTTGTCGTAGCCCCGAGCCTTGCCGTCCTTTCGCTTAGACATGCCGGCACCAAAGTTCTGGGCAAACTGGTTGATGGAGCCAATCGTCTGCGCCGACAGGGTCGCGACCTTGTTCGAGTAGTGGTTGATGCGGCGGATATGGTCGTGCGTTGTGGGGGCAAACGTCATGGGCTTTGCGGCAGGCTTGGTGGCCTTTGTGAAGTTGTCGGCCTGGTTCTGCAGTGCCTTTGCGACATAGTCGGATGTGGTGATGAGCAGCCGCGAGGCTTTGGAGGCTGACGAGACAATGGTTGATTTCTTGTAGGCGGGGTGCATGGTGTCTTCGATGTAGTCGTACGCGGGCTGGACGGAGATGTTCTGACTGCCATCGGCGGGCAGGATGATTTCCACGGGTTCTAAGGGCAAGTGTGTCAGTGGGCTGGATATCATCAAGACACGTCAGAAAAGTGTGAGAGGATTTACGCACCTTTGGAACCGGGCTTGATGGCGCTGTCCTCGACGACATTGAAGCCTTCGCTCAGCTCGCCCATAACGCTACCATCCTCCTCATCGATAAGCACAATCCTCCCCGGTACGTGGGAGCTGGGGCTCCCCTGAGCATAGCCCTGGCCGGGATCAAAGTTGGCCGGATTGTAGGCGGGAGGCTCGTCCCTGCCCGCCTCTCTGGCCTTTGCCCTGGCCGCATCGGACGGCTTGCGCTGGGCAGACGGGCGCTTCTCCGGAGGGGGCGCCGGGGCTCGCTCGAGAAAGGCGGTGCACTGCGCAAGAATGGTCTCAAAGGTGTCGACATCCTCCTGGACGCCGGGCCGGCTGCCGACGACGGGGAACTCGAGGCGGGTGAAGGCGCCGTTGCCGGGGCCGAGGTCCCAGCGCGGGATCAGGTAGCTGCTGGGGGGCTGGTGGTAGATCTGCGTGGTCGCGGGCAGGGGGAGGTCCAGCTCGGGCGGCAGATGCAGGTGGAGGTAGAAGTCCTGCTCGCCGTTGCCGACGCCGGTCGGGTCGGCGAAGCCAGACGAGGTCGGGACCATGAGCAGCGACAGGGTCTGGGGGCCGGAGGGCGTCAGGGACTGCTCGACGCCATTGGCGATGTGGTAGGCCTTGATGCCCTCGACCGAGTAGAGCAGCTTGGGGTCCTGGAAGGGGGGAGGAGTGGTTGGTTAGCTGTGATGGGGATATTCTTGCTGTACAAGGGACGAGACAAACATTATGTGAAGAAGCCATGGCGGCGATGAGGATGATTGTATGTACTAGACTAGTAGAAGTGGCACAGTAGGAGGAGGAGAGGAGGAGAGAGGTGTAACGAGGGAGAGGAGTATAAGCTGATTGCGATGCGATCAAATGCGATGCGATCAACTGCAAGGTGATGTGATGACGCGGGGTTGACTGCTGCAGGCAATTTAGGCGGGGGGTTTGTCACTGTTAAACCCCTGTTTGTGATGACTCGGTTGACAAAAAGTGGCAGCACCAACAGACAAAGAGACAGGATCAATGACTGAGAGAATATTAAATGGTCAAGTTCATGATAGATTGGCCTCATCCTGACTTTATCCTGAGCAGCGCCGCCATCACATGCAAACGTCATCACGGCGCCTCGTGGTTGGCCACCCAAGCGCCGGCTGGCGGTGATTTGCTGGCTGCGTCACCCATTCGCCACCGGCGCAAGGCACAAGCGGCGCTAAGTTAAGCTTCTACAGGTTCTACAGGCGCTACGCTTTAGCGCCTCGCGTCTCCGTTTCAGTGGCTGTTCCAGGGGATGTCCGCTAAAGCCATCCATGTATCTACGGGCACTCAATCCACCTTATCTCCACCTGCATCTTTCAACCTTCGAATTTCACATCACAAACCAGAGTCAACCATTTGAGGTGCTCAATAACAACAACACAAATACCCTCTCGAATTCGATGCCTCTGCCACCATCGTTAATCAGCGTCTTGCCAGCACCTTGCCGTGCTTATTCACCACCACAATCGGCAGCCTCCGCCCGCGCAGCACCGCCCGATTCACGACGCCCTCGTCGTCCCAGCCAAAGTCCACCGTTCCGCCTCCTCTCAGACTCCCGCCCCTGACGCTTCCACCAGCCCATTCCCTGGGAATCGCCGGCCCGAGAATCACCTTCTGGACGCTGTCGTCTCCCCATCTCTTGGGCAGGTCCGTGTACAGCATCGCCAGCGCATTCGCCGACAGCCCAAAGTTGGCGTCGATCTGGAAGGGCAGCGTCACCTCGTACGGCCAGCTGCCCGTCGTGTACACGGACAGTCCGTTGGCTGCAAAGTTCATGTCGATGGTGTACTTGAGCTCCTTGTAGGCCTCGTCGACGACGCCCAGCTGGCCCCAGCAGGCGCCGCGCCAGACCTTTTCCCAGCCCGTGTTGGAGTCCTCGGTGCCGTTGCCGCGCGAGTAGAGGCTTGTGGCGACGGCGTCCATGACGGTCTTGTTGTCCGCGTGGGCGCTGGAGATGACATAGCCGGGGTAGAAGCCGTACAGGTGAGACAGATGGCGGTGCGTGTTGTTCTTGACGTCAATGTCCATCTTCCATTCTGCAAGGGTTCAGTCAGCCTCTGCTTCTACTACGGCTATTGGAATAGCTATGCCAACACTTGCCTTGGATCTGGCCCCAGCTTCCGACGTGGACACCGGGATCCAGTCTGCTGTACGACGCCTTGACTCGCTTCAAAAAGGTCGTGTCCTTGTCGCCCGCGGCGTCCCAGTCCTTGATGATGTGGTCAAACAGCTCCCAGATGACCTGTTGGAACTGAGAGCATCCGAAAGTCTGCCGTGGCATGTGTCAACATGATCATATCGAGTAACGATCCAGGAGTTTGAAGCAACATACCGTCGGGCCTTGCTCAGGAGAGTTGCAAGGGTTGGCAACCAGTGTGCCGTCGTTGAAGTACCTGTCCTGCACCAGCATGTCCACCCAGAAGCTGGCCACGCCCTTCATCATGGGGTATCCGACAGAGGCGTACCACTTCTCGTCGCGGCCATAGTCGTAGCGGTCCCAGACGTGAGCCACTGTTGATCTGATCAGCAGACAGTCCGTGATATCTCAGATGGCAACTTACTCATCCAGGCAATGTCATGAGCAACGTTGGACCAGGTGGCATCATTCATCTGTCTATCTAACAGTCAGAAGCTGCACAAAAGATCCGACATTTCAACTCACCCAGTGTGGCCAAAGGTGTTGAGGTTCGTAAAGGCCACCCATCCGCTGACGTTGTACCACAGACGAGCCGACTCTGTCCCGCGAGGAACCCAGGTGTAAGTCATAAAGTCCCACAGAGGATCGGTCAAGCCGCCCAAGCCCATCTTTTCGACGTGCCAGTGATTCCTCGAGCCTTGGTCAGCACATGTCACTGCCCAGGTAATGATCTTGGAGATCCGGCACTTACATCTGCACATTCACGTCAATGTGATAGTCGGAGCTCCACGCCGGATTCCCATCCGGAGCCCACGAACCCTGCAGATTCGGGGGCAGCGATCCAGGCCGTGACGAAGCGATGAACATGTACTTTCCATAGTCGATCAGCAAGTTCTCGACAAAGGGATCGCCCTTGTCCGTCTTGTAGTTGGTGAGCAGGTCAGTCGTGTCGACACTGGCCGAGTGATGGGGATCAGGCAGGTCCAGGGTGAACTTGTTGAACCACTCGCCGTGATCCTTCACATGTCTCTGCAAGACGGTGTTGTAGCTCTTCTTGGAAACCGCCTTGATCGTCTTCAAGACCCCAGGATACGGATCAACACCCCTGAAGGAGTAGTTGTGCGCAGCATTGCCCTTCTTGGGATCATACTCTGTCCCCGAAGCCACCACAACAGTAACCGACTTTGCCTTGTTCGCGTGAACAACGATTTGTTTATTGTTGTTGCATGAAGTCTTTACGCCGCTGGAAGACAGAACATGAGCCTGGGCATCAAACTTCATGCCAATGAGGCCCTCGCCCTCGTCGGCCACGGTCCGTCCGCTCAGATGAACGCCGTCGGTGGAACATGTGACGGCGGAGGGAGGATTGGTGCGGTAGTTGTCGACGAGGCCGACTGTGATCTGAGGGAGGGGCTTGTTGGAGGAGACGTGGTAGACGCAGACTTGGTCCGGAAAGGAGCAGAACTGGACACTTCAGGGGCCAAGTTAGCATGGACATGGACTGGCGACCTCGAGTTTATGTTTTGACTGTGGCAACACACGTAGAGAAAGAAGCTCCATTGGCGGTAAAGTCGGCGCTGTGCAATGCCGTTTGCAAGTCCAGCGTCCTCTTGTACTTGGGGTAGTGGCTGACGCCCGCAATGGAGACGGTGAGGTTCGCGAGGGCTTCGTAGGAGCCGTAGTCTTCTGTTCCGCCATACAGAGCAGATTCATCTGCCGAATTTTGTTCATGATTGTCAATCTAACGGTCTTTGATACGTGTTTGTCTGACGTGGGAAGCATAGATTTACCTCCCGTTCCGTTCTGGAAGATGGCCTCTTGGATCCCGGGTAAGAAGTGCGCCAGCGAAGACGAGGGGTTTCCTCCCGTGTAACTCTGACAATTGAAGCATCTCATTCAGCATCATATGCCCCAAGATGAGGTAGCTGCAATACAAGCAAGAGCGTATTCTCACCGAGTTTGCAAACGGTCCCCCGCGCCAGAGACTGTCGTCGTTGAGGCAGAGCAAGTCGTTTCCGGGTATCCCCAGCGGCAGGCCTTAGTGCAAACGCTGTGTAAGCCAAAGAAACATCAATGGCCAGCCGTCATCCCTATCCTCGAGTTGAACAAACAAACCTCCTTGTCTTCCGTTGCCGATGGTGTATGCCGTCATCAGGACATTGCCCGGATCAGCCGGTTTGAAAGTCCAAAACTTGCGCGCTGCGACGCCGGTCTGGCTCATGGCCAGCACGGCCACAACGGCGACCTTTTTCATGATGAATTGAGCTTTTCAGGCCTGTGGTCCTCAAGGATGGAGGAAGTTGTTCTCATGAGATGAGATATACTTCTGAAAGATCTGCCATCACGACGTTTTATATGTGTATACATAGATCGCCTCAACCCGACGGGTATTTGGAACGGCTGCTGCGGGGGATCACCATACACACAAAATAACACTCCATGCTGGGCCAACTTGCCCCCTTCTCCACGTATGCCAAGTACAGTATGTATGTATGTATTACCACAAAGTATTTCTATCCCGGGAGAAACTCTGGGGAACCATGCTGTAAGGTCTCACATCACGGTACTACTAGAAAAAAGAACCTCTCATAGCTTGAAAACTGGGTCTCGGCATATTGTCCCTCCTTGAAAGCAAACAAAGGGCCTGGCTGGATCGACATCTAACATTGACACAAATTCCCCGCCGTCCGGGGGGCCCATGGAGTCAAGTGTCCGTGTCGAGTGGTTCAACTTTATGCGGGGGAAGTCAAGGACAACAAGGGTTCTTCTAGCAGCATTTTTTCTCCCCATGCCGTCTGGGGAAATTCCCGGGCCAAGACATATGGGATTCTGTGTTGTTTATATGGACCAGAAGTCTGTTTAGTACCGCAATAAGGAGGTGGAAGAGGAGGAGGAGCATCTGAGTTTGTAGGGATCTTTTGGCATACTAGGGGATGAATCAGCCCTGCATTGGTGGATCGGTTGATGCAGGTCTGGGGTGGCCGGTTCCTGGGGAGCGTCGGATTAGGGTCTGGGTTAAGCCGTAGGGTGAACTTGATTGCGCTTCGGACTTGGATGGCCCTGGAGTAGGACCTGTACTAGTATCTCTCACGATTTGGCCTTGTGATGCTGAGTGGCACAGGGAGTTGTGACGTCACTGTTGGACGATTGTGTAGTTAGGCAGAGGAAGCTATCGTGAAGTGCTGTGAGGAGAATCGAGTGGCCACTGCTGTCATATCATATGCCTCTGGAGGAGGGCAGATGGAGAGAGATTGTGATGGTGAAAGCTCTTGGAAGCAAGCCCAATTCAATGAATCAAGCAGTATATATCAAGAAGAGTGAGGAGGTTCCAGCAGGTTACAACACGGCAGTGTGAGCTGCGTTTGAACAATATGCGTGCATTCGTATATCGTGAACTAATTGCTGCAAAGAACATGCCTGGGGCTGCTTCATGACTGTCATGATACTCGAGGGGGAAAAAAAGGGACGGCGCTGGTATACCATCATATAACCCCATCCCAATCTCGTTTCGTCCTCCTCATTATCCGTCCTCCAATGCCAGGTCATACTTATCATATAATGTCATGATACTCATCATCATCATCTCCTACAACCAACCACCCCCCCTTTTATCCCTCACCGTCACCTCCCCATTCTACCTACGACACAACTGCCTCCTCCCCTCGCCCTCCCCCTCTCCCCTCCTCCTCCTCCTCCATCCTCCTCTCAAAGTTCGTCTTGCACTTGTGCCGGCACTCTGCGCACGGCTTCGAGTCCACGACGTACGTCAGCTCCACCATCCAGCCCAGCAGGTCCCGATACGGACACTTCCAGTCCGGCGCCGCGTCCTCGCCAAACTTGTCCTTGCGCCGCTCGCACGTCGTCCCCGAGTCCGGCACGGGCGCCTGCTTGGCCGTCTGGTGGCGCCACATGCCGTCCCAGAAGACGATGCGGTTGCGGGCCAGGGCGCAGTCCTTTTCGTACGGGCACGGGCAGAGGACGTGGCACCAGAAAAAGGTGCACATCTTTTGGGCTGGGCTTCTGACTGCCCTTTTGGCGGTCTTTTTCGTTGTCGATATTGTTGGCCCTGGGCGGGTTTGTTTTGGCCTCTTTTTTTTTTTTATTTGTCGGGATTGATCGGGGGTGAATGAATATCTGGGCAATTAGCCTATTTGCCTGCTGCTGGTGGTGCTGCTGCTGTCCGAGTTGGCGTGCGGGGCGATGGCGAGTCGCTGCGGGAGTTGCCGTGACATTCCCTTTGAGGATTCTCTTATGGATGTCAGGAGTGATAATATGTAGTCTGAACGGAAAACTGTCTGTTGTTTTGATGCTGCATATGAGGGTTTGTGTAAGAGGATGTGGTTTGTGAAGAGAGTGTTGCGATAGCCCTCAGGAAACAAAAGGGGGGGCGAAGTGAGGAAGAAGGAGGCTGTGGCGGTTGGTTCCAAGGCAAAGGGCAAAGGGGAAATGATTGACGATGCAGAAACCGCCCGCAAGGCGTCCAGCTTGTTTTGCAAGGCGGCAAAGTTGCATCGTTTTTATCGCATTGGATCTTGAACTTATTATTGGGCTACATTGTATGTACATGCGAGCTATGGGCGGCAGAGGCCAACAGCGTTGAAATGCCATGTAGTCACCGAGGCGGCTACATGTATATAGGCACCAGGGTGGAAAGGAAACGGATGGAAATCAAGACGGCTCAGTGCTGGATCGAGGAATATTAGGGGCATCAGGTCCATCTGCTGCCCGTAGGTCTGGAAAGCAAAGATTCGAATGCGCTGAAATGAAGGGAAGAAACGCCATCTGGCTCTCCCTCTTTGTCTGCCAAATCTCAAAGGAGTAGGTAGATGAGACATGGACACACACACGTCAGGACGTATTGGCTGTGGAACTGAGGCTTTTTCAACCAGCTGAAGGCTAAATATAGCATCAGGATCGCAGAGCCTTGATTGAGGGTTATTATGCTGCGTGGAACGATGGGGATGAATGGATGGGCAGAGGATGCTTGCATGAGCTGCGGATACAGGCTACTGCACGTGTAGAGTCGCATTGCCAAACCCACTCACAGGGAATGGAGTCTCGTACCTCGGCAATACCTAGTATAGGTAGGTAGGTAGGTAAAGTAGATGGTGCTATAGAGCATGACAAAGGTGCAATGATGAGCTCTCTTCTTCTATGGAAGACTAGCTAAAGAGAAAGAGAAAGAAAGGAAAACAAACAAACGGCTATAAACGCATCACGGGCCTAAGGCCTGTGGTGTTGTGGGGTGGTCCTGAGTCATCAGGTGGGGACCACTCAACAGAGCACATGATCCAATAAGAAACAGAACATCAACAGCCTCATGTTTTGCTCATGATCGATAACTGACAACTGGCTCGCACGCTCAACGAATCCTATGCTCAAACAGCGGTTTGTTGCTATAAACACATCGCGACCCCCGAGGCCCCCCCCCCCCCCCCCCCCCCCCCCCCCCTCAAAGAGCAGGCGTATCGGCATACTCGTTAAAGGCAACATCACGCTCGCCCGCAACCCCCAACTCATCCACCACCTTGCGAATCTCCTCCGCCTCCTCCGCCGTCAAGCGCACATCCTGCGCCCCAAAGTTGTCCTCCAGATACTTGATCTTCTTGGTGCCCGGGATGGGCAAGATGTCATCCCCCTGAGCGAGCAGCCACGCCAGCGCCAGCTGCGACAGGCTGCACCCTTTCCTCTGCGCAACCTCCTTGAACTTGTCCACCAGCTGCAGGTTCTTCTTGAGGTTGTCGTCCTTGAACTGCGTCAGGTTCTTGCGGTAGTCGCCGGCGTCCAGCTCCGACGTCGACGTGTACTGGCCCGTCAGGATGCCCCGGCCCAGGGGCGAGTAGGCGACCGTGGCCACGCCGAGCTCGCGGCACGCCCGGAGCAGGTGCTTGGACTTGGGGCCCTCGATTTCCCGGGCCCACGGGTGGTACTCGACTTGCACGGCCGAGATGGGGTGCACGGCGTGGGCTCGGCGGAGGCTGTCGCCCGAGATTTCGGAGAAGCCGAGGTACTTGATCTTGCCCTCGCTGTTTTTGATTCTCGTTCAGCCAGAGTTGTTCATAGATGGGATATAAACTGAGGAGGAGGAAGAAGAAGAGGAAGAAGAAAAAGAAGGAGAAGAGGTGGAGGAGAAAAGCTTACTTCTTCAGCTCAACCATGGCCTGGACAGTCTTCTCAATGGGCGTCTTGGTGTCCACCCGGTGACAGTAGTACAGATCAATGTAGTCGACCCCCAGGCGCTTCAGGCTCCTCGCGCAGGCCTCCTTGGCGTACTCCGGAGTGCTGTTGACGCTGCCCGTATACGTCCCGTCAGGCTTGGTCTCAACGTTGATGCCAAACTTGGTGGCTATGAAGATGTCCGCGCGGCGTTCGGGATGCAGCTTCAGCCACTTGCCAATGAGATCCTCCGAGTCTCCGTAGACGTCGGAGGTGTCCCAGTGGGTGCATCCGAGCTCCCAGGCCCGATCGAGCACGGCCAGGCGCTCCTCGTCACCGCTGAGGTGCGTCTCACGTTAGACCGGGTTTCAGATACTTATAGAAACTTGTGTCCTCCGGAACGGAGTAGAGAAAGGAAGAGAGAGTGTGTGAGTGGATATCTTACCCGGTTGCACCGTAGCAGGCGATGCCGATGCCCATGAGGCCGAAGCCAATTGCAGGGATTTCGGGGCCGTTTTTGCCCAGCTTGCGAGTAAGGGTGGCAGGCATCTTGAAGGGAGTTGATTGTAAGACTGTGGGAAGCTTTAGAAGTGTTGATATTGATGGTGGTTGTTAGATCTGTTGATGAAAATTGTGATATACCATCAGGACAGCATCTACGTAGGTAAGGTATATATATGTTTGCATACACGGTTTCATCTCTCAAGGAAATACACACAGCGATAGTCCGACGCTCGTACCAAATCCCTCCATGACTTCAGGATCGAATCATGTATTTCCACCGCGAACGCCCAGCATCTATTCCGCCCTATTCCGCTGTCCTATATTAGCATAACTCGGCGTCCGTCCGCCACCCTCACACACAATCTCAACCCAAGCAGCCCCCCCCCCCCCTTCATCCATATCTAAACGGCGTCATAGCCCCCCATTGCCAAGCCTGCAAAAACCGCTTATGTCCGAAGCTCCATCTGCAAGTAACTCGAAATCGAATCGTCCAGTCGAATCCAGAGAGCCGGCGACACATGAATACCTCGGCCAAATCCATCAACACACAAGCGGCATCTCCGCCGCTTTTCACTCTTTCTTGCCCCGGTCAACTCCGGCCTCAGCTCCGGCTCCGTCCTGCTGAGCGGAGTGGCGGACAAGTGGGGAGGGAGGGAGGAGGAGGAGCAAAGGCCGGAGCCGCAGCTAATACGCGGCTCTCGCACGAATTAATTTGTCTGCGCAAGACAAAACCGCGATATTTGTCATCTGCGTCCTCCCTCTCATATCCAGGAGCGAGAGCCATCACACGCAGCAGGTTTCTGTCTGATGGGAGAGGATGAACCGTTACTTTGTTACGCTTTATCCAGTGTGATGAATCGTGCAAGATAGGACGGTTCTGAAAAAGGTGGACAAATCGACGACAAAACATTGAATCCTCCTCGCCTATCCACCCCCCATTCCTGCTCGGCTACATCCTGTCGAATCACACAACACGCTTTCCGAGGCTTTGTCCACCATCCTTTGATTGCCCCCTCATATTAATTGTCTTTTGTTTGATTACAATAAACGACCATGAGCACGAATCCTGCGAGTGGGAGCACCAGCACGGCGGAGACGAGTGCAGGCACTACTACTGCTACAGGAGCAGATGCTCCCACGAAGCGGCGGCCCGGTCGTCCTCGCATGAAGGACAGCCTGCCCGCGGATCCCAACGACAATTCGGTGAGTTTCCAATTTATTTCCACAAGCGAAGAGGGCCAAGGGGGCGAGAGGGCGAGATGGAGGAGGCCAACTAGCGAGCCCGTGAATCCTTCTGCAGGCCCAGTTGCTGCCGAAACAACCAAACAAAGACAAGCTTGTCTCTGCTATCTAGTTCCTCTTTTTCTCCCCCCTTGTTCTGCTGGCAATCCATCCAGAGAGTCAACATGGAGAAGAAAATAGTGAGAAAAAGGAAGATAAAGCAGAAATCAAGAGAAGAGACTGGAGAAAGGGACTATACAATCAAAAAGGGGGCAACGATAGGAACAGGAGCTGCTGAGATGGAACAAAGTACTTGAGCCAAGAGAACAACCAATAGACTAACATGTGCCTCCTCTTCCACCCCCTATCACAGCGCCGGTCTCGAATGCGGCTCGCCCAGCGGTCCTACCGTAGCCGCAAGGAAAATGAGCTCGCGACGACAAAGGCCCGGGCCGACGCGCTGCAAAAGGCGCTCAACAGCTCGCTGGACGAGTTCATCCGCTTCCACGAGCTGTCGTCGGGCAAGGAGAAGGACCTGCCGTCCGACTTTGTGCTGCAGCTCAACCGGACGGCCATGAACATCATGGCCATTGCCCGGAGCGCGCAGGCGGACGACTGGCCGGTGCTGGACCACGCGGACCGGCTGCTGGCGTCGTCGTCGTTGTCGTCGTCGTCTATGGGCGGCGGCAGCGGTGGCTATGCCCCCTCATACCACGGTAAGGACAAGAACAACAACAACAACAACAACAAGAGCGTCAACGACGACGGCTCCTCCATCTACATCCTGGAGGACGGGATCGGGACTACCTCTTCTTCTTCCTCCTCCGGCCCCTATCCTGGACGCCGCCAGCCGCTGCGGCCCAAGCCCGTCACCATCTCGCAGCGCCTGATCCGGGCCTGCATCGACCGCGCCGCCGACATCTTGCACCTGACCTCGTCGCCCGTCATGTGCCTGCTGCCGGCGATGCTGCTGCCGCTGCAGTTTGACCGCCGCGACAACCTGCTCTCGCGGACGATGCGCTACCTCAGCATCGCTGATAACAACAACGACAACGACAACAACAGCGGCAGCAGCAGCAACAGCGCCCTGACGCTGGACCACGAGCACAGCCCCCTGGCGGAGCGGCACCTCCCGCGGATGCTGCGCATGGTCGAGGGCCAGTCGCAGACGCTGGTGCCGCGAAGGCCGCCGCCGAACCTGCAGCGGCTGCAGCTCGGGCGCACCCGGACGGTGCTGTCGACGGCGCTGCCGGACCTACAGGGCGAGTGGCTGGAGGCGTCGGACGTCGAGGAGTATCTCGAGCAGAGGGGCATCTTCATCCGGCAGGACGCGCCAGACGCTGACACGCTGCATCTAGCCATCCCCGTCCTCGACGTCGACGCCGATGCTGGCGGCCTGTCCCTTCAGGCGACGGACCTCAACGACGTCAACCGCCAGAACCCCGTCCGCATGGTCCGCAACCACCCGCATTTGGTCGATGAGGCATCCTCCTCCTCCTCCTCCTCCTCCTCCGTCATCATGCCTGGTCCTCTTTCTGGTCCTTCTCCTGCTCCTCATCTTCTTCACCATCACTACCACCATCAGCAACAACAACAACAACAGCAGCAGCAGCAGCAGCAGCAGCCGTCCTTCGACAACTTCGCCGCAATCAACCCAGACTACACCATCTTTGGGCAGCAGCGCGACGTCCAGGTGGTTCCTTCGGGACTGCGCATGTTTACGCCCACGGCTTGGAGTATCGACGATTCCGCCAATATCATACCCATAGACATGGCTATGCGCAACAACCAAGCCAACAACGGCAGCAACAACAGCAACAACAACAACAATAACCCAGACCACATCAACATCATGGTCAACCTGGACAACCTCATTGTCAAGCTGGCGTCAAAGGCCGTATGCTTGGGGCCGTGTCCGGGGATCCGGAGGGGGCATGTGGACGAGGCGATTCGCGACTCGGTGGTGCAGATGCCGCCAATGTAACTTTGCTCTTTTGGTTGGCTTTGGTTTTTGGGCTCTTCAGGTCATGTTCTTGACTCCATTTGCTGTTGGGTTGTCTGTTGGCGTCAAAAGTCGTTTGTGCAACATCATGGTTGGTTTTACTTGTTGGGTTGGAGTTTGTTAGATGAGAGGCTTTACATGGCAATGCCATTGTCCCAATGAGATTGTAATAAATGAACATGACAAGGCAAGCTTTCGAGTAACATCGAGTAATATCAGAAACACGTTCAACTAACAGAAGTACAGAAGAAAAGTGCAGTCAACACACCTTATAGCCCCCCTTTCCCCCTTTAAATCAAATTTCACCGATTAACACCACGCTTCACCTATGTACACCAGAGGCTCCACACAAGGGCCTGCCTGCATGATTACTCCATCACGCTCCGGAATTGCATTTGTCACCGACTGACAAATTGTCCGTCTAATCGTGTTCACGCATGGTTGTTATTCCACCTGTTAGAAGGAATGACGCTGCTGATTTGTATTGAAATTGTCTGAAGGAGTGGCGCGAGGCGAAGCTAGGCTCGTCTCGAGACTACCTAGATATGATATGGCAAGACAATATGTCGTGCTGTGGTAACGACTGTCCGCGCTGGGTACGCTGCCAATGTTCCCTTCTCTTCCTTATGTGCTGATCTCCTGTTTGTTTGTCAATCTGTGATTCCCTCCGTAGGTAGATCGTGGATGCCCCCGTAACTCGATTCATCACCCCCTTCCAGATCATTCCTCTTTCTCCCTTAGCCCGTCCTTTGCAATACTGGTCTGTGACAATCTGTTATACCATCCGTAGATCCCGTAGTCCTCCATCGAGCAACCATCATCACCCCTGCTCCTGCAAAAGCCCCCTTCACCCCATTCACCTTCTAACTCACCCTAACCTCCCCATCATCCTCCACACTCCCTCTCAAACATCTCGCACCAACCTTGCCCCAACCCAGGCATACAGATAATTCCTCTGATACCAATTGACAAAGCTCTTCCGGCCCGCAATCCGGGGATGCGTCGCCCAGGACCCGCCCAGCACGACGTTGTGCTTGTCGTCGAAGAAGTCCGCCGTGTAGCCCGGGTAGAGGCTCATCGGGCGGAACCCCTGGTGCGGACGCAGCACGGAGCTCGTCCACTCCCAGACGCCGCCCAGCTCGGCCTGGCCGGCGAGGGAGCCGCCGTTGGGGGTCACGGGGACGGGGTGCCAGTGGAGGAAGCCGGTGTTGGTTGTGCTGAGGTCGACGAAGAGGGAGGCCGGGGAGGGCTTGGATGGGGGAGTCTCTTCGACGCCGTCATTGACGAGGTGCCTGTAGCTTGATGTCAGCGTCTCTTGCTCTTCTCTTCCTTCTGCTCGAGGTGAGCGATGTTGATGAACGTGTTTGAGTGGACTCACCCGTTGACGGCTGGAACCTTGTTGGAGAGCTTGCTCTGCTTGGCAATATCCTTTTGCCTCTCCACATACGCGTAGATGCTCTTGGCCTCCTCCATCGTCGGGATCCTGCCGCCCATCCACGCCGCGCAGCCGGCAAGCTCGTCGTACGACGCAAAGACAGGCCAGTCGAGGGCGTAGCGCAGGGGCACCAGCCCGTAGACGGTCCGCACCGCCTTGTCGTGGAGGAAGCTCTCGGGGAGCTCGCTCAAGATGGGCTTCCCGGGCGTCGTGGCGTTGGTGTTGTGGTGATAGTTGGGAGGGATGACCGACCAAGAGGCCGGGAGGTTCTCAATGTGAGAAGAGTAGAGGTACTTGGCGTACTGGACGAGAGTCAGTTGATTGTTGGATGCATCCAATGGCAAACATTGGCTTACCTCCTCGTTGGTGATGGGCCTGGCCTTGGCCTGAAAGGCACGCACAGTCTCCTGTCTGGCAGGCTTCTCGTTGTCCCTATCCCTCTGTGTAAGTGCAAAAGTTTCCAGCATGTTTACAGAACATCTCTCACCATCCAAAGTGCCGGTTTGATTCGTGCTCATCCTCAGGATCGTCCATGCCAATGGTAATCGTCTGCTCCGGGACATCAAACCACTGATTCGGCACCCGCGCGGCATACGCCTTCTGCGCCATCTTGGGGAAGTCCGGCACCACCGTGTGCGGCGGCGGAAGCGTCTTGTCGCTCTGCAGCAGCATGTACAGCAGCGTCTCGAGGTGAAGCGCCTCGTGCTCGAAGCCGATCCAGACGGCGCGCCGAACGTCTCCGACAAGCTCATCGGGGCTGGCATACAGCTTGCGGAGTCTCTCGCGGACGCGGTCCTGATACTTCAGGATGTCCTCAAGGGGAGGCCACTCGTCCGGGACCTCGGAGTGGTCGTGGCACTTTTCCGGGTTGTCGACGTCCGGGTCGATGCCGCGCTCAAAGATGGTGTGGAAGTAGAGCGGCTCGGTTCCGCCGGCCTTGGTCGTCTTCTTGAGCTGGATGTCGAGGAAGGCCGGGATGTGGCCGAGGTAGAAGATGCAGGCGTTGCGCAGCTTGATGGGCTTCTCGTTGAGCTCGGCGTCGGGGAGCATCTTGCGGGTGACCGTGTCCCAGGCCGCCCAGAGGTTCTCCCAGTCGGCCCAGGTGGGCAGGGTGTCGCTGGCGTAAAGCTCGCGGAGCCTGGGGAAGGGCATCTTGGCTCTCTTGAGCATGTGAAGGCCTGGAATGGCATGATATGTCAGATATCAACAATTGGCTTCGTATGGAAAGGGGGGGAGGGGGGGGGGGGAAACGACTGCGAGGACGTACCGTATTCGCCCTGGCGGCTCCATTTGGCAACCTCGACGAGGCCGGCCGTCTTGAACAGCTTGTCGAGGCCGACGTCAGAGTACTTGAAGCTCTGCTCAATCTTGATGCGCTCGTGGGGCTTGATGATGTGTCCCAGGACCGAGGCGACCTCGAGAGGCGACACAAAGGCCTGGTGACGGCCGCCGTCGACATCGTACACGTATTCGCCAATGACTTGCCACTCTTCGACGTTGAAGGCTTCCTGACCGAGAACCTCGTTTGCGTGAGTGAGGCCGTTGAGGACGAATCTGCCCGTAGCGTTAGTTGATGAGCCCAGTATAAGTGATGTGTGGATATATCATCTTACTGATGTGTGACGCCCTTGCTGTCTGAGCTGCTGTCAGCGAGATCCATTTTCTTGTCAATGAAACAGCCATCTGATAGAGTACGCACCATTGTATGCATGGCTAGGTATCAAACTTGGTCAGCGGGTATTGTAACTGCATGTCACTTATGTGCACTCACTACACCTTGTCCGGGTTCTGACATGAGTCAACCCCGACAATCATCAGATCCGAGGGCTGCAGAACCTCTGCAAATGACCTCAGGAACTCTGCCGCCTCGTCGCGCGTAAAGTTGCCTAAAAAACAGCAGCATTAGCCAAATCGAACAATATCGACAGATCTCATCAAGTCACAGAATCCATTCATACCAATGCTGGAGCCGAGGTGCAAAATGCACTTTGGCCGAGCCAGAATCGCCTCCTGCTTCAGCCACTCGCACCCGTCGTCATACGTCCCTCGCAGGCCCCGGCAGCTCACGTACTCAAAGACGGGCGCCTCGGCCAGCGTGCGCTCGAGCTCCTTCTGGGACAGGTCGAGCGCGAAGTAGTCAATCTTCTTCTTGGCATCTTCAAACGCCTGCAGGAGGAGGCAGACTTTGCGCAGGTTTCTTCACCAACAGGAAAAAAGCAAAGAAAGCACCTCAAACGTTAGGAACAAACAGCAACAAGACGAAGAAGGGGGACAGGGGGGGCGGGATTGGGAATCAAAGCAGGCCAGAAAGAAAACTAACCCGCTGCCCAGCTCCACCACAATTGCTCCCTCGGGGATCTGGCTGGCCATTTCGGCTGCCGATTTCTTCAGGAGCTCAATCTCGTAGTTGGTCAGGTAGTATTCGTCCAGATACGTGATCTGGCAGCAAAATCCATACTCCGGTTACACACTTCTGCACAAACAGCTACGGGGCAGGGAGGGATGGATTAGGATCAATGGGCTCTCGCAGACTTACTTCTTCAAACAGCTGCAGGCCGCGCTCGTCATAGAGCAGCAGCGTGGGCAGCGTGCGGGGGCCCTGCTCGGGATTCATCTGGGCAAGGATCTCGTCCTTGAGGTTGACCTCGATTCGCGCATTCTGAATGTCGATGATGTCGAGCGCCCTCTGTGTGGTGGTAGTCGTGGTCGTGGCTGACTTGAGCGCCATTGCGTCGTCGGTATGCTGCTGCTGCTGCTGCTGCACAAGGAGGACGGGCTCCTTGACAGCGGACATGGTGATGGTGTTTACGGAAACCAAGAGCAACAACGATACGCTGGATAACGGGACAAACGGGACGGGACAGGCGTGTGCGTGAGCGATGTGATGTGATGTGACAAAGACTCGTTCTGCAAAGGCTGTATATATATATATAATATCAGGTCTTACTTATATCAGGATGTCATCCAGCTCGTTTTGTAACCACAGGCGGCGCAGTGAGGGGGTGGACGGCAGAGCCATGACGCCCCCCCCCCCCCCCCCCCCCCCTCGGCAGGCTATCCATCTAATATACAGGTCACTATCCGCTCCGTCGAACGAATCCAGGCACCGCAAAGACGCCAAGCGACGTGTCGAACCACGATCTACCTACGTAATGTTGGAGCCGGGCTTGGTATCCTAAACCAAGACCAGGGCCCGGCCGGGGAGGGCATACCGGGCTGATACATGGCACCCGCTGCACGCCGGCATCGCCAGCCAGGTTGTGAGCGTGTACATCATGTACATGTTTTACAGCTTCGCTACGTTCTAGCCCGGCTGCCCCCATGCGCCCGCCTCATGGGGGGGTGTCAATGTGTGCTACCTCAACGATTTAACATGCCACAGAGGCATGCTGCAATGCTGCAATACAGTACTATCCGGTTAAGCACTGAAACTAGAGCACAGGTAAACCAACATGCTTCCCCCCCCTTCCAAATCTTCCTTGGGACTCGTTTCCCCTCCCCGACATGCCGAAGCCCACGCTCTCAGTCAGGAGCTTCTCCCCCAAGAGGGTCCGCTACGCAGCCATGATGCAAGACACCGGCGGCCGAGCAAGACTCAAGGGCAAAAGCATGTGGAACCACCGGCCGGAACGCCATGGCTTGGAGACGGCGCGCCAGAAGCTGGATCAAGATAATGGTCAGCAGCCCCCAGCCAAGTTCAGGGGGGAGGGGTGGTAAGAGGGCCAACCTTGTTTGCGGGCTTCTTGTTCTGTTTGGGGCTTCTGCTGATTCGGCTGCTGTGGTCCGTATTGATTTTCGCGGGATCGCTGGGCGTCGGATGCTGGTCCCCGCACTGTTTGGAATCATTTCACTGCAGCTCTGAGGAGAACTTGCGCTTCGAATCCTTGCAGGGCTGGCAATCTACGGGTTGCTAGAGGGGAGCCAACGTGCCGCGTTTATTGGGGGCCAGCTGCTATTGAGCGGGAGGAGAAGCTCCACGGAGATGGAACCCATCTCACGTAACGGAACTCAATCGAGGCAATGCTCATCATCAATAGCAGAGAGAGAAAGAGAGAGTACTTTTTAGTAGGTCGGTGATGAGTGAGAAAAGGAACAAGTTAGTACATGTCCCTGAAGCTGTTTGCTTTCTGCACACATGTAGCCGGACAAGGACAAGGCCCGTGTATGTAGAGTATGGGCTCACCCTCACTGCGGCCTGGGCTGGGATACTAAACGATGCCGTCCGAACTCTGTTTGTTCTCGGCGCATGAATATTGGATTTGTCACTTGGACAAGGTGCGACGAGCCGAAGGATGGAGCTGAGTGGGAGGCGGCAGCGTGGATTCCAAAGCAGCTTCATCTCGTCGTTCTCACATCTACATCTGCTACTTGTCCTTCGTTCACGATACAGTGCGCCTAATTGCTGTAAATTCACAGCTAAAAGGCTTCAGCACTGTGAATTGCGTCGATTGTGACTTGTATCTTCAATGTTACCTTCACGCAGTTCTATTTAGGCGCGGAATTCCGGCCATCTTGGGGAGTCGGTTTCTTGCAAAGGCTCTGCTGTACCTTGCAGGCATCAGGCATCAGCACCAGTTAACCCTCTTGACCCTCTTGCATTCTCTCTTGTCGTTGTGTTTGGTCGTGGTGATCGTGTGTGTGTCAGGTGTCCGCGTGCCGAGGCCGCAAAAGGCAAGGGTCGTGATCATCAGCTCGCCCATCTCAGCCGCCCCTAGCCGCTCCGCCTCGTTCCGCCTGAGGGTGGATTGTGTATGTACTTTCGGTTTACCGTGGTTGCATTGACGATCGTGATCGTAAACGCTTGTATGTAGCTTCGTGTCCTGTGCGATTTGGGCATATAGAGCAGTCGTAGATGGGGAGTCTTCGAGGGCATACATACAGTGCTTGGTGGGAACAAGGTCTAGGATTTGATCTTCTAGATGGGTGTAAGGCTCTTTTTGTGCCTGGAGGCGTTCCATTAGCCGTGATAACGCCATATGGACCCTGAATGAGAAGCAAACCGCTAGCAGCCCGCTCAACCACGTATATACTCCATCTATATGCTGCCCATTTTGCTTCCGCCTTCTTGATTTTCCTGACCTTTCGACAGGCAAGTTACTATCAATCTACCTTTCGTCCATCCAGCATACCTTCGATCAATTATCTTTGATCAAAAAATGGCTCCTCGTTCGCCCACCTGTCCATCCATGTCTACGAACCCCGCATGCGTCACTCTCTAATAAATCCTCACCAAACGACCCCAGGGACCAAGTACACGCAGCTGAAGTCAACTCGAAGCTCCAGGCAGTCGTCGATTTCCATGCCCCATAAGTCAGACCCCTCGAAAGTCGAACCGGATGGGGGAATCAAGTCCGTTCTACTTGACCATTCTCCGATATCAATTCTCCGATATCATCAATCCTCTGCCAATTCCAACGACTAATCGAAAACCCCCCTCTCGGGTTACTAAAGCAGCAAACGGGCCTTTGTTGTTAAAAGATGGGGGACTCCGGACGAACCCGGAAGTCGACCGATATCGAGATCATCTCAAAGTAGCAAATGGTCTCTTTTGCATGATGCTTCCGGATCCGATCTGACCTATCGCGCGCCAAGCTCGGAAACAAGAGTAGGGCGGGCATTACGTTCATGCTCTCTTGCGGAGCCTCTTCCTAGTCGAAGCTTCGCCTGTGTGTGTGTCCCCCGTCGCGAAAAATTGCCCGAGATGTTGAACATCTTATAATCAGACAAAATGAAGTTGCGGACGATGCTGGTACTATTTTCTTTAGATCCTATCCGGTTTGAACATTCGAGCAAAGCCCCTCCGAGTCGAACGAATATTGATACGCGGAGAGGAATACTGAAGGCAATGGCATTGCAGCTTTTTGGGTAGGGCAAGCTGCTTCACTGCTGAGCTGACCTCGGCTGTTTACGCTCAGGAGCCTTCTGAAGGCCGATTCTCAAGGCCGCAGTCTTGACGTCTCCTCTTCCTTGAACTTCTATGAGCAAGCAGCAGTGGGCTAGATGGCCATGTCGCATAGATCTCTGCTGCCACTGCTTGCAGAGCCTCCAGGAGCACCCAGCAAGTGGAGCCAGGTTCACTGCTACGACCACGGTAGCGTTCTGATAGAAGACGAATCTCAGTTCACCGTGTTAGGCATCAGGGACTGTGATTTCCCTCCGTTTGTTCTTCAGTGAGTTGAGTTGACCTTTCATATTATCTGCCGGTGCTTCTCCAGCCCGTCTCCCTTGCATCTCTACTACAATGACCATCGATCTCGATGCTAGCAGTGTAATCGCTGCCCGTTTCTCGATAATTGAGGCTCAGGTATCCCGGTTAAAAAGAAAACTCCTGTCCAACCAGCTTCTCGCTCAACTTCCACAGGCGCTCAGCCTCGACTTTACTCGTGCCCCATGGCTTGACCGTCTGCACAAACGGATCGGCAACATGTGCGTCCTCCAGGTATACACCATTGACTTCTACACCCCCAAGAGTTAGCATCTCGTCCCAAGCAGACAGACAGAACAGGGGACGACAATACCCTTGAGACTGGGCTCAAACGCCGCGTAAATGTGCGTTGCCACGCCCCTATCCGGCGTCTTGAAGTCAAACTCAGTAAGCCATCCCTCGGCGTTTCCCAGAAGTCTATCGGCAGCAGCTATACCACCATACATCGTCAGCACATAGACACAATCACAAAGATACATGTACACAAAGATCGAGAGAGAAAGATGGAAGTGCCTACCCAATGTCGCAAACTCGACTGAAAAGTCAATGTGCTCGCCGAGATGCGTCATGATCGTACCCGGATGGAGACTAAACGCCGTAAGACCACGGGAGCCCAGCTTTTCCGCCAGAGAGACGGCCATGAGCATGTTGGCTGTCTTGGACTGGCCGTAGGCCTGCCATCTGTTGTACGTTTCGCCGTCCTGGAAAACCCCCGTTAGCAGCGAGTCTTTGCAGAGATTGAGGGGGGAGACAAACTCCGAAGTTGTAGTCAAAGAAGCGAATCGGGTTGAGACGATGTCCACTGCTAGAAACATTGACAATGCGTGGCGCCTTGGAAGCCAGAATCTTATCCATGATGAGGTTGGTAAAGAGGAATGGTCCCAGGTGGTTGCTCCCAAACTGCATCTCAAACCCATCAACCGTCACCTGGTACGGAATCGCCATGATGCCCGCATTGTTCACCAACACATCAATATGCGGAACATCCTCCCACGAGTTCACCTTGGCAGCAGCCTCGCGCACGTCAGCCAACGAGGAAAGATCAACTTGCAGCGTGCGGATGTCGATATTCGGGTGCGCTGCTTTGAGGGCATCTGCCGTCTGCTGGGTTTTGCTCAAGGTGCGTCCGGCGAGGATGAGGCGGGATGGGTTCGCTTTGACAATGTATTCGAGGAAGATGCCGCCGAGGGTGCCCTGGGAGACGCCGGTGACGAGAACGACCTTGTTGGCGATTTCGCCGGCGAGGTCTTTGACGAGCTCGTCGGCTGTGGTGTCTTTGGTGTACTCTCGGACCATGTTGGGTAAGGTAGGTATAGGTATATGTCTGACTGTTTCTTGACTTTGGCTTTGGCTGCTTGAGTTATGTGACTGATTCTTATTACCTCAACGGGCAGTACACACGACTTATATCAAGGTCGTGGAGAGGCGATGTCCTCACGATTGATCCTGATCCCTCGGAGATACGGCGTTATGCGGATGTCGTGCTCTGAGCACATCATGCAGGTATAGCATAGCCTGCCTAGCTTTTCCCAAGGCCAGCCTTTGACGAAAGAGTTGATGGGACTAAATTCGTCAATCTGCCTCTTTGAATCATGCCTGGGGCATTGTCGGGTCAATGTATACATACGTAGAGAGCTGTGTACCTACTTACTTACCTATATTGCTGATGAAACCTCTCATGACGATGTACATGACGATGTTTCAACGGCACACAAACAACATCCGCTGGTCCTCGCCATGGGCCCTAACAGAGACTCTTGTCCGTTGAGACTCACGTAAATGATGTAGCTTCCTTAAAGATTCAATCACCTATATGCTACACCGTACAACACATTTGCGACGAAAAAGAGGTCCTACATCACTTCATACTCACCACCAGGTACAGGCATTGTTCTAGGAACAAGTCGCCCCCTCCACAGCTACCTTGTGTAGGTAGGTGTGCAAAGCATACGCAAGCCTCCATGGAGGCTCGATCAACCATCTGATGAACAGCAGCACCCATCCTCTTTCGCCGACGCAGCTGACTCACATGTCCGAAAATTCCCACTGACGCGAATCCCCCGGACATGATTCTGCACAAAGTCCGGGGAGGGCATCCGAACTTTGCGGGCCGGACGAGCTAATAATACTCCCATCTTTCGGGGCCGGGTTCCTGTCAACTTTAATTCAGAACGGCATGGTTCGGTCAGCAACCTGCTGCAACAGCTGCGTAGCTCAAAGCCGTGTTTATTATAGAGGAAAAAGAGATCAACTTCATCTTACAGCTAGCTATCTTGAAGCTACTACTCGGGACAGACTGAGAATATTCAGCCAGTTAGATGGAGAGTCAAGGTATCGCCGAGGAAATGCGATTGCAACAAAAGACCGAGTCCCTTCTGTAGGCGACGACCCGAACGGGGATAAACGGACATACGACTATGATTTGCTCAGCGGAAAGAGAAAATCCCCCTGGACTGACATCGAGCAATCAATTTGAGAAATATCATATCATGAAAGGGAGGGAAAATGTGCAAGAAGCAATGCCATGTTTTTGAGGGGAGCTCCTTGTAAAGAGCCGGCACAAAACATCGACCTCGACGTTGAGACGAACCTTCCTATCTGTCGCATTTGCAAGGATGTATGGGTTAATGCAGCTATCACCAAGTCAAACCATGGAACCGGAAGAAAGGTAATCTTCGTATCATTTTCTTAATTTTTCTTGTTCTTTTGTTTATTTTCTCTCCTATCTAGCCGCATACTCAGCCGTTCAAGCTACCGTATATATCGAGGAGCTGCTCAAACACGTATCCGGGCAGATGAACGCCGTTTTCCGTCACCAAGTTTGATATCAGCTCGGGCGGCTATGAAAAAACTGATTGTCAGCATATGAATTCTATTGGAAACGAACAAGTGGGCATGACAGCACTGACCGTATAGTCGACAGCATCCTTGGGCTGCTTGCTCGGCCCCGTAGACGAGAAATCCAGCACCTCCTGCTTGTAGCCGATGTCCCTCTGGTCCAGCGGAAACTTGCGCACAAACTTGTGCGTCTCGGCCGCCACGTAAAAGGGAATCTTGGCCTGCGCCGCCAGCTTGGCAATCTGATACGTGCCGATGCGCGAAATGATGCCTCCGTTCTGCGTCACGGCCTCGGCACCCGTAAACACCATGTGAACCTGCCGCAGCAAGCCCATGACATGCGCCACCGCGGCCTCTGGAATCTCCGCGACGGGGATGCCCTTGCTGCGCAGCTCCTTGACGACGCGATCGCTCTCCTCGGCGCGCACCTCGTCCCTCACGTAGACAACCCGGAACTTGCCCTCGCCGTTCTTGGCCGCGCGCTCCAGCAGGCCCGTGACGGAGCGGGAGGCGCCGTGGGTGAGCACGCATTTGCCCTCGCGGACGAAGCGCCACCCGGCTTCCGCAATGCCGTTCCTGGCTGCGATGGCCCTACTCGCAAACAGGCGCCCATTGCGCAGCAGGTGCTGCCGCACGGCGTCGAAGCTGCCGTCCTGCTGCTTGAGCGACGCGACGAGGTACTGGAGGAAGAGGTCGGTGCCGGCCTGCAGGGGCAGCGGGTTGTCGACCGAGGCCTTGAGGAGGTCCGAGTGGGATTTGACCGTGTCGAGGGTTTCGTAGACGGTGGTGGAGGGGACGGTGTTGAGGAGGGCGATGAGGGATTCGATGGCGGCGACGGGCTTGGTGAGGTCGGGGTCGGAGGCGAGGAGGTCTCTGTATGTGGCGACGATGCTGGGAGGGGCGACGAGTCAGATGGGGATGATGCAGGGAAAAGAGAGAGATGAGCGTACTCAAAGGTCGAGTCGTTGGGCTGGCTTCGCAGAGGAAGCTCCGTCGTCTGCTGCGCAACGGCTAGAGAGAGAGACAGCATCAGCAGCAAGATCGAGGAGCGCAAAGAAGGAGGAGGAGGAGGTTAGCGCACCAGCTTCGGGTTCTGACATTGTTGCGCGCAGTGATTTGGACTGGATAATGCGACCAAAAAGTTGAGGCTATCACCAGGGCAGAGAGCGGGCGCAATGTCGAGATGACGATTCTTGTCTGTTGATGTGACTCAAGAGAAAGTGGGAGATTTCGTCTGCCGCTATCAAAGCTCAGTTGACGGCACCTGTACCTTAAGGTTTCCCGCCCACACTAGCCACACTTGGCGGGGTAACTCCCCCGTAGCTCCAGGCGCAAGCCACTGGAAGACCCCCTGTAAATCAGCCCCTCCATCCGCCCCGGCTGCATCGCGCCAGCAGTTTTATAGGGCAGCGAGGCAGATTGGATGCCCAATAGAGGTCCCGCGAGATCCAGAGCATCTCCGTCCACCATCAATATCCATTGCTCCGAACAAACAAGACGCATTGACGGGAATCAGCACCACAGAGAGTCCACCACACACTCCTCTCTCTCTCTCTCTCTCTCCCTCTCTGCATCTCTCAACACCATCGCCAGCATCACCACCTACGACAACCACGCCCAACTCCAGCCTCAACCTCCGCAGTCACTCCCAACCCTCTATTTAAACCTTCATCTCGTCTCTCACCATCACCACCAATTGAAGCATCACCACCACCATGGATCCCATCGACCCAACCACCGGCCAGCCCCTGCCCAGCGACGCCATCCAGCGCATCCTCTTCGTCGCGACCCCCGTCCACGTCTACAACATCCCCCCCCTCACCTCCATGCGCGGCCACTCCGCCTCCTCCTGGACCGAGGACCCCGCCCGCCACATCTTCACCGCGCGCCTCCGCGTCGTCGAAACCTCGTTCGAAAGCACCTCCTCCTCCTCCGCCACCGACTCCTCCTCCTCAACTAGCATCAAGATCGACCTCGTCCTCGAAGACCCCTCCACAGGCGCCCTCTTCGCCGCAGCCCCCTACCTCGACCCCAGCGCCGTCGAGCCCGTCGTCGACAGCAGCCGCTTCTTCGCAGTCACCGTCAAGGACCCCCAGGGCAGGAAAGCCGTTCTTGGCATTGGCTTCGAGGAGCGCTCCGAGGCCTTTGATCTCGCAGTCT
Organism: Trichoderma reesei QM6a; assembly: GCF_000167675.1. NCBI lineage: Eukaryota > Fungi > Ascomycota > Sordariomycetes > Hypocreales > Hypocreaceae > Trichoderma > Trichoderma reesei. Next base: position 413,378 of record NW_006711171.1, on the reverse strand, counting down.
CCCTGCAAGAGGCCCGGCGCAGCCTCGGCTGGGAGTCGGAACAGGCGCACGGCAGCGGCAGCAGCAACAACTCGGCTGACGCAAAGGCCACCAAGAAGACGGAAACCAAGGACTACAGCCTCAAGGAGGGCGAGACCATCACGGTCAACCTCGGCGGCACAAAGTTTGGTCGCAGACGGCCGCACAACGCAGAGGACTCGTCGACGTCGAGCAGCAGTTCGGCCGACTTGCAGTCGTTTGCGCTGCCGCCTCCGCCTGCGGGCGGCTTTTCATTGCCGCCGCCGCCCAAGACGTCGGACGTGAAAGAGAAGCGCAGGTCGCTCAAGAACCTGGGATTCGACGACGGCCAGTTTGGAGAGTTTGCGTAACGTGATCAGGGCACGACGAAAGAGAAGGAATAGAAATTAAATCGTGAACAAAAGCGCAGTGCATGACTACCTCAGCAGGACTTGGACAACACCCTCTCTCAGTAGGCATTAATGGTTTGATTTGCATCCCGTTGGACGCGTTTGGTACATGTACTATTCAGACTCGCCATGCTCTTCCTCCTTCCGCTACCTAACCATGATGCATGAGGCATTCCAGCGCAGCAAAGAGAACAGAGAAAAGAAGAAAAAAAAAGGCACCAATTAGATCCATAGACTCCTTCTCTTTATTATACCCAATTCATTCCCCCCTGCGTCGCCTTTCCAGTTGTTCTTCCCTTTATGCATGGCCGTTCATTTCGGGCCATACGGAGCACAAGTTTGGGAGACTCTTTCGCCTTTCTGAGCGTGCAGACACCTTCTGCTTGTCATCCAGTGGCCGCAGCTGCGATTCCGGCGCTTCTTTGCAGCCTCGGTACGTGTATTCCAGCACATGGTTGCGCGACTCGGCATCCTGCAAGTCTACCTCTGATCTGCTTCCGGCTTCTTCAGCCACGGCAGCCTGAGGCCTGTCGAGGCTTTCGCCATCATCCTCTTCCCCTTCGTTGCCCTCGAGCACCGTATCAAGTGTCCTAGACTCTGCTTCTGACGCACAGGGGCGTGCATGGGTGGGCGAGCTACCCCGTTGGGTGGCCAATGGCACAAACTCCTTGGAGTCTGCACTGAGCGGCTGTTCCGGCATCTTGGACGGCGACTTGACCATTTGAGGGAGGAAATTAGAGTAGAACAGCCTGCGTCGCTGTACTTGATCCCATACGTCCCTCCCCAACTGCTCCATGTGTAGCTCGCTCAGCCTGAGGACGATGGCCTTTTCTTGGCGTGACGCCTCGGACAGCTTCACCTTGATGAAGCTCATCTGCTTCCGGAGCTTTCGCCTCTCTTTGCCAACATGGTCCCTGGCCTGAAGCTCCTCTTCGATCAAGGAGTACTGGTGAATCATGTCGATTGCTCTGAGAGAGTAGGCCTGGAGAGACGCGGTGAGATATGCTCGCTCCGCATAGATTTCTTCATAGGATCGCGGGTGGAGCAGATAATTCCAGGACGGGCCGACTGGCTGGGAGGTGCGTCGGCTTCTCCCCCGAGCACCATCGTTGATGTCTTTCTTGGTGGCAGGCGAGGACCCCCTTGACGAAGGTTTTGTAGAGGCGGTTGAGCGGGAGTCGAGCGAGTAGGTGCGGCAGGATGACGGGGAAGACGGAGAAACGTCTCGAGGAAGCTCTCCCGCCGATCCTTCGGCAATTGCTATTGAGTCCAGATCCATTGGTGTTTCGATCTGTGCTGCACTTTGACGTATTGGTATCTGCCGAGAGAATCGTTGCAGTAAACATTTCCCCAGTGTATGGAGAAGGACCCAGGATTAAAAGGCAGGCCGGCCAAGCAGCCAAACCAGAGAGCCCACTCAGCTTGCCATGTCAAAGGTCGATAGACGGCTATTGTTCTCACAATCCTTGACCCTCACCGGGACCGAGAACCCGAGGCTGCGGCTCTGGAATGGGGGCTCTGGACCTTGATTCTGGGCTTGACTGTTGCTTCGCAGGCGGTGATACGATGCCGCCACCAACAATGTGGCTTGTTCAATCGAATCTTCCCCGATCACATTGACGGGGACGAACCAACACAGCGCTATTCCATCCGTGCTTTCGCCTAGCCTCGTAGTCTGTAACTCAAATCAGTCTCGTCTCCAGTCGAACTGCCTGGCCCAGAATAACGGTCATGGGTCGTATCGCCCCTGGCGCCTCATTGGTTCTGCGGCTGAAGTCGAAATAGAAGAAGAAGGACAACGGGCGAATGTCGAAATGTCCACATCGACCAAACGCACGGCCAAAATTCAAAGCCACATGGAAGCACAGAGCAGCCAGAGGGCTCAGCAGAATAACCGTGATGCGCGCCATCAGATAACGAACCCACCGTGTTTCGGCGGGTCGCAGAACCTCCAGAGGCCAGCCTCCATGGCCGCTTTTCGTACCACTGAGACTTCCTCGTTCGTTACCGCGCGGTTGATGTCGCTGTATCGAACATCCGGATCGCCCTCGTCCGGCTCGGTTTGGCCCTTGGCCCCCTCCACGGCCCCGGATGCCTTTGTTCTCCGTTTCTTCTTCCCCACGTGCGCGTCTGGATGATACTGCTCCATGATGTTGACAAAACAATCGGTAGACACCTCGGATGCCAAGAATCGCATGATTTCTGCACCCTCGGCCTCCCTTCCAGGCATCACCAAGTGCCTGACCAACAGTCCTACTTTGGCAATGCCATCGCCCGTGAAGCACAGGTCACCAACCTGCTTATGCATGGCCTTGATGCTCTCTCTGGCGGTCTGGGGATAGTCATCTGCCTTGAGCAGCCGCTTGGACGTGCTAGGCTCCCACAGCTTGAAGTCGGCTAGGTAGATGTCGACCAGCCCATCCATGAGCTCGAGCGACGCAAGCGAGTCGTAGCTCGACGTATTGTAGACGATGGGCAGCCTCAGCCCAAGCTCGGCGGCGTGCAGGATGCTCAGCGCCACCTGGGGCACCACGTGCTCGGGGGTGACAATGTTGATATTGTGCACATTGCCGACGTCCTGCAGCTTGAGATACCACTCCGCCAGCGCCTCCGGGGTCAGGTCCATTCCGTTGCGCTGGTGGGCAATGTCGTAGTTCTGGCAGAAAATGCAGCGCATGTTGCACCCGCTCATGAATACCGCGCCACTGCCATTGTGCCCCTGGATACACGGCTCTAGTCACGGCGTTAGCATGTCTTAGTTCTACTTTTGGTATGCTCGTTCCCCGTGGGCGTCCTGTTAGTGCTGGATCGAGGCTACTGGTATTCAGCAGCGCCTCAATTCTTTGCTCGCTCTCAGCCGCACTTCGGGGCAAGCCGAGGGCTGGGAGACGGACCTTCACCAAAATGCGGCGCAATCACATTGACCTTGGCCGTGTCGCCAATGAGGCACATGCCCGTCGTCTCGTGGCGATTGACGCCGCATTGTCTCGGGCACAGGTTGCAGTTGCGCAGGTGGGCGTAGGCCAACGAGCGCTTTTTCGCGGCGTCCCTGGACGACAGCCCAAGGTATCTTGGCGTGTAGTTGTCAAGCAGAAACGGCGGGGCGAGATGAAGGCGTCGCCGAGCTGTCCGGGGAACAGATGGAGCACGCTGAAGAAGACAATGCCTCATGAATGGGGAGGCCATGGCGCCGCTGAGACGCATGCGAGGGCAAGCATAACTCGGACTTGGCCCCTGCAGGAGCTGTTGCACGTCTGGGCGTTGATGTCGAACCCGGAAAATTAATCCCGCTCCTGGGCCGACAACGCAGAGACGGACTGTTGGTGATGACGGGAGTGATGTGATGTGATGCGATGCGGTGGTGGAGTGGTTGCTTTCTTTCATCATGTCGTGCATGAGCTGTAGAAGTCCGGGTCATTGCTTATCACGCGAAATGCATCTATCGGAGAGACCGCCTCGATAGGTACATACCCAACGATGAATCATCGGCAACGCCTGCAGCAACTCATCTGGTGGTTATCCTCCCCCATTGATCAATAACGACTCGCACTCCAATTTCATGTCTGCAAGAACCAACAGCAAACACAATTTGTCAATAGTATCGGGCAACTCAAATAAGAAGCACTAACAAACAGGAAATCGACTCTATCCGCTACCTACCTACGATCCGCCACTCTCGGCTCCCTTAGGGGGCCCTGCACCTGACAATCACCGGCACTCGATCGACCATCTCGGCACACGTGCCTCATCGATTCTGCACTCCCTCCTCCTCAGCCTGCAGCAGGTGGTGATACTCCCTCGGCAGCGCCTCTCTCAGCTTCTCCATCTGCCGCTTCATTGCCTCCAGCTCGCCGAGAACTGCGTCTCTCGTTCTCCCTTCAGAGGTGCCCTCATAGAATTTGACCTCCTGCTTCGTCCTGCGCAGCTCCGCCCAGAGCGTCGCCATCTGCGTCTCCATCTCCGTTTTGTCTCGAGCGAGCTCTTTTGCCTCGTCGCGATGAGCCTTGACGCGCTTCTCGAGCTCTGACGCTCGCTCCGGCCAGGTTGGAGCCACTACGGAGACGACGGTTGGCCGCTTCTCCATCTTGCGCGTTTGTGCCGTGGCCGGATGATGCTCGATTGCCGGCAGCATAAAGATTGTCGATCTTCCTCCCTGATCCTTGAGACGCACGAACCGCGTCATCATGTCGATGGGAACCAGCCCTCGGGAGTACCAGTCGCCGCCCTTTGTGTTTGCCCACATGCGCTCGCCGCTGACTCCAGACTCCCACCAGGTCTGCTCCTTGGCCTGGATGTCGGACTCTGCCTTATCCATCAGGCGATGCAGCAGGCTGAAGACGTCTTCTCCCGCATTGGCAAGGACGAACCGGTCCTGAGGATAGACCGCCTCGCGTCCCTTGGCCCGTCCTTCTGGGCCAAACTGTCCCAGCATCTGCATGGGCACAACGGCTTCGCCTTTGAGAAGATCGAGGGCGTTGGCGTAGTTGATTTCGAGCTCGTGCATGCGCGCAACCAGGTGCTGTTGGTGCAGCAGCCACTGTCCCAGCACCGTATTCCGCACGCCTGCCATCTGCTCGCAGTCGTCTTCGTTGCCAGAGGGGAGCAGCGAGAGCAGGCCGCCTGTCGCGCTGTATTCGTGATCCAGAATCTCTAGACAAGAGTTTGCATGCATGACGAGGTTGTGATGGCTGCTGTATGGTCGGCGGGCGCCCTCTCCAGGATCCAGGGGCCCATAGTTGCGCGCAACTTTGAGGGGGCAATGGCATTCGATCCCAGTCTCTTCATCCTGGTGCTCAATGTGGTTTGCCAGAGCCTCCAGCGGTAGGTGATGATTTTCATCGTCGTTTGTGTATACCTCCTCCAGGTTGTTGAGCCAGTCAAACGCCTCATTCTTCTGAAATGCAGGATGTCGACCTCTCCTTCCATCAATGACACCAAACGTGTCGCTGATGCATATCTTCTTGATGAGGTTCGCGAGGGCCTGGGCGTGCTGCTTCAACGCCAACAGCGTCGGCGGCCTGCCTGAGGAGAGGTATGTGCAATTGACGTGTCTGAGAAGCTGCAGGTCATTTTCGGTCAGTATGCCGAGCTGGGGATCGCTCCATGTACAAGCCCATGCTGTCGCATATTCGGTTGCTGCTATGCCGTACGGTGCGCCGTCGCTCTGGACGCTGACAGAGTCGTGATCGCAGCTGGAGCTGCTGTCTGTGCTGCAGTCGCTGTCTGACATGGCGTGATGCCCAGTGTATCTCGAATTGTTTAACAGCTATTTTCACACGCGGATTTCTTCCAGAAGCAAAACAGAGGATTGACTCGAAGTCGACAGAGTCGATGACTCTCGGGCGAGGCGATGCCTTTTGTCTTCTGTCAGCTCACCACTTCACAGCCATATCCAATCATGGCCATAATTAGACATGAAACGAGGTTTGTAGGGTGAGACTGAGTGAAGACAAAGGCTTGAAACCAGAGACTGGAAAGTCACCCGCGGCGTTGTGCCTTTGTCACTTGGGACCAATCCGTCAGCCGTTACGACGAAGCTTGGACCAGCACGACGGTTGAAGATTCTTTTCCCACATTGTCTTGAGTCATTTTTCCCTTGCGTGAGTTGTCCCCAGGTATTGAGCGTACTCGTGAGGATGGCCACAGTGGGCACAAATCTGCTTATATTACCATCCATGCGATGTGATTCACTTCTACGGGATAACTACAGCGTCGCCATGTCGGAATCATGTCAAGGAGCTCTAAATGAAGCATTGTTTGGCCTTTGTCTCTCCGAAGAATAATATCCTAGGAGCCATGTCCCTCATCCCTGAAGCCTTCAAGTGCCAACACTCCAGCCTCTAGAATCATCAGAAAGACCTTGGCTACTGCATAGCGCAGCTCTGTCGGTGCAAGATGTAGCCCGATACAGACTATGGACAATAAAGGCAGTTTCGGCATACAACAGGCCGCAACGATCAAGACCTCAAAGAGACTTACTCCGTGAGACGCTGCAAAAAGGCATAAAGGGGTTCTTTCATCTCTCCTTCGTCAGCTCCGCCCATCGCGAGGCATCAAAGGCGTCCGGATCCGGAAACACGCTGGCCATGCGGTGCATGCTGAATGCCTGAGGGCAGACGATCGTGCCGCCAGGAAGCTGGTATCCGGCAACATTGTCACCACCCTTGAATACAAGACGAGGTAAAGGTGATTGAATGCCGGAGTACAGGCGCAGTGTCTCGTTGAGCACCTGGTTCAAGTAACTCAGTCCCCAGAGGTGGGACAGATTGAAGTCGGATGGGGGAGCCCGTAGCTCTTCGAGGAGAGCGGCTTTGACTGTGGGGATGGCCGCAGACGGACCAGATGAGGTACACCAGTGTCACAGCTGTGTAGTCATTGCCTGCAACATTGTAGGCTCATGCGTTGGCCGGAGCTCGATCGGTGTGAGGGCCTCTTTGTCTTTTTCGCTGTCTTGAAACACCATGATGAAGAGAGTCCATTTGAAGTTCGTGGGATCCGAGTCGAGAAGGCTCCTGTATCGGGTGATTGACTCTTATGCATAACGAATCATGTTCTTTGTTGCCTGAAAGGGGGGCGCTTGAAGAATGGAATAAGAGGATACTTGGCCAGGCAGCTTATCACCGGAAAGGCTGAGCGCACGGCTCCCATGCAGCCCAAGTCCTCGAGGTCCTTTGTATACCCGCTCACCTCGCCAATTTCCAGCGTCCTGAAAGCATTGTCAAAGGCGGACGAGGGGGCCTTTGATTGCAACTGTGTCTGGCTTTATGGAGTGGCAGAAGGGAAGAGAGGTTGTGCCGTATTTGAGGTGCACCTCGTGTTGATATTGTGCTTTGTTGCCTTTTGACCAGTGGTATCTGATAATGAGTGAGGTCCATCTGGTGTACCATGGTCTGGAAACTTCTTTTCTGAAGATTTCGTGGATGTGGTAACGGAGCAACTTGAAGAGGTGTGGGAGCGGTCATCAAGTGTTGTAAAGCTGGTAATTCACTGGAATGATGAACCCCACAATGACAACTGCACCACAGATGTAGCCAGGGAAATGAAAATTGGTAGAGCTGGTTCATGATGGAAGCCGTCTCGGGTAGGATGATGCTATTCTATCGGAGTTATATCTCGACAAGAGAGGAGAAAGGTCTCCTTACAGATGATACGAGACTCTCACCCACTGGTACGGCTCACATCTACCATTCTTAAGCAGGACCAACAGCGCGCATTGCACAAGCCTTTCCTATCAAACGATAAATCGCCCCTCGTCACGCATAGCTCGGCATCGCGCCTCTTTACGTCCAACTTTTACCAACAAGAGCCCTCCCCTGTTCCGTAGACTCGAGTTGCCGCCACTAAATGAGTGTTCGCTTCGTGACTCTTGACGCTTCAAATGCTGCGGCGCCGACCAAGTACCGGTATTACTTGTTTATCATACTCCGAGCTTGTCATTCAAAAGAGGTGACGGATGGGGATCATGGCTCTATCTTCATTCGTCATGATGCAGTTGTGAGGGAACAGTTGCAGTTCCAAGGGCCGCTTACTTTCATGTTACAACTGGCGTGCAGGGTAACATAGCCGACTTTGCTGAAACACCGCGATGAATTGTAAGCAGCTGCAACAACGCTGTAGCATCAGCATGCCCGTCATCAATCCAGCGAGGAGTTTCAGTCCAGATGGACTCATTCTGCGCAATTAGCCAAAGAACGGATTGGATCACTGATGGCGGTGTTTCGCTCTTCCGGCTGGGAGTTGCTTAACGCTTCAGCTTCGGTGGCACGATGGGTCCATGATCATTACAATTACCGACCGCAGGTGTTTATTTGCGACGCTGTGTATGTGGCTGCTGATAGAAATGATGCGGTAAGGAGTTGATATTGACTTATTTGAAAGCTAGAGACACCCATCTCCTCGTTAAATCTTACAAACTAAACGTGGTTACCACCATGCATACACTTTGCCAAATGTTTGTAAATCAGGCCTCTCTCAAATAGAGCTGATTCAGCACTGGGCCATGATGTGGAACCAAGGACTCGATCTCTGGTCGCGAAATGATATTGATGAGATATCGGAGAAGATCCTGGTACATAGTGCGATGGTATAAATGATAGAACCTCGACAGGTAGTGCAACATTCAAGACTACCTAGTAGAAGCTCGAAAGTTTCCGAGGGATACCTGGATAATCTCGGGGACAGCTTTGCATAGAGGCTAGACAGCCACGAACGTGAATAAAGTAGTGCCCTCACGGTATAACAGTGTAAGGCAACATCATATGATGGGAAGCAAAAGAAGAGTTGTATACTTCACTTTTCAAACTCAGGCATACACCAAATGTTGTGCTTCAACGAGGCTTTGCCACAAATCATCAGACGGCAATATCTTCAACCCCATGGTTATTTACTCATTATGCAAACGTATAGCAAAATAATGCGAGGACTCACTTGATCTATTCCCACTTATCGAACTCCAAATCAAGACTGAACAACATTTGGAAGATATGGTAGCGACCTTGTTGGAATGATCTCGGTGGCAACTCATGCATTTGGTTATTATAGGTAGGTAGGTAGCATTGTTTCAATACCTACCTCACTTGTTGAGACTTCAAGCAACTCGCCTCGAGTTTGATGACGTGCTCGGCAGTTCTTGGGCAGACTGTATAGCAAACAAAGTGACTCTCGGATTCTTGACATTGCCCAGAATTGGAGTGCCAGCTGCGCCAACTGGAGCAAGAAGTTTCCGAAGATACCTACTACCTTGAGTACCCTGATATACCTACTTATGAGACGATTTAGAACATTTCAACAATGAAGTCATGTGAAGTACATACCTGCCTACATCCTCACCGCCCTACGTTTAGAAGTGCCTGCCCATTTAAATTATTCTGCTTTCCTTCTCGCTTCCTCTCCTCCGCTCTTCTTTTTCTTCACCTCCTCTCTTCTTCTGCTTCACTGCCAGCCCACATTCGCCAACCTCTCCTCGTGTTTTCGTGACATGCAAAGCGCACGATCAAGTCGCTGAGATTTTGCCCCATCAGCTTTTCATCAAGAGTGATTTTAACATCACCTGCATGGCTTGCATCTCTCTCAAGGTGAGTAACCCAAGTGGATGGAAACAGTCTAGCTAATAGCCTCATAGGCCGAACCAATCATGGATGCAGAGCCAAAGACGCTGCAGTCTCCTCATCAGCTGGTCTCTCTGCAACAGCCTTCTCCAGCTCCATCGAACCCGACAAACAGCGATAAGCCAGAGGTAGCTGGCAAAACAGATACATTCAACCTTCGTGGTGAAACTCCATCAGATGATGAAGGCCAAGACGCATATGGCAAGTTGCATACCAAAGCAGATGCTCACAATGCTATGGAGGTAGAGGGAGAAAGAGCTCTGTTCCTTGGAGATGAATCGGTCAAGTTAGCTCTTCACATCAATGCAATCAGCCCTGTGGCAAAAGCGGCAGAGGAAGCAGATATTGACCAGAAAGTTTCTGGGATTCTCCAAGCTGCTATATCTGAAGATTTGAACATGGTCGATGAGGATTTGCCAGATGACCATGAGCATCCCATCAATGAGGACGGCTCTTTTGATATTGGTGATGGGGTTGTCTCTGACTACGAAAATGGTGAGGGGAACGGGAATGGTTCAGATCACGAAGACGGTGTTGAGGATGAAGAAGGAAGCGATCCGTCTCTTTCCCTAGATGACGAAGATGAGGAAGAACATTGTGCTTCGTCAAAGAAACCCAAAGAAAGCAAACCGCGACGATCATTTGCCCGGAACGCGCGCGAGTATGTTGCTCGTTTGCATGAAGAAGAAGACAAGAACTATGCAAAAAAATTGGAACAAGAAGAAAGCAGCAACTATCCTCCAGGCAAACGGAAAGCCACGGAGCTTGATGATTGGCCTCGCAAGGGACCAAAGACTAGAGAATTGACTGAAGTGTCAAGGTTTGGCGGTGATGCTTCAGCCTCAGTCGGCGATCCTCTACCTACGATGGAACCTATCAAGGCAAAGACTCACGCGGAGCAATTTGCCCGACTGAAAGCGCAGATCCCGCACAATTGCGATACGAGGCGCAAGAAGTCGCAGGCCCAAGATCTGCGTGAAGCTGCAAAGCTCTTTGGATACAAAAGAGTCGAGGCTGTGAATGGCCTCTGGAAGCTGAAAGGAATGAACACTTGCCTGCAGAACTATCAACTGACAGCTGTGTCATGGATGGTCAAGAGGGAACTGGCTCGCGCGAAGCCATATGGCGGGCTTCTGGGGGATTCCATGGGAATGGGAAAGACAGTTATGAGCCTTGCGTGTATCGTGGGCAATCAAGCAGACCCAGAGCACCGGCGAGAGTACTGCAATGCCACCCTCGTTGTAGTGCGTAACAAATCAGATGGGCAGCAGTGGGAACGAGAAGTGCACGTAAGTCAAACTCAAGACACCGCCTGTCGATGGGCCTTCTTTAACTGACGATAACCACACATACAGAAACACTGCAAAGGCCCAGTGGGAGACAAGGTATTCATATATGATCCATCTAACGACCCGCAGATTAGAAGGTGTAAACAGTCTTACATCGTGTGAGTCCTTTCTTCTCAACCTGCTTCCCGCAATTTGACCATGGCTGACGCAATAAAGGATCACCACGTACAAGGAGTTACTATCCCAATACCCCAGCAAGAGCATCCTGGATGAATTACAGGAACGATTTGGCAGCGATGTCAATTCCTATGAACGCGAGCTCCAGGCTAAGGCTGGCGTGTTGTTTAAGATCAAGTGGTATCGCGTCATTCTCGACGAAGCGCATGCTATCAAGAACGTTGAAAGCCGCAGTATGTCATCTCTCCTCTTGGGTGAAGCTAAATCAGATCAACCACTGACGTTTTTTCTTCCTTCTCCTATCCAGCTGCTCAAGCTTGCTGTGCCATCCTGGGCAAGTATCGCTGGGCTTTGTCTGGCACGCCGCTGGCAAACACATCCTATGGTATGTAACGCCGCCCCCGTCATTCCGTCGAGTGTGCGTAGGCACTGACTACCTAACTTCTACAGAGATGTACCCCTACTTGAAGTTCACACAATGTGAAGCCACATGGAGCCTGAGAGACTTCAAAAGGATGTATACGAAACACGTAAGATTCCAGGAAAGGGAGTCGCAAGAACGAAGAGCAACTTACATAATGATCATAGGGCAGGGTAAATGGCAAACTCGAAGCGTTAATCAGCCTCATCATGGTTCGGAGGTGAGCTCGGAAGTCTGCGATACTGCATGATAGCATGGGCTGAAAGCATCTAGGACACTGAAAGACGAGTTCTTGGGGCATAAGATCATTGATCTTCCCGAACAGAAAGAAACCGATCTTTTAGTTCCTCTGTCTGCGGAGGAACAGATCATTGTCGAGTACGCTGGTCAACCCCCTCTCTCACCTCCTGTGCTCTCTAAACTGCAATGGATTCGATACTAATTTTTCTCACAGCGCAGTAAACAAGTTTTACAAAGACAAGATAGCAGAATTGCAACAAGGCTTGCTGCAACAAGATGCCCTCCAAGCGGCAGTTGACGGCCTGGAAGAAGTGGATGGCCTGCAACAGAAGGGTGCTGGACAAGCAGACTCGAAAGCGGTGGCTGAGACTGAAGAAGAAGCCGACAACAAAGAACAAGAAAATCAAGCGAAAAGGGCCGCCCAACTTGCGAGGACAATCGCCTGGAAACTGGGGCGGGCAAGCCAGATCCGCAAGAGGCAAGCAATCTCTCATGCATTCTCCATCGAGCTGCTCTTTCGAGGTTCATTCAAGCCAGATGATCTCGAAGATCTGAGAATCGCGCTCAGGGAGGTCGCCATGAAACGGACCATTCTTGAACAGATACGCTCGCCAATAGGGACGCATAACGATATCTCGCGGTACGAAAGAGGGCTTCAACAACTGCAGCAGCAGAAGGAGGCCGTGTTCGGTAAGTTCTTCGACATGGACCAACTGCTGATCCTAGCAAGGGATGAGAGCGCAGTGAGAGACATTACTTGTCGTCTCTGCAACGACGCAACACCTCCAGTACAGCCAATGCGTCTACCAATTGTGAGTAGAAAATGCTCGGTATTACTTGGGGAGAATGGCTGCTGATTTGCACAGTGTAACCATATATTCTGCTTGAGCTGTCTGTGCAAAGCCTATGGAGACAGTTTCGGAAGCATTCAGAAGCCGGTGAGTAAAGTGTCTACAGTCGAGCTTATCGAGAAGTTTACCCTAACGCAGCGTTTCTCCTAGAAATGCCCATATGAAGATTGCGGACACGAGTTCGGTGCTGCGGATTCCATCGTGACGCTACAGTCCGAAATGGACAAAAGGACCAAGAAGGATCGTGAGCCCGGTCGAGACAGTAATGGAGCGGCTGTTCAGCAGGCAGATGGCCGGAATAGCTTCTTCAATTGCGGCGTAATGCTGGATGGTGCCTCAGTTGTGCCGAGCACGAAAACAACAGCAGCAATGGCTGTTGTCCTGACTTGGCTGCACGAGGCCCCTGAAGACAAGATTCTCAGTAAGTGACCCGGAGAAGTGTGCGCGATGGTGGAAAATCTAGTCTGACCTTGCATTTGTTCGCAGTTTTTACTCAATTCACTGGAACGGCCAAGATCCTGGGATACATGCTCCAAACACTGGGCGTCGGGTTTGTTCACTACTATGGCGGTCTTCCCCTGGGCCAAAAGCGAAGAGCTCTGGACTCGATCAAGACAAAGCCGGAAGTCAAAGTCATGGTTAGTGTGAATTCTTTCCCCGACTGTCTTCTGCAGAGCCGCGCAAGGTGTCTAACGAACGTCTTTGCTTCTCAGGTATCAACCCTCAAGGCCGGTGGGCAATGTCTCAACCTGACCGTCGCCAATCGGGTCATCATCATTGACCCCTGGTGGAACCAGACGGCTGAGCAACAGGCTTTTGGGCGAGTCACTCGAATGGGCCAAGAAAAGGTGACGCACCTGGTGAAGATTAGGACCGCAGAAGAGATTGACGACAAAATTCACACGATTCAGAAGAAGAAGGCAGAGGATGTCGACTACGCTCTGCAGGACGATGGACACACGCCGCCCGCGGTGAGCGAGATCGAGCTGCAACAGGCGTTTTTCCGGACCAAGGAGGAAGAAGAAGCAAAGAAACAGAAGAGAAAGAGGAAGGCTCCAGCGGCGAAGAAGAAATAAGAAGAGGTGTCTTGCTGAAGCAGTTTTCAGAACGGCAACGTTTACTTTTGGGCTTATGAGAGCCTTTTGCTTTTCTACCTAGTTTCCATCATGAGCACGAGAATATCGCGCAGAACGGTATTTGCAGTGAGGTACTTTTGAGAGTTGGGCAGGCTTCGGATTTACGGGACGACAGTTACTCGGTTATCGGTTCTATGGCGACATTTGCGAGATATCTAGCTTTTCGACATTCAGACTTGAGGGGTGGATATTTGAGGATTTGCGATCTTACGGTCATTTGACTTAATACTCCTAGTCTGGTAGGGAAAGGGAAGGAGAATCTTTGCTTTAAGCTTATACTCAAGTTGGCTGACTTAGATCAGTCAACAAGCATCTCCTGCAATCAAAAGTTTTATTTTGCTTTATACAAAAATTGCCTGGGTGTGTCTCTATATCCAGGTGAGTTAATCAGATGACTTTTACACATGATGTTCCCTCTCCTACATAGTGATTTGGGGTAGCGACGCTCTTTGATTGCTCGCCAAGTTTTTTACAATTTTGACTCAGAGAGCCATCTACAGACGCCTCAGGATATCCTCAACAACCTCATCAGTAGTGGCCTTGCCACCCAAGTCGGGGCTCAGCAGCTTGCCCTCCTCCAGGTTGGCATCAACGGCAGCGTAGATCTTGGCAGCAGCCTCGGGCTCCTCGAGGAACTCGAGCATCAGAGCAGCGCTTCGCAGAGTGGCAATGGGGTTGGCAATGTTCTTTCCCTGGATATCGGGAGCACTTCCGTGGCAAGGCTCGCCAATGGCGAAGCCCTCGCCGACGTTGGCGCTGGGGACGAGACCGAGACTGCCAACAAGAGCGGCGGCGCCGTCGGAAAGGATATCGCCGTACAGGTTCGGGGCAACAATGACGTCGTAGGCCTCCGGCTGGCGGAAGAGCTTGTAGACCATGGAGTCGACAATCTGCTCCTCGACGGAGACGGAAGAGTACTTTGGGTCGGACAGGGCGTTCTTGGAGGCGGTGCGGAAGAGGCCGTCGGTCTGGGAGAGGACGTTGGACTTGTGGGTGATTGTGACGAGGGGCTTGCTGTGGATGCTGGGGGCGCCGCTCTCGCGGATCTTTTGGCGGCGCAGCGCAATGTCGCCGGCCATGGCGGCGATGCGGAAGGACGCCTTTTCGGAGATGCGCTTGATGGCCTCGGCGACCTTGCCATCGGGGGTGTCGCGCGTCGTCTCCTGCTTGACGTAGAGGTCCTCGGTGTTCTCGCGCACAATGACCATGTCGATGGGCTTGGCGGCGGTCATGACGGTCTTGACGGGGCGGACGTTTGCGTAGAGGTCGAGGCGCTTGCGCAGGGCGACAATGGGCGACGAGTAGCCCTTGACGGCGTGGGTGGGCGAGCTGACGGCGCCGAAGAGGGCGCCCTGGCACTCGTTGCGCAGGACGTCGACGGTGGCGTCGGGCAGCGCGGAGCCCGTCTGCTCAAAGGCCTCGAAGCCGGCCTTGAGGTCGACAAAGTCGAACTTGAGCTTGAGCGACGACGGGAGCGCCTCGAGGATGCGGCGGCCGGCGGGGATGACTTCCTTGCCGATGCCGTCACCGGGGATGAGCCCTGGAGGGGGGGGGTGGTGTTTGTTAGCTGGGATTGATGGTGATGCATGTGGACAGTGGTGGATTTGACGCTGGCGTTGGATGGAACGAGGAAATTGGGGGATTTACCGATTCTCAGAGTGCGGATTGACATGGCGGGCGGCGTTCAATGGGTGCGACTGGCGGGCCTTGTGCAAGAGAGAAACTTTTTTGTTGGAGTCGGTTTTTAGAGAGAAGGTTTCTGTCATGTCGCGATCCGAAGATCGGCGGGTTTATCCGAGCGCTATTCGGCGTTAGTGGGGGGAGAGCTTTGGCGGGGGAGTCCATTGAAGCTGCATGAGCTGAGCTGAGCTCTGGTACTAGTTCTAGGGGAAAAAGCTGAGAGAGAGAGAGAGAGAGTGAAAGAGAGACAAAGATAATTCTGGGGATGATCATGATCTAATCAGCATGGAGTTGCAGTAAAGGTTATCGCTCACCTGCCTTATGTTGTTGTCATATGCAGGGTACCGGCAGCTTGGTGACGTTTCAGCACTTCACAGGGTCCATCGTCACTCTTGGTGAAACCATTTCATGCCGAGTCCGGATCTTGGACAACGTTGACATGGCGATATGGGGATGAACCGCGTTTGCATGTATGTTGCAGGATGAAGTCACTGCTATCCTTAATGCTTGCATGGCAAGACTTGTGAAGAAAACGATCTTCTTCTTCTTCTTCTTCTTCTTCTTCTTCTTCTTCTTCTTCTTCTTCTTCTTCTTCTTCTTCTTCTGGCCAATCAATACTTCACGAAACGCCTGTGGGAGGCCTACCATCCTAACCACCACTACATTCACCAAGTGCCCTCTGGGTAACAGCCGATTGGTCTCGTCAAGCACACCTGCAGTAACTCTCAGCCCTCATTACATCACAGTGACTGGGCTCCAACTTGTCAGAGTGCTCGTCATATTCTCGGCGCCCAACCTCGTGAGGGCTGCCCAGGAGGATATAAACGAACGACCAAGGTCGAGAAAGTGATTCCAGTCTGCCATCAAAGAGCCAACCGACGCATCAACATGGATGAAGAGTCAATTACCGCCTTTCCACTGGATGGCACGGTCGAAAGCCAACCCAACATGTCCGAGACTGTGCAACTGGACCCTGAAGGGGACGCGGTCCTCAGCATCAAGGGCTCAGACGGCGACAAGAGTTACCTTGTCTCTTCCAGAGTTCTCAGCTTGGCATCGCCAGTCTTTTCCAAAATGTTCGGCCCCAACTTCAAGGAGGGACAAGAGATTCGACGAGGAGACTGCCCCCGCATCAGCCTGGAAGAAGACGATCCCGAGGCAATGGGGTTGATCCTTAGTATCCTCCATTACAAGTGTGCACAAGTCCCCTTGGCAATGGAACCGAAAGAACTCGCGACACTTGCGATGCATGCCGACAAGTACTACTGCAACGAAGCTCTCAGGCCATGGGCCTCTCAGTGGTGCAGTAACATGAAAGAAGTCACCGCGCCTGAAGACCATGGCTTTATGTTGCTTGCTGCATACATGTTCCGTTCGCCGAGCTTCTCCGAGATAGCCTCAAGGGCTGTGAGACAGCTAACGCCAAACTTTGCTTCCATCTGGGAAAAGCATGAGGAACTGGCACTCCTGCCAGAAACAATCACGGGTTTGTGTCTTATTCTGCCTGGCTAGAGACTACCAACTGACAACCTACAGATACACTGTCTGATCAAATCGCTGGCGGGCTAAGGGAACTGCACCAATTGCTCCAGAGTACAGAAGTGCGACTACGGGAACAAAAGGCCTGCCATTCAATGTATGGCCTGATCTGCAGCCGCTGTGGCAGAACGCTTCCGGGCGAGGCAAAGAAATGCCATCCATGCTGCAATACCGACTTATTAACAAAAACCTGTACCAGCGACCACAGAGTGGCGGAATATTTCGAGACTTTAACTCGTTGTGAGCTGTGGCCTTCTTTGAAACCATTCACCGCAACAGATCTGTCGGGTATTCAGGAGCGTTTCCAATACGCCCGGGGAGACCACAAACATCTGTGTGGAGCGGGGGAGACTTGTCCTCTCGTACGTGAGCTGAAACTATTATCACAGAAAGCAGATGACGTCTTGCAGAGAGTAAAGGGAATGACCCTTGAGGAAATCGATATAGTAATCTAAATGGTAGGAGTGGAAGTACACGATGCCATCACTGAGCTAGTACATCATGTGTGAGTTGGCTACCTACATGTACTCAGCACCCTGGGTCGTCTGGCATCTTAGCAGATCTATCTATATATCCTCTATGAAATACTTTTACTTCCATTGATATAGAAGAAAACGGTTTTACTTTCTGCTACTTGGACTACACACTTCTAGTCTTTGTATCCTGCTTAATTTCCAGTAAACAGTAGAGATACTAGCTTGTTACTATATGTTTCTGTTTACTCTAGATGCTAGATAGTCTAGTCAATATACAGACGTGTCATTTCCCCTTGGCAATAACAGTCAAATCTGGCTGCCATTCCCATCACGAGCAATAGATACAGGGACCTTCCGGCCTTCTCATTAATGGTAACTGGGACTGGTGCTACAGCAGGTGTTGCCGAATCGAGGCATGCCAATCAATCGGTGGCGCGGGCATATGATTGGTGCAGAAGGAACAAGGGTGAAGCCGTGTTTATCAGATTCAGGCCGCAAGGCGCGTGGGGTCAAACATGATCATCATCATCTTCTTCTTCTGATCTTTCGACAGCCCAGAACTCCAGCTATTTGGGTCGAGACACAGATGCAGGACGGGCACGCATACTCGCCAACCATGAGCTAGGCATCCTTCTCAGTCTCATAAATCTTCTACCTTTTCTTCCCCCTTATACGTCGCCGCCATGGAGCAATCTCGAGCCCAGGTAGCCGCCAAAAGGAAGCTCGACGATGCTGCAGCGGAAGACGATGACCCCAGCAACCCCATAGAGTTTTGGGTGAAACGGGATCGCTGGCCAATCCAGCTCTTCGAGCCCGGTATAGAACACTTGCTTGCACGAAGGCGGTCCTCGTCCTCGCCCTCGTCCTCGTGTACGTTTATGACGCCAAGCGACCAAAGGCCACGTGAAGAGAAGACTGCCCAGTATCGAGACTCGCGTTATGAGACACTGCTTGCCACCAAAGGCAGTTATATGGTCAAATCAAAGCTGGATGTTGCCCAAGAGAGCAAAGCCCTCTGCGAGAGTCTACTCGAGGGGCACCAAGCATATCCCGAGAACTCACTCTTCCGGGATGACATCTTTGGCGTAACCTGCCGCAAGATTCGAAATAAAAATGAAGAGCGAATTTTCAAAGATATAAGTCGCCTTATTGTACCTTCCGCTGAGAATCTTGCAACATATGGCGCTACACACCTCGACATACTGAGAGAAAGCGTTAACGAAGGCTGGAATAACTCGATCCCTTTGACCGGGACCCGTCCGCAGCCAGACTAATCTGTTGGGTTCTCGCGAGAGGCATTCACGGAGGAACAGCTTGATAAATTATCGCCGTTCATTGGGGATATTTTCACAGACGTGTCCTTCTTCATGGCCACTTACTACATGTATTCTCCCTTTCTCGCCTGCGAAGTGCAGTCCGGGGCTGGTTCGCTTGACGTTGCGGACCGTCAGAACGCCCATTCCATGACCCTCGCGGCCCGAGGCGTGGTCGAGCTATTCCGTCTTGTGGGACGCCAAAACGAGGTCCATCGACAGATTCTGGCATTCTCCATCTCGCACGACAACCAGTCAGTACGCATCTATGGCTACTACCCAGTTATCGACGGCAATGACACTGAATACTACCGCCACCCCATCCATAAATTCGACTTTACAGGACTTGATGGACGGGATAAGTGGACTGCCTATCGGCTTACCAGGAATATCTATGACAATTGGATGCCGGATCTCTTCAAGAAGATCTGCTCGGCCATTGACCAAATACCGGCAAAGGCGGACTTTATCACTTCAGTCCCATGAGAGTCAATCGGCGTCTCTCGGTTCTGCGCGTGTGGAGAGTTCTGCGTCGCTAGAGGAATGCGACGAGGCTGACAATGCTGACCAGCTGGTTACTTCTGGTAACTCCCAGCTACGTCAATTGGGGGCCAATGAAGAGGAGGAAGAAAGGGTAGGAATGACCATAGTGGTGCTACCTCAATATACGTGCAATCTGACGGTACGCGCCCTCACCATCAAATTGTAAACAACACATCGGCGAAAGACGACATTTGCTCTCAATTGTCGGAGCCCTTTCTTTCGAGTTCCTCCAAGATGCTGCCCACAAGCACCTTGATTGCATCTTGTCCTTGTTGCCACAGCTCGTCCGAGACTCTGTGCACCTCGAAGCCAGGCGGCGGCTCGGCTGATGGTTCCGCAGCGATTGCCGGCTAGAGTAGGACCAGTCAGCACATAGTAAGTAACAGAGGGTTCAATTGAACGTCACATACAGGGGCATTCTCGTTGTATCGCTGGTATACGGCCAGGAGGTCGTCTTTGCGTGGCTCATCAAGCACCTTGTCGACCAAGTCTTTGAACGATTCGTCCAACTGCAATACTTTATTAGCTGCATCGACACTTACAACATGGAACTCTTAAACGTACCTCTTTGACGTTGGCAGTTGCGGTCGCTAGAGAAGTCTCTGTCGAATGATCTGCGAGATCTTTCAGCTTGCAATATTTGATGAGTTCCTCGCTTTCCTCATCAGTCAGCTCGATGCCGTCTTGGCGCAGGAACTCGATGGCAGCTGTATATAAGACGCCCAGGGTTTCCTCGACCTCGTTTGCCGGAGCCCATTGGAAGTCCTTCTTCAGCTCTTCGTCGAATTGGTGCGCCGTTTCCTTTTGCCAAATCCGGTCAGCAGGTTTGCTAGAAGAATACAGAACTGCCTCTTACCTTCATCTCCTGGGTTTTCAACTGCAGGAATGGCAGAGTTCCTTGAAGATGGGCAAACTTCCAGCTGTTTTGCTGACATTTGTATTTTTGCAGCACAGTCTCATAGACGGACTTTGCAAAGACGTAGCAGTTTCTCAGAACCAGGTTATAGCAACCCATTCTGTCGCTAGTGGTTCGCATAATTTCGGCGAGGGCAATGACGTTGAGGTTGTTGTCGTCAAAGGTCAGCGACCAAAGCTGCAGAGGGAGGAGGTCCTTGGATGACGACGAAGACGACGAGGCAGATCCCCCGAAGAGCGACGTGATGCGCTGAAAGAAGCCTGAACCAGAACCAGAGCTACCGGAGCTCGAGCTCATCAAGGCTTTTCCCGAGGGCTTTGCGCCAAACGACCAGCGGCCAATAATGACTTGGTCTTGTTCCGTTTGGCGCTCCGTCAGCACGCGGGTGCGGTCTTTGGAGCTGGAGCCGGTATTTTCGAGAATGACTTGGAGATATTCGTGAAGTAGAGAGGAGTTGAGGTTCTTGACGTGCGTGATTCTTCGGACGAAGCAGTTGCTGTAGGCGGAGGCATTTTGGCTCAGGTCATGGTACCATTTCTGAGGCGTAACGATTTCCTCAGTAGGGGTGAAGACTAATGGCATAGACATGATGAGTGTGCTGGATGGATTGTGCTGTAAGTTGTTAGAGAAAGGGACGGAATGGAGGGCGCGTCAGGGAGGTTATTCTTATAGTACTCTGCAACGGCGGTCCGAATCATTATACAGCCTGCTTCAATGTTGAGATGAGGAGATTGAATCCAAGCAAAACACCACGCTGCCAATATGCTACGTTCGTGATATTTCCTGGGTGTGTCTACCGTATGCGTGTCTTTTCTTCAACTTCAATAAGTCGGACATGCCGTCTCCAAGGATGGGCTGGCTCCCCACCCGGCAGACAATATTTCCCCTTGCAGGACCGTTCGAGGCCTCTAATAGGCTCGACTTGACCTGCTGATGCATTCAGCCCGCCACAATGCCAATAAATCGCTGTACCTCAGCCTCAGCTTGCGCCGTAACCAATCCGCCTAGAAGGGAATACTACAGCTGGTTTTTACCACCCGACGTATCTAACGTCTTGCTTATGGGGCTCTGCCGTGTAGCCGAAGGTAATGGGGACTATGATGAGTATGTCAGGGTTGAATATCCAGCTATGCTAAGTCAAAGCTTTCGTAGGTAAATTCGACTGAGAGATACATTGCTAAATAAATGGTTGTGCTGAATTCTGTATACGTTACTACATATGCACCGGAGTCGCATCAGTTGGTTCTCATCAGGTTGATTTGCATATCTGTTTCGTGCGGAGGACGGCACAGCAGGGTCCGAACACGGGGACCTGCGTCCAATTGACCGTTTCTATTGGACCTACTAGGCAGAAAGGATTCAAGTCTCACGTTTTGGATGGGAAAAGTAGATGGCCTATCATCTCCAAGCGAGGATAGAAAGCAGAGTCCAGAGCTTCTCAGGCAACTACGCATGGGACGAGCAATTAACTGGATTGACTCTTTTTACGTACATCATTGGCTCAGAAGGTCCTATTGAGGCTGGCTGATTGGCATGGGGGAACTGCAGGTAATCAATAGTGGCAGTTGGGCGGCGGGACATCAATGACAAGGTATGCATAAGGCCAACCAGCTGTAAGACGTTCAAGAGGGTACAGTAGACTAGTATGTCGAATGTGCTCCGGCGATTGCATGCATGTCTGTCACATACTATAGTTTCAGGTTTGAGAATGTACATCTCAGCTCTGCGGCAATGGGGGATTGCAGTATGCTTAGCAAGCTGAAAGCTGAATCAAGTGCCTGTATGATAGCCGCAATGTTGTTGATGGAGCATGAGGAGTCTTGTTGAGCTGAATATCATATCTTCAAGGTCGGAGCTTTTATTCCTTGGGTTGCATAAATACTTGTATCGCATTCTAACCCGTGGTTGGTGTAAACAAGTTGCGAATCATTTGTCGAGCACTCGGACTCCTGTTGCGAACGATTGACCATGCCTGCCGAAACCAAGATGGACGACTTCGTAATGGCAAGTTGCTGGCCTATGCCTTCAACTGACCTTTCAGATCTGCCTCCCAGCAACCTTACGAAGAATGAGGGAGATGCTGAAGATGATTCTGCAGTCACGTCCCTGGCCGTCAGCAAGGAGTGGTTCTGGCCTGTCGGCGCGTGGCTCCATGTGCGCTTCATGAACAAGGAACCCAACCCTCGTTACGAGAAAATGGTGAAAGACGCGGCGAAGATCTGGGAAAAGTATGCAAACATACACTTTGTGTTTGATAATGCAGAAAACGCCGAGATTCGTATTCTCTTTGACAGCAAGTTAAAGGGGGGTCAATCGTTCATTGGAAGACATCGACGAGATGAAACACCAAAGGAGGAATCGACAATGGTGTTGGGCCTGACATTGGATGATGGGCTGTTTCGAAGGACGGCGTTACATGAGCTTGGCCATGCACTCGGTTGTATCCATGAGCATTCCAGTCCAGCAGCCGAGATTGAATGGAACAAAGAGGAGGTCATTAAATGGTATGCAACGCAGAAACTGTCGGCAAGTTGGGTCGAAAACAACATCTTCAAACACTACCAAAAGAGCCCCTCGATTCAGACGTCCACGTTTGACAATCGGTCCATCATGATATACCGCATATGTCCGGGGTGGGCACAAAACGTTCCCTACATCGATTGGCCCAATGAGCTGTCTGATAGGGACAAGATGCTTATCCAGAGGATCTACCGCTCCAACAAGCGAACGACGGAGTTTGGGATCTTCGATACGCAAGAAAAGGGAGGAAAGAAGAAGCCTCAGTTACACCATGTCAAGAGCGTTCCACTTCAGAACCCAGACGACAAAGCTCTGGACATTACGCTTGGACTCACCAAGTTCGATCTTGAGTGTAACGATGGAATACAAGATGTGCAGCTCAAGGCATATGCGGATGCCATCGAGACGACGAGCTTCAATCTCAACCTCAGCTCTGTGGAAAGCGGCCGTCTATACGCCGCCGCAGCAATCTCTCTGGCGAGCGAGCAGCACAACTCCTCCATTCAGACCGGCTGCTACACCACGAGCCGGGAAGATACTCAAGACGGCGTGGAGTACGTGACACCCATCAAGTTCAAAGACGCCTTCAACACGGTACCAGAAGTTGTTGTCTGGCTCAAGGGCTTCCACTTCAAATCAGGAGAATGCTTCAATCTCCATGCCACAGCAGACAACATTACCAGCACCGGATTCAAGCTGCACGTCGAAACATGGGACAATGCTGCCCTTGAAAGTGCCGAGGTGTCGTGGATTGCCTACGAAAAGGACCCTCCTGGCATCCGCTCCGGCAAGATCGAGTTCCACAACTTCAAAGAGCGGGATGCGGATGCCAACCCGCATCATATCAAAGAGAAATATCGGGCCAAGCAGATTCAACTCGACGAATGGCGCCCTCAGAGCGTGTATGCCGCTGTTTCCAAGTTTGAATTTGAAAAGGGCCATAACCCGCGGCTGGAAATCACCACGACGCTGGGGCGGTCTTCGTTTGAAGTCGAGGCGGTGACGTGGGAGGATAGTCGATGTCAAGCGGTGGAGGTGTCGTATTTGGCTGTTTGCATCTGAGCTGGCAGATGAGTCTGCTCAAGGTGCCTGTGGCTCTACTAGCTATATCTATAGGATCCTGATCCTTGACTAGTCACTTGGCTTGAATACACTTGTGACATCGGCTCCTAGAATCAGCAACTTTTGGGCGAGTGTGCCATTTCTTTGTATTTTGTCTTGCAACGTGCTGCATTCCATGTTCTCCTTGACAGCAATGCTCAGGAAGACCGAAAGGCCGCTCTACAATAAACGCAGTCTTCAGAAACTTTGACCATCTCGTTGGCATTGGTCCCGGATATACAATTGGATATACCACAGTATGTTGGGCATCACCATGTAGTTACACCGTAGGTCCAGTATGTAAATAACCAGGAGCCGAAGATCCTATATCAACCTATGCTGCAACTCCATGGACACCGCCATTTCGGATCTCAACACTTCTACTACACATATCAGAGTAGTGAACAAGATCATACAGTACAGCAATGGCCATCATATCTCCCATAAAACCCCCCTTTGACCCCGAAGTCGCCAAAGGCGTTCCCCCAGGCATGGTCGATGGAAGCCTCTCCAAGGCCATGCCCACCGATGCCGCCATCCGAGTTGCCGCCATGCGCGTAGCAGCCGACCAAGTCGCGCAAGTTGAGAAGAACGCGATCCTCTCCGATCCGACACTCGAGGTGGAGGAAGTCTTCATTCCTGGGCCAAGTGGAGAGATTCGCTTGTCTGTCATCAGACCAAAAGATGCCGCTTCAGACATCAAAAAGCGGCCGGCCATCTACAACGTCCATCCGGGAGCCTTGGTCATGGGCAACGAGTACACGGCCATTACTTCGGCGATATCCTGGATGAAAGAGATTGGTGGCATCGTTGCCTCAGTCAACTATCGTTTGGCTCCAGAGCACCCCGGCCTTGCCCCCTTTGAGGACTCCTGGGAAGGCCTTGTCTGGTTCGCGAAACAAGCAGACCGATTCGGTTTCGACCCGGACAAGTTGATTCTGTCAGGCTTCTCCGCAGGCGGTGGCATTGCTGCCGCCATCGCGATCAAGGCCCGGGATGAGGGTTTCCCCAAGCTGTGTGCTCAAATCCTCGTCTGTCCCATGCTGGATGACCGGGCCACCACCGTCTCTCATCGGCAGTACTTCCACCACGGATCTTATACCGGCGAGGCGGACGAGTTCAGCTACGAAATGGTTCTGGGCGACCTGCGCGGGACAGATGATGTCCCTGTATTCATAGCGCCGGCCCGGGCAACGGATCTCTCGGGTCTCCCTCCGACGTATATCGAAGTCGGGTCCGCTGAGCCCTTCCGAGACAGCGTTGTTGGGTATGCGTCCAAGCTGTGGGAACATGGCGTGCAGGCTGAGTTGATGGTGTTTGCGGGTGGTTTGCATGGGTTCGACTTTTATGCCCCGGAAGCCATGGTGTCGAAAGATGCGGTTCAGGCGAGGCTGAATTGGATTCGCCGTTTGATGGCGCAGTCCAAATGACTGAAGCTGTAACTAGGCATAAGTGAAGACGTGGGAGATAATGTGTCAAAGTAGGAGTAGTACCAGTATAAGGGAAAGACGAATTGCATCACCACAATGTCGGCACATCCTCACCCCTCAACTCGCACCACCATCTCGCCTGCTGATACATCTCCCCTTGCGCTCCCTCTGTGATCATCCAGTACTTCTTCAGGAACCAAGGCCGAACTTCCCAGCTTCGAATATCCCACGGGGCACCAGAGTGTCCGGTCCCAGCTCCGGCGAAGGAACCCCAACAAATGACTCCGTCACTCTGGAGATCGTGACAGAGCTCATCTCTGTTGATGATGGGCGGCTCAGCGTACATCAAGGCGATCAATCGCTCGCGAAAAGCGCGAAACGGGAGGGCATCGATGTAGGGGTGATGGCGCTGTGTGAGCTGGTTCTGAGTGGGCTTTAAGTCGTCTTTTATTTCAGTGAATGCCAGTCCATCTGTGCTTGTGTCTGGCGTTCTCTGGGGTGTACAGAAGGGGGACTCGGACTCGTATTCGAACATCTCTGTGGCGGTTACACCGAGCATGGTTGCGTTGTGTAGGACTGCTGCTACAAACGACATTTGCGTGACGCGGATGGTATTGGTGTGGAGGTCGGGAAGCTGCACTATGCGCTTGTTAGCAATGCGAGACAGAAGCTGTTATCCTTTAGATTCACCTTGCATCTGTTTGTAGATTACGCGCCCTTGCATCGAGCTCTCAGCTGGGTTTGTCGTGTTGTGCGAGTCTCTTTCCAGCGATTGGAGACCTTTTCGAATGACGTCTTTGAGTGTGATCTTGTTCTTGCGGATGTTTGCTAGTAGAGATGTACTCAAGGCAGTGTCGTCCTGTAACAGAAACTGCGCAAGCAAGCTGTCCGTATCATCTCTCTCTGCCAATTGGCCGTCTTGCGCAATCGTGTGTGACGGAGCAACTTGCTGCAGAGAAGGCGAGTCAAGATCGCCTCCTGGGGAAAAAGCAATTGATCCTGATTGGGCAACCAGCGGATTTGATGCGGAAAACAGATCCTCCCGGAACGATCGTCCGGAATTCAAGGTGGTATCCGCCTGGTGGAAGTCCAGATTCGGTGTATATCTGTACATGGGAGCTGGTGCGCCTGTCTGGTAGCTCAAAGCAGTAGCATTGAAGGTCGTGCCGCATCCTACGAGGCTTCCCATACCTAGGCCAGCAGCTGGACCGAGCTCCTGAGGCTGCATTACCCCGGACAAGCCCACCATGATTGGCGAGTCGGCGGCCAGGATGCCAGCCATGTCTTGGCCGATTGTGGCGCCTGGTGTTCCAGAAGCTGGAGCATCTTTCGCGAGTGTCTTGGACTTGGCCAACGACTCTAGAGCCTGTAGCCTCCTCTTCTGCTTCTCCCCTGTTTGTTTCGATGCATTAGGCGGACAGTCTATCTCGATACGGCTTTATACTCACGGTAAGTCTTTTGCGCTTGGCGGTTCTGGATGCGTCTTCTTTCAGACGTCTTGAGCTTCGGCGGCGCCTCCGTCGGTACTTTGGGAATAGTGGGCTCCTTTGAAGTCGGCTCGCTGCTGCTCCTATCATCGCCAATCTGCGTATCGGCAGATTGTTGTTTATCTGCTGTCAAAGCGTTGATGTACTCCATGGCGATTGACGCGAGGGTGCCGTCATCAACGGACAGCAGCGAAACAACAACAGCGTGGGGGGTTCGATGATGGCAGCTGGAGGGCGATGTCGAGTCGACCGGCGATTGATGTGGTGAGCATAGAGTTGTTTAGGGGGGGCGATGAGGTGAGCAGATGATTGGAGATGATCCACCACTTGGGTTGAATAAGCAGAGCTGATCAGGAACTCTTGGGTTGGTTAGAAGACTAGGTAGGCAGGCTTATGTATACTAAGGTATCCAAGAGAAGTGCCAGCTGAACCGCAGTTTACGAATGGACTATAGGCTGGCTAGCTCTTGGTTGAAGGCTGCTGACATGGAATCAAGACATCAAGGACCAACTCGGCCATACTGAAATAAGCAGGCCGCATCAGAGACCCAATTGACGGCAGATCTGCACCAAAGAAGTCCAATTGTATAGTACAGAGTTGGCAATTGAGTCGCATTGAACCTGACACGGCATCGTACAAGTCCGCATAGTATTGGCGGAGTTTGACGGAATCGCAATAGTACACCACCTATCTCCGGTAATGACCGTGGCCCACCATACATGTTGGCCTATCCCTATTGCAAAGGGATAGTCTTCTATGTCTTGATACTACGTCGAAGACCGGACTTAATCCAAGGCGGGACTTTTATTAGGCTTTCCATAGACAAAGATGTACGTATATATATATAATGAGAACGCTCACTTTAGATTCCATCCAGATCAAATTCAACAAGCATTTACATCTTCTCCTCGATACACCTCGAGACTCATAGCGATGGCGGCAACAGCACTTCCCACCAGACCTCTTGGCCGCAACGGCCCTCTTGTCCCAGCTTTGGGCTTCGGGGCCATGGGTCTCAGCGTCAGTTACGGTCCCGCAGGCTCTGATGAAGAACGCTTCAAGGTCCTAGATCGTGCCTACGAGCTGGGCAGCACCTTCTGGGACTCGGCAGACGTCTACGGAGACAATGAGGACTTGATTGGCAAGTGGTTCAAGCGTACCGGGAAGCGTGACGGAATCTTCCTTGCCACGAAATGTGGTGGTTACCTTGATTCTTCTGGGGGGTTTTCCGTTCGTTCGGATCCGGAATACGTGCGACAGGCGTGTGAGAAGTCGCTCCAAAGACTTGGTGTTTCTCACATTGACCTATTCTACCTTCATCGGCTGGACAGGAAGACCCCTATTGAGCTTACGATCAAGGCTCTGGCAGAGTTGAAAGAGTCAGTATACTTGCCAATCTATATATAAACAAGCTGACACATGGATTACACAGGCAAGGGAAAATCCGACACCTCGGTCTCAGCGAAGTCTCAGCCGCCACCCTTCGCCGCGCCCATGCCGTCCATCCCATCACCGCCATTCAAGTCGAATACAGTCCCTTCTCCGTTGACATTGAGAAGCCTGAGATTGGCCTGCTCAAGACGGCCAGGGAGCTCGGCGTTGCGATTGTCGCTTACAGTCCCCTGGGACGAGGCATGCTGACGGGGCAGATCAAGTCCCCTGACGACTTTGCCGAAGACGACTTCCGCAGGACTCTGCCTCGCTTCTCCAAGGAGAATTTTGGAAAGAACCTGGCGCTGGCGGACAAGATTGGGAGCATTGCCGCTAGCAAGGGCGTCACGCCTGGACAGTTGACCCTGGCGTGGCTGCTGGCGCAGGGAGACGACATCTTTCCCATCCCTGGGTAAGTTTTTGTCATGAGATGAATAGCCATGTATGGAACCGTATAGGCTGATGGTGTAAGCAGTACAAAGAAGATCAAGTATCTCGAGGAGAACTTGGGCGCTGTTAATGTTACCCTCACAAAGAAGGAGGAGGAGGAGATTCGCAAGGCAATCGATGAGACGGAAGTTACCGGGGGCCGATATTCTGACGCGTGAGTGCAAATATTGATGCCACTGCTACGTTTTCGCTTGGATGCTAACTTCTACTTATAGTATGGCTGGCCAATTGTTTGCCGATACTCCAGAGCTTGAGAGGAATTAAGAACAGCTTTTGTCTGGCGACTACAGTACGACGTGAAGCGCTCCTTACTCGCACAGAGGTATTCGGTTGGTTTTCAGTTGCTATTTATATCAAGTTCAGATCATGAGTCTATACTTATGAAAAAAAATCATTTTGATTTCTGTAAAGACTTGAAGTCTGGTACCTCTTCTATCTTGTCTGCTAGTCATTCAATCTAAACTGCGTCAGAACATAGCCGTAGTAGCCTTAATGAGTACCCAGTGATCCTACACCTCTTGCTCACATCATCGACCCACTACCCGCGGTACCTACAATCAATCCCTGGGCTTCAGGTTACCTATTGAGAGGCCCCGAGTCATGTAGAACGAAGACCAAAAGTATGAACTGTATGAATTGTTGCAGGCCCGGAGACGCGAGACTCGGGAACTTCTTTCTACTTATACATGTTGCAAGGTCTCTGCGGAAGCGGGCATTCCTATAATCACATCTGCATATGCAGGTATTACTTAAGCGAAGTCGGCTAAACAGGCGATATTCTATATCGGGCCCCGTGAGAAACAAAGTGTTTTAATGCCTTTGCTGAACAAGATCTTCTGTGTCACAGGCAAGAGCATGTATAGCATTCTGAGATAGTTTATAACGAGCATGCAACTTAAATCATATTCTAGCACTTCCGCCTGTGGTTAAGGTATGAAGAGATTTTTCCGTATTACGTTTCCCGAGCATGGTGTCTCTCCCTTGCGCTGTTAGCTTAGGTGTGGCACATGCGCTTACTACAGAATGGCACATCTCAGGCATTTGCTTGATGAAAATTCAGGATAATGCTTATGTTGACGTATATGACACAGAAAGTCCAGAACCAGGTTGCACAACTATCAATAAACCCATGCGCGAGTATTATACAGTAGAAAAGGAGATCGCTCATAGACACACATCGTCTACGTATATTGTCAGGCGCCCAACAGAAGAGATAGAAGCCGAGTATTGTATGTACAACAGGGTAGCATCCTCAACCTTTGCTCTACGCCTCTTTCTTGTCAACTTCCCATAGCCCAGACACAGAATCCTTCATATCCTGCGCCATCCTCTCCTCTGCCTCCTTCAACTCGTCCTCAAAGCCCTTCCCCCAGCCCATGTACTGCCTCCACCGACTCAAGTAAAACACCGCATCGAGCACAAACATGGCCCATTGCGAGCCCAACGCCTGCGAGAAAGTCACTTCGCTGTCGTCGCGCAGGTTCAGCATTGCTGAGCGACCAATCATGCCCAGTCGATTAACAGGGGAATCGTAGAACCGATTGCTTCCCTGTACGAGGGCCAGATTCCGCTCCAGGAACATAAGCTCGCGAGGATAGAGGCCGTCTTCGCCGAAGAAGGCCGCAGCCTCGCCAATGAGTCGCTCGGACCGCTCCTCGGGCGTCTCATCGGTCGGCTCTGGCTTCTTCGAGTCGCGAGACATGAACGTATCGGCCCAGGCGTCAGACGTCTTCATGCCCCAGGCAGCTGACACCTCATCCAGTCCCTTCTTGTCACCTGTAAGAAGAGACTTCCAGAAGCGAGCGTATTGCCGCCGCAAGTCATCTGACAGCGACACGTAGAGGCCGTGATCGATGAGAACAATTTGCGGCTTGCCTGATGGCAGGCGCCGAACAAACATGTTGCCGGGATGAGGATCGCAGTGGACGAAGCCCCATTTGAACATTTGCGACGAGAAAAGGTCAATGACAGTCGTCATGATATCGGCTTCATTCAGGCCCATTCCCGAAGTGACTTCACCAGAACCGCTGTATTGGCCGGTGATGATGTCCTTGTCCCACAGCTTGGCACCGTGAATCCATTCAGATGTCAAGACGCGCCTCGTCGTGAGGTCGGTGTAGACGTGTGGAATATACACTCGGGCGCTCAAATCGGGGTCTGTCTTTACAAGCTCAGCAATTCGTATCGTATTCGCCGCTTCGTTCTGGAAGTCTGTCTCCTTCATGATGTTGTTCATGATGTAGTCGCCGATGCCTTGGATGGGGATATCGGTCGTTCTGCCAATCAAGTCACACATGACCCTACACAATATCCAGTCAGCTCATATCAATAATAGGAATACGTATGTTAACAAGCTTGTGTCGTACTTGAACGTCCAGAGATCCCACGACGCCTGCTGCGCCAGCTTCCTCTTCTGCACTTTAATCGCAACCTCCCTCCCATCCCCCAGCCTTGCATAGTGAACCTGCGCAATCGAGGCAGAGGCCCTCGGCTCCCTCTCCACCTCATCACCAAATACTTCGCTCACGCTGGCTCCAAACTCCTCCCTAATGACAGCCTGGACGTCGGCCCAGGATTCTTGCGCAGCGTCGTCAAACATGTCTTTAAACTCTCGCTGATATGCCTCCGGTAGAGCGGCGCCCTGCACGGCGATTGCCTGGCCGATTTTGAGAAACATGCCGCCGTTGGTCTTGATCATGTCGGCGACGCGCTTGGCGTTGCGATCGTGTAGTTCGTCAATGGGGACGCGGCCTTGCTTGGGGTTTTTGCCAGAGTGCATCTTGTAGTCGAGGCCGACCTGCGCGAGAGTCGCATATGCTCGCAGGCTGCGTGTTAAGATGCCTCCCATGAAGTATCTGTCTGCAACAAAGACGCCGCCGGCTGTCACACCGGCGGTGGCTCCGAGGGTGATCAGCAGCTTCCAGTACCATCGGAGCTTCTTCTTCTGCGGCTCTGCAACGGTACTCTGTAATCGGACATGATTGTGGAGTGCAGGTACAGCGCAATTGGGGGAGAGGGCAGCATGTAGGCGAAGTTGCCGGAAGTGGGAAGGCAATTTGGCCCGTCGTATCACGGGCGAGGTGGACGAAGCAGCAGCCTTGAGGAGAAGATGCGACGGCATTGTTCTATTTCTGTCGATTCTCTAACAGAAACAGCAGATAGCTACGAACAACAGCTATGAGCAAAGAAGGGCTTGTAACATTGAAACACGGAACAGAAAGCATTGGATGAATAGCAAGAGAGAGCCATGTCTCTCCTTCGTCGTAGCCCAAGGCCATGGGGTAATACACATTGTCTTACGGCATTCGTCAATACATGTTCTTACAGAGTTGCCGCTCAGCCTCTTCTTCGGGCTTCAATCCTTCCACATCTTGCCCTTGTGAAGACAATCTAAGATTATCGAGGCTGACGACTGGATGTGAGACTTGCATACGGATAGTAATGCGGGTTAGCCAATCGGGACATTGGCACAATCCAGCATCCTTGGCTGAGACCAAGCACCCCTATGCTTTGAGGCCTTCAATGGCATCCAGGCATATCCAGCTTTGAGTCGCCTAATGCGTGTGAAACACTCAATATAGCTTAACTCATCAGATCGCGTTCCTCTCGATTTGCTCTTATGCGCATCCTGTTCTGAAGCCCATCTTGTCCAATTGTACCATCAAGGGAGGCAAATGCATGCCGTCCCACCCCGAGAAGCACATGGCCCGACCTCGTCTGTGCGCTCTCACCTTACGCATACAAATCCCAGCAGCTGAAGTCGTGCAGTAAGCCAGCGCCAGTCTCTCAGTCAGCCCAACTCTTCCATCTGCATATGACTAACATCATTAGATCCTCGAAAGTTCTGTCTCTGAAATCTCATCTTGGGCATAATGTATCAAGCACCAGTCCTGAGCCTTGTGATCGGTCATTTTGCAGCCGGATTTTACTCAAGTTTCCTCGCATGCGTTTATGATCTCTGCATCTTTGCCATCGCGACGAGATACACTAATACAGTTCATGAAATCCCTTGCTTGGAACTCTAACTCTGTACGTTTGCTCTTCATATCATCTGTTGCCGCTTTACTTGCAATCTCACAGCTTGACAGTTCAATCCTGCTGCGCCCTATAGTTTCGGTGTCTGTGACTTGTACACCCTTCCCCGAATGCTCCATTACGCGTAGTCAGCCGATTCGCTTCAGGAGTTTGGGGCTCGACCGAAGAGCTGTCGGAGCGGCGATATTTTGCGGCGATATTTTGATGGTGAAATATCGCCGCTCCGACAGCTCATTCGGTAGAGCCCCAAACTCCTGAGCTAAAGCTCTTTTGGACCAAGTATGCAGCAGCAGGAGGAGTAGCTATCCTTCTTGCATGATGGAGCGGCATATTGTGCCTATCTTCTTTCTTTGCAGATTCCTGAATGGCATACTAGCTAGTCAGGTAGGTAGTTGTATGGTTACTCAGGGAGGAGGTGCAGTATCTGATGAAAGCGCAAAGCAATGCTAGTAGATGTTGTCGCAAAAGGCACCTATAGAGAGCCATTTGCCGCCCACGATTGCGATGCTTTACGATAGGGCAACCTTGAATTCTACGTATACTCTCTGTAAAGGCGGACTGTTTGACTAGGACATGCCTGGGTCATCGTGTACGCCTTCTTCTGAGAACTGAGGGCATTCGAGTGATGGCTAAAGAACGGAATCTCATCTCCCCGTCGTTTCCCCCACATAGAATCTCATGACAGATGCAGGAACCCTTCATGCTCACAAGGGGGTCGCTGGTATGGCGGACCCTGGCACCGTGCTAGCGCAGGAACGTTGTATCTTGCATCCGGTGATAAGCAGACATTCAGCGGCTACGATTCCTGTCATTCTGGCCAGTGTTACAGACTTGTCCTTATCAGGTGTAACAGATTGTGTCTTCGCCATGGCGAGGCGCTGGTTTGGGCGGCTGCGCGGATTGAAGATGCCGGGCCACTTATAGACCTGCCTAAACGGGACGATATAGAGACATCCATCGTTGAACCGCTGCTCTGATGGGATTGTGGTATTGTTTCTGAAGCTGCCGAACCAGGAAACTCGATACATCTCAATCTGCCCTCGCGTGAGCATGCAGCATGCGCTTTTCGGATCTGTTTCCCATGTCCCTCTCCATACATGGTTCACGCGCGTGTCTTGATAACCGCTCCCACCCTCCTCTCCTATGAAACCGACCTGCATATTATACCGCAATCACCTGTCTGTTCATGCCACCATCTATTCCCATATCAGCAGGACATGGCCGGCCATGTGCTCTTCGATATAATATATCTCAGCAACGACGGGAGCAGAAGTGGGCCGGTTAATCTCATCTCACCAGTTGGCGGGTGAGAACCGAATTGTTTGCATGGCCATGTAACGTCGCCTTTTGTGACCGTGTAAGTGAAACAAACAACATCCCTCGTAGTATACCTATTCTCCATGAGATACCGGCGAGCTTCTGCAATGGGTATCACTACTCCGCATTTACCTTTGACGAACGTGCCGCCGCCGTGAGATTCGGGCCTGCAGGTCATCCGTTCGGCCCAGATACATATATATCAGCCCTGTGTGTCTCCCAGGAAGAGGAGTCTCTGTTTTTCCCAACGCAAATAGTTCAACAGGCTCCAGTGCCATACACCTTCCTTTGAGTTCATATTGTGGGCGGCTCTTCTTCTCTGTATATATTTGTACTTGTTATTTTATATTTACCAGCCAAAACATGCTGTCACGCACTCTCCTTACTGCCCTTGGTCTCACGACCATTGCAGCCGCCGCTCCCTCGCAAACTGTCAAGACCCGTCAAGCTCCCGGAGGCCAGAATGCCGTGTACTGGGGCGCCACCAACAACGAAAACGACAACCTGTCTACGTACTGCACGGCCAGCTCCGGAATCGACATTGTCATCCTCTCATTCCTGGACATCTACGGCGCCACCGGCAACTTTCCCTCCGGAAACATGGGCAACTCGTGCTATGTCGGCACAAACGGCGTCCCCCAGCTATGCGATGACCTGGCGTCTTCCATTGCCACTTGCCAGGCCGCCGGCATCAAAGTCATCATATCTCTTGGCGGCGCCGCCAGCTCGTACTCTCTGCAGTCGCAGTCCCAGGCTGTAGCCATCGGCCAGTACCTCTGGAACGCATACGGCAACTCGGGCAACACCACCGTCCAGAGGCCCTTTGGCAACGTCTTCGTCAACGGCTTCGACTTTGACATTGAGTTGAACGCCGGCAGCCAGTACTACCAGTACTTGATCTCGACCCTGCGGTCCAACTTTGCCAACGACCCCAAGAACACGTACTACATCACCGGTGCCCCCCAGTGCCCCATCCCTGAGCCCAACATGGGCGAGATCATCAGCACCTCTCAGTTCGACTACCTGTGGGTGCAGTTCTACAACAACAACCCCGTGTGCTCTCTCGGTCTCCCCGGTGACGCCCCCTTCAACTTCAACGACTGGGTCTCGTTCATCTCAACGACCCCCTCGAAGAACGCAAAGCTCTTTGTCGGTGCTCCTGCTTCGACTCTGGGAGCCAATGGCAATGCCGGCGGTGCAAAGTACTACGCCACGCCTGAGCAGCTGGCCGGCATCGTCAACAGCGTCAAGTCCAGCCCCTTTTTCGGCGGTATCATGCTCTGGGACGCCGGCTACTCTGACTCCAACGTCAACAACGGCTGCAACTACGCCCAAGAAGCGAAGAACATCCTTCTCACTGGCACTGCGTGTGGAGGAGAATCCAGCCCTCCTCCTTCGACGACGACTACCGCGGTTCCCCCGCCGGCCAGCTCTACTCCGTCGAACCCTTCAGGCGGTTCGGTTCCCCAATGGGGGCAGGTGAGTCTCCTTACCCATGAATGAGTTTTTGAAGGAAAAGTGAAAGCTAACGACTGTTTGATAGTGCGGTGGTGATGGTTACACTGGTCCTACGCAGTGTGTGGCCCCGTACAAGTGCGTTGCCACGAGTGAGTGGTGGTCATCATGCCAGTAATGCGTGAAATATGGCAAAAAAATAAGAATGTACATAAAGATACAAGAAAGCATATAAGAAAGAATACATGCAAAACCAAGGAAAATGTGTCAAAAAGACACAAAAAAAACAACCGCCTAATCTCAACTGGTGACTGAATTATAGGAAAAGCCCGATGCGGGGGTCGAACCCGCAACCTTGAGATTGCATCAGAACGTGTTCTCGAATAAGAGTCTCACGCTCTACCGATTGAGCTAACCGGGCCCACTAGTCACGTGACCTGGTCATTGACCAATCATAGACGCCGGTTGAGCTCAGGCGGCTCTTGTTGAAACTGTCTTTCTTATTTTACTTTACATAGCTATAGCACAGCTTCAACACCGCTTCGGGTCATATCGCGACCTAAGGAGTCGTTAATCATGTAATTTCTGGATGTGTTTCGGTCTGTAGCGTATATAGTCTGTATCAACGGATATCAGGCAAGACGCTGGATTGTCGTGACACTTCTGAATGTATCCGAGCGGTGTATTTTCGATATGCCAGGAAAGTCTCAGTATTCATTTCTCTCAACCTCACCTAAGTACCTAACCAAAGGGGTTGAAATTTAAAACCGCCGCCCATCACATACAAATTAGACCGAGAGTGGCTCGCTCTCTACCTAGCAAAAGACTCTATATTCTATACTCTATACTCTCTGCTACTATCGCTATGTCAATCTAGTCCTAAGATAAGCTACTAGTACCTCAATCTTGTTATACATATACCATATAAAACAATCTCAAACTGGGCTCAGAGCCTGTATGCCTAAACCGGAGGTGCTGGATAACGACTCCCTGGATCTACAGCGGCTGACAGGCGGTGTTTCCTTTCACCCTGTGGCTAACCCAATATCAAGTCTATGTCTTCAAATTCATATTGCTCCCCAACTTCCTTCTTGATGTATCCGCAGCCCTTCCGGTATGCAATACCGTTGTCCCATTCAACACAAAGGACGCCATAATAATGGCGATATTCTCGTTTGTCGAACCATTTGGGTTTGCCCTCCACCCAACAATAGCTTTTCGACCTCAGACGCTCGCAAATGATGACAATCTCAACAACTTCCTGCTCACTTGCTGAACCTTTGTCAGTGAGAGAGCAGGTATCTGATGAGGTATCGGTGTCATCTCTCGATTTGTCATGAAGACGGGCACTCGCTTGCCTCAAGAGTCTAGGCAATGCCGCGTCCGAATGCCAGAGTTGGACCCAACCACAGACGTGATTTTCCTCGCCTATCAACTTGAGGTGATAGTCCATGCTGACATCAAATGAGTAACCCTTGGCTCGCAGACAACGGAACCAGCCTCGCTTCGTTCTGCATGATAGGAATTTGCCTTGTTTCATTTGGCAGGGAGCGGAGGGATCCGAATCAGGAGAAACCGGAAATGGCCGCCAATATATGTTGTTCGGTACTTTAGGGTGACGATAGACGAAATCCCCAATGACTCCAAATGGTAAGCTACGCATCTCTGCTTTCTCATGACCTCTCCAAGCCGAATATTTCTCCTTTACCCAGCCTTTGGGAACCTCACGAGAAACGGAGTGCCAAGAAGAACAGATGCGATATTTGGTATCCGATGCTGGCAAGTCATGGCAATACCATTGCGCGGTCGATATCGTGATCCATTTCTCCACAGCTCCACGCGATCGCACAGCTTGAACGACTTGATAGTCTTCTTCTTCTTTTAAGAGACTCAAGTTATTCCCCTTCCACCCAATCCAAGACCAAGAGGGCAACTCAGCGTCGGGAAGAAGAGAATGAGCTCTGCTGGAGCGACTTCGCCTTTCGACTCCTTCCATTTCAAAGTCATTGAATGACTTGTAAAAAAACTGACAATTCCATAGTAGGGCTGCTTCAAAGCACATGACGGGCAACCCAAAGAGAAAACCACCGTCAAAGGAGAAGCTGAAGAGTTCAAGAAGTCCTGCTATTCCTGGTAAAGCGTCCTCGGGATAAGTCATGTTCATAGCGTTGTACGCTCGTAGGAGCCTATCGAGCAACCCGAAATTGGGCCATCTTCGTAGACTGCTCGAGGATTGCGTAGCTTCAGGCCGAGCCTGTGTGTCTGGAAGATCTTCATGCCACGTTCCGCAGCCACAAGCCCAATGAATTTGCTGGTTCCCAAATATGAGGCGTCTTCGAGATAGTGTATACTCTTGAAAGGTCCAACCTCTCTGAAAATACTCGGAAGAAGTGATGTGCTTTCCGCCACCCAAGTCAGGCAAATTTCTGACCCAAATCTCCCGACCTTTTGTCCAAGAGAATATATTGGGCAGCTCTCGAGGAGGAGAACAGCCTTGGAGACCAGGGAGCCCCGTCATACCATCGCCATCGGCTGCGATGATGGTAAGCTTAGCAGAGGCGTAGATTTCTCCCATATGTTGGAGCTGATGTGCCAAATGATCCTTGTCATCATGGATGATGCAGATTGCATCAATCCATAGGTAACGTTCATTGATGCTCCGGACGACATGCATTGCATCTCTGAGGATGGGTAGCCTGGCGGCGAAGTCGCTAGATAAACCACCTCGATTTTGTAGCTCCCTCAGGCCATCTCTATTTACTCCAGGCCCAACAGATGTACCCCATCGATAACTCAGAGCCACGAACTCCATGGAGATCTCGCCACGCACGACGCAGTTATCGTGAGTATCGATGAGCCAGTCTGGGGCTATCAAGACCGCTTGATTCGAATCTCGGCAAGGTGATCCGTGATGATTGATGCACCTGTCTTTCCACGTAGTCGCGAGCTTCGTGTCTACCCAGGATGAATTGATCGTAAACTCTCCAGTTGATGTGTCGACGTTCGGCTTTGATCGCAGCACTCCAAACTCGTAGGATTTCTTGTCACGTCTCTTATAGTCGAGAATCTCAAGTGTCGGCATGCCCTTTCGAGATTGGCATACATTCACATAATGGGCAGGGTATTCGGTCCTGAAAAACCCAGATGCAGCCATAATCTTCATCCATTTATGATAATCTTCCTGAATCCATTCGAGCATGGGTGTATGGGACTTACACGCGGATACGTTGTCCCAAATGGCAAATTCGAATTCTTTCTGTTCTCCAGAAAGTACGTCTTCAAAAGCAGTGCACATAGAGCATTCAATCTCCAGCAGGGCATCAGACATGACGTGAGGGAAAGTGATAAGGCAAGGAGGTAGGTATGTAGAGGGTTGACTGACCTCGCAATAGCTGAAAACGTCGCTGATTGCAGGCCGAGATTGTGAATGGCAAGTTCGCTCTGCGATGCAAGTTGAAAAGAAGAGAAAAGAGAAAACTAAATCACGCCCAAAGCCTTGGCTGATGCCTGATACGCAAAGTACCAGGCAATACTACGAATACGAATACCCAATCGGATATTTCTCAGTCTTTTACATAAGCACCCGTATGCTTCAAGCAGATGTTCAACTCATCCTCGCAGGTTGTTGCTTATCGTGGTACAGACATTGGTCAGGCTCAGTACACGATAGTGTGGAGATATACACATGGGAATTGGGTATGAACAAGAGCACCGGGAGGAAATTTGGATTGAACAGCAGCAACGGCAACATTGCTAATGCGAATATTTATACTTGAAGACATCTACACCAAGGCAAACAAACAAACAACAGCCCAGACGCAACGGCCAAAAGCAGCCCCCATTGGCACAGCGAGGTCGCCATCAGCATTGCCGACTAAGCCACCGGCCTGGAGTCATGATCGAAAGGGGATGCGAGAGCATAGAGTAAGGAGAGTCGCTAATAAGGATAACATTGTTATTGCTATCCTGGCATTGCTTTAGGAACCCCTTCCAAGAAGCTATGCCTTTCTATTATCGCTACGCCCTACTATTATTTGTCTATACCTAGGTAGCTTATATCTTCTATTATCGCTATCTCCTTCTCTATAGCTTTCTTTCTCCAGTACCCATATCCTCCCTTGCTATGACTCCCTTTTGCTCTTCATCATTGAGTATGATCTGTTAAGTACCTCTCTCAAACACTCCGCTTGGCAACTGGTGTCTGACCTTATTCAGACCACGTCGCCGCAAGTCGTTGGCCGTATTCCAGACCCTTGTATATACTTCCAGCTCGTGCTCCTGGTGACTAGGGTCCCTTTGCCTGTAAGCAGCGCAAGCCATTTAGGATGGCTGGGATCCATTCCAGGGCCAAGGTCTCTGTAACAGGTATATCTGATGCGCAAACTGCGGCAATGTAGCTTTAAAACACACTCTGCCTCTGAGTGGCAG
This sequence comes from Trichoderma reesei QM6a, assembly GCF_000167675.1. NCBI lineage: Eukaryota > Fungi > Ascomycota > Sordariomycetes > Hypocreales > Hypocreaceae > Trichoderma > Trichoderma reesei. The sequence goes on along the minus strand of NW_006711171.1, from coordinate 373,629 downwards.
ATTCTGCAGCTCACGATCTGAGCATCTTGTCCTTGAGTGTTGCTCCATGTCTCGCTTCCATGAGACGCGCACCGGGGTGGGTTGTTTGTTAACCGTGATGATACCTCTTGCATGCTGTTACTGATAGTGAATTGGGGGGCGGAGACGGTCAAGATCTGATGCGGACAGGTAGTGAAATGCTCCGGTTGGTTCTCTTCCTGTCGATGTAGGTAACAGTCTACTTCCTGTTTCTGTAAAAAGGTTCCCCGATGAAAGTAAATTTCACTTGACAAACAATAGCTAGTGCTGATTTCAGAGACACAGTGATCCTCGTAAGAAAGCTCCGGGATAAAGGCCATTTTTGTTCCAGGGGCAAGCCGGCCACGGATGCAACTTAGGTGGTCTAGTGAGAGGTGGTAGGCCATGACGGCATGTACAGGCGTAATCGTGAGGGATGATTGCGGCCCAGGTGTAGATTCCTCAGTCTCATTGTCTCCAGTTTTCGTCTTCGAAACGTCACTTTCACTGGAAGTGAAACATTGGAAATGGAGGGAGCTGGATGATTGCCCAACGAAGCTCCGATGAGGCGACCGCAATGAGCTGTGCTTCGGCAACAGCCTTGATGAGTCTGACAGACACATGGTGAGTCAAGACGAGATGTACTGTGGCAAGCTGTGTCGTCGACTGTTTCAGTTGCTTGTTGGTATGAGGGCAGCATTGGCTGGGTTGAATCGCCTTCATGCTCAAGAATGACTCCTGGTATAGGCTGGCTCGATTGGGCTGCATGACCTAAAGTTCGCAGCGTATGGCGTACGTGACGGCGTCTGCGGAAGTAGTCTAGAAAGCCTATGATAGAAACCAAGAGAGCAGTCGTGATGATGAAGAAACCGTGCATTATCTGTGTTGGAAGAAATGAAGCTGGCGTCTCAAGGTTGGTCGAGGCGTTTTTCTCGTGGCGAAGCTCGTCACCCAAACAACTGCTGTGATGTGTCTCACAACAGAGCTGCAATTCACCACATGTTGGGCCATAGCTGTCTTATGTATTGAGCCCACGGCTCTGAGTTACAGACGGTAAGTACTTGGCATGGGAATTAAAGTACTTCTATGGTGAGCCATGCCCACCAACAGGTCACCTTTGACTATAAGAGTCTAGGTAGTCTTCTTTAATTTAATGTACCTAATTGAGGCTGCTCTCACTGATCATCTAGTCCATTATAACCTCGGCAGAATGTCTCGGTTACGTTGGTTTGTGGCATCGCCGAGTGGCTGAATGCTTAGATAGAAGCTTACTTTGACACAGCCTTGAACGAAGATGTGAACCAAGGTCTATAACTCCTCAATCTACCCATCGGTTTTACCGATCCAGGCATTATGACCTAAAACATACTGCAGCGTTTGAGCGAATGATAGTAAAAGCTTGAAGCAGGCCGCAGAAATGTATCACGGCGGCAACCATGACGGCAACGTGAAAGATCTGGTGGCTGGCGCCGAATATGTCAAATGTGTAAGGAAACCACCTCTCCGGAATCTGTGTACAGTCAGCGTAACGAGGTCCAAGAATATCAAGCAGCTTCAAGAGATGACTGGTCTTACTCTGGCTGCATAGATGGCTGCGCCCAGGATGTTAGAGGTGGCCATCCATGCCATCCAGTTCAACGACATGTGAGCCTTTTGGACGGCCCACCCATGGATAAGTAAGCCATGAACGACGAATATGACAGAACTCAGCCCAAAGCCGGCGTAGAAGCACGCACGCCAATGCCTGAAATGAGGCGAGATGAATCGCGGGTGCAACGTAACTATGGTACAGAGAAGTGCGGTGCTGGATGTCTATGAAGAAGGCGTTAGACTCACATAACAGGTCACGATAAACAATTGTAACTTACAGTCATCCAGTAAAGCCATTGTAAGTTCTGGTTGCAAAAGAAGCCATAGTAAATCGTGGGAATTCCAGCTCCCCACATCAGAACAAGAATGCCGAGATAGTCCAGCTTATTGCAGAACGAAGTCAGAGGCTGGCTGTGATTCCACATGATGTGAAAACTGTGTAAACATCAGCAACTCGAGCTAGCAATGGATGGGCTAGAGCCTCTACTCACGTCGCAGAAAAGGTAAAGCAGACTGCAACTCCAAGGCAGTAAGTGGATATGACAATCACATCGTCAAGGTGCGCATTGGGCTGGAAGCGATAAAAGTTCCAGTAAAAGTAAAACGGCAGTACGCAAAACACAACAGCGCCGACTAGATGTGAATAGATGTTGATCGTCTGGTTGTGTAGATAGAATAAGCCGGCAATGGAAGTCCAAGTAGAGCCAGACGTAGGTCTGCCGCAAAGATATGAGCAAAGACAACAACGACGCTACTAGGTAGACGGCACACTGACCTATAGCCAGACAACAGATACTCATTGTCTTGTTGCCAGCTGGGGATCTCGTGAAAGTACAGCAACCTCGGCACCCTCAGCCAGAGATGGCCCGGCTTATTGTCCTTCACAAGCGGATTCCTTTCTTCCATGCTCACTTGCGAAGCGGACTGCGATGCCCCTTTCCGAAGAGACATTGTTCAAACGAGGCATCCAGCAACAGCAGGTTCCAGTTCGTCAGAGAAGAGGATGGAGTGTAAGAAGGATGAAGTACGGAAATATCGAGGAAGGATTTCCCTCAAGAGCCGCTAGGAATCCCTGTCATAAGTCAGCGGAGCGGTTCGCGATCCAATGAGGGGAAGCACAGCTACAGCTGGTCCAACCAACGCCTGGCTGCATGATTTTTGGAACGAGTTTGAAGCCAGAGCTAGGGAGCAGCCGTTCTCCCGCGAGCCACGCGAGACTCTGGTTGGATGGATATCCAGGCAGCCCTTCCTGAAGGATCGGCTCACTGCTTCAAACCTGTAGCAGCATCTTCAGCCGGACTCGAGTGCGCAATCAACATTCTGTTACGTCTTACCTTGCTAAAGAGTCCAGGATATGAATTGAACGGTGGCCCCAAGGCCTGAAGTTGAGTTGCCATGACAGTCCTCCAATCCGAACTCCATTACTCGTCACCAAGGTTTCCTTCACAGATGTGAATATATCCATGGAGATTCAGCGCCCTGAATTCGTCAACTACACTTTTGTCGGTTATGTGCCCAATCCAGATGGTCGCGGCACTCTTTCGCTGCTCTTCTCATGTCTCCTGACGCTCAGTTTGTGCGTTTGGTCCGCTATCCACTTGGATCTCCCACCATACGGTGAGAGCGACATTGAGTACACCTACAGATATCTGAAATGGGGCGTACTGGGGATATTTGGGCCCGAGCTCGTCATCTGGGCGGCATGGCGCCAGTTCATATCCGCTCGTACACTGACCAAGTTTATCAAGGAGGTTGTGCCGTCCTTGCGCAATCAACATGTTCATTGCTAACAAGCTCCTTAACTAGAGCAGCAACAACGGCCCAGACATGAGCGGGAGACAGCGGTGGACCATGGTCCATGGCTTCTATGCAGGCATGGGTGGCTTCGTCTTCGATACAGCCACCCCGGAAATGCTACACGGTCCACCATTCATACCCCAGCGGCGTCTCCATGTAACCCCACGAGGGATCCAGCTCCTCGCGAGATGCGGCCTGCTGCCCGACATCTCCGTCGAAGAGATCAAAGACAAAAGCAAAACCGACGGGTCGGGAAAGCTCATCTGCTGTATCCAAGTCGGCTGGATGGTGGTGCAAGCTATTGTGCGAGTAGCAGCGGGTCTTCCGATAATGCCGCTCGAAACAAACACCATCGGACACGTTGTTTGTGCATTGATCAACTATGTCCTCTGGTGGTATAAGCCAAAATGGATCAAAGAGCCCACGATACTAAGGGGAGCTTGGACGCGAGAGATATGTGCATTCATGTACATGTCTAGCCAAGTCAGTCAGGAGAACAGGGCCAATCGAGACGTTCTACGCGACTTTGGCGTCAAGACGGAAATGAGCGGAGTGTTATACACACCGAGTCACTCCAGCTCAGAGGATATACACTGCCATACAGGATCCGAAGAGGATATTCAATCTACGCCACCAAACAGGGCATTTGCAACGAAAGGATACATGGCATTCAACGATGAATTTGAAGCATCAGGGCAGACTCTTCACATAGAGGATGCCGTTACCAAGACGACTACATCGGCCATGCGGGACGTCAGATGGCAGCTCGCCTGCGACGCTATCGAACGATACCCAGCCATTCACGAACGTCTCGACGTCCCTCCATGTGACCAGGCTGAACTGAGATATCGAGAGGCCCATCGACTATATCCTGAGATGCCAGATAGAGTAAGCCAGCATCCAAGCGGCCACAAGCCAAGCGACCATGCTAAGGCAAACCCAAACCTAAGCTGGTGGTGTATATCAGAAGAGCTCGTCGTCGAACGTCCCCGAAACTGGCCCGGCGATGACCTGCTGCGTCACATGCAGGGCCACTTAATGGGAATTATCCTATGGAGTTCCAGCACAGTATACGGCGCCGTTCACATCGCCGGGTGGAACGAGATATTCCCTACGACGATCGAGTCCTGGTTTTGGAGAGCGTCGGGCGTCTACATTGTCTTCAGCGGATTGTTGTGGTCGTTGCTGAACCTCATGGGCCACTTGTCCGGCTCGGTATGGTGGTTCTGGTACGGTATACTGGAAGGGGCGGAGCGAAAGAGGAGTCATGTTCTTATTTACGTTTTGTGTTGCATAGGAGGGACTTTGTATGTTGTTGCGCGGGTGTATCTCGTTTTGGAAGCCTTCGTTTCTCTGCGCTCATTGCCAGCGTCGGCGTATGACTCTCCGGCTTGGATTCTCACTGTACCTCATCTATAGAATGGACAATTCAAGATGTACCACATCCGCATATCCATGCATAACAGCCAAGTAAAGGGTTATCTTATCCTTCTTGTCCCAAGCATTCAAGTCCTAACGAGCTAAGAACAAAAATGAGAATTAACTAAGCCCTTGTAACCCCAACAAGACTACCATATTTCAAGGAATTCAAGGTAGCTGCATATTGCTCCTTGGCAGGCGAGACAGTGACAATCATGGTAGAATTTCCCTTCTCAGAGCTCAAGAAATGCTCACGAAGTACCATTGTAAGAGCTGACGAGCGGAATGGTATTCTCGATTGATTCGTAGCCCAGGCTCTCATGACCTCCTTTAGTGCTAACAGATCTGTATTGATTTGGCGACCCTCCTGGCGCTCTTGAGGAGTCTGCTTCGGTATTTGTAGTTGTTGTGCGCCCTTCTCCTGGTGATACTCGGCGCCAGCAAGGTCGACAAATACCATCTTGGCACCTAAACAAGGGGTCGCTGATGACTTGAGAATGTTGTCGACAAGCTCTTCTGCAACAGCAACTCGACGTTCGTGCTCAGACTTTTCAGCTTCAGCTGCATCAATTCGCTCTTGATTCATCTCGTAATCAGGATTGGGGGCCCATTTCCCTCCAGGAAGGGGAATGAGAGCCTTCATCTGCTCTTCAATGCTAATGTCCGTCGCCCGCTTCCCTACAGGGACGAGCTCCGACTGTCGATCAACTACAGCCTGGCGTGCATCCACGAGCGACTGGCAGATGATCTCCAACTCCAAGATTGCGTGAGTTCTGGAGCTCTGGTTGTGAACGCTGGACGAGCCCACTGCTCGAGTGCCAATGGCCTGCGTCAGCTCCTGTCGGAAAGATTCGTAGCTCCAGCAGGGTCGCTTGACAATCGGACAGACTCTGACTTTTCCACCTTCTAGCATCTCGGTTTCTCCGCGAATGTGGACTTTGCCATCGTGGCCTTCTCTGACGTGGCATTCGGTGCGCCGGTTGAGAAGGTCAAAGGCCGACTTCTTGCGCATCTCAAACAGGCTGAAGCCGACTCCCAGCTTCTCTCCAGCGTTCTTCGCATTCAGATCGTCGATGACCTTGAAAAGTTGCCGAGCAGCAGCGAGACAAAGCCCGAGCTCTCTCTCGTCTTCATAATCATAGCCGATAATGGTGTGTGTCTTGCCGCTCCCAGAGTGGCCGTATGCGAAGAAGTTGCAGCTCCCCCCTCGCAGAACATGAGGTATGGCAGGCGCCACAATGGACTTGTAAACCTTGCCGTTGTCGTCTTCGGGGTTGAAGATGGCGTTGAAGGCTGGGGGGCTCGTCCATGGTTGAGTTGACCCTGAATTCCCTCCGCTTATGGATACTGACAAAAGGCCGTGGGAATCCGTGGAACTTGTGCTGTAATCAATTGTGCCCTCTGCAGCTTCCGATTGAGCGAGCCGCCGCCATCGAGCGAAAACATTGATAATGTTTGTCTTGGGAGGAGCCGCGGGAGGCATTGAGGACGTCTGCAAAGAGTGCCAAAGGTTAATCAACTGGCGAGAAGAGAAGCTGAGGCAGCTTGAAATAAAGTGCAGTAAATAGGAGAATCCCGCTGCTTAAAATAGGAGGACAACGGCGTACTGCCGTATTGCTCGTATTATGAGATTTTCGCTTACTAAAGATACATGATACTCAGGGATAAAAGTCGGAACGTTGTTTGTTCTCATCAAGAACGGAACACTCGATCCTCTCAATAAAACAATGATTCAGTACCGGCTTGATAAGGGCTTGCAATATTCTGAAATACAATTGATCCTTGATTTCTCTGCAGTGATGACCTGCGTCGGGATACGACTAGCCGTCTTGGATTGTAGGTGTATAGAGTTGGATGGTTTAAGGTGCTCGAGCCTCAACTGCATAAATATTCTCAGCATACTTGTATGCTATGTGATGATTCCCCCTCTGTAAGCTCCATGGTTTGTATTGCTGCGCAGAGCTCAAGCTAATGAGGCCTGAATACAACACTGTAACTCGCAGCTACTTCCCGTCGTCGTTATCTTCAAGTATCTTAAATATGTCCACTTGGTCGGTGCTGATGGCCACCTCCAGCGGCGTTCTGTTGTGAGACCCTCCACGGAGTGACTTATCAGCGCCAACAGTTAATAGAAATCGAACCACATCTGCATGCTTTCGTAACGTAGCTAGATAGAGTGGTGTTCTTCCCTGTCGATCTTGAGCATTTAGGTCTGCATTTCTGTTCAGCAGCTCTCGCGCTGCGTCAGTGTGCCCACACAAAGCAGCCTGATGCAGAGGAGTGCGGTGATTCCTGTCTCTGGCCTCGACGTCCGCCCCGTGGCCCAAGAGAAAGCTGATCATTGGCAGGTCTCCTCGAGCAGAGAAAATGTGCAGTACCGTGCTGCTGCCCGTTCCGTCCTGGACAGACGGTCGAATGCCACATTCGACAAGCTTCCGCACAACGTATGAGGAGCCCCGACTGGCGCTTCGAATCATCATCGTGGCTGCGTGGGGGGCTGGTATGTCTAGCTGACCACCTGATCTAGTTGCCAGATGCTCAAAAACGAGGCCGAGTTCGTCCTCATGTTGGCTATTAAGAGCGTTTATCTGGTTTTGCAAGAGCTGATCAGATATCGCCTCTCTGCACCGGTCCCTGCACTGCGTGTCAGTTACACTGATCTAACCCAACCAACCGCACGCTGTAAGCTTACTCAATGCTTGTCAAGCTGGCACAAAGTGGTAGATTTTGCTTTGATGCAGCCAGAGCACTGGGGAGTAGTCCACGGTTGTCTTTCTGAAGCGCTAGATGCATAAATTCCTCTGTCTCTGGCCACTTTGAATCGGTTACGGCAAGGCGGATGGTTTCCTCATCCTCGACTTCGATGCAAGCCAGAGCATGGAAAGCCGTGCTCCCCTTTTTCTTATACGTAGGTCCTGCGCACAAGTCGTCATGACACTCACGAAGGTTTTCGGGGCAATAGGCCTTTGCCAGCGACATGATGATGGCGATTTCTTTGGGATCGAACACCGTCTGGCTTCTTGCTAGGATTGGTAGGTGAGTGGATACAAAGTGCTTTGTGACCGTGGCTACAACCTCCCTGTTTGTGTGCGTCGACAGGGCTTTCCAGAAGCTGACACTCTTGCGGAAGCTTTGTCCTGAAGTATCCGCATTGACAGCGACAGCCAGAAGCTCTAGTGCTGAGGGCCGAGCGTCTGGGGAGCTGTCGAGGCATTGAATAACGAGCCGGCCGAGTGACGTCGACATAGAAGTAGGATCGTCATTTAAACCCGCGAGAGATAGAAGGATGCTGCCAGAGTTCATTAAATGGCCCTTGACTGGGTCTTGGACGGGTGCCTGTCCCGTCAATATCCAGTATATCACCGCACCAACGGCCCATACATCGCTCTTGGTGGACCAATTGGTGATTCGCCCACTGAACAACGTCGCTTCTTTGACAATTTCCTGTCAAGTTTGTCAGCTACCCACTGCAAGCGTGAAGTTCATGCTGAGGCCGATTTACCGGTGCCCAGTAGGTTTTGGGACGAGTCTGTTGAGTCAACGGAAAATTACAATCGTCCTCCATTTTGAACAATGCCCCCCAGCCTCCAAGCTTAGGAACCAATTCCAGGTTTTGGAATTTATTGAGGACTAAACTCAACTGTTACTGTTGACCCGGATTTGTATATAGATGTCGGTGTAGCTCACTGTTTCTTGGATTGATATGTCGATGGAGAATAGTGGTCCATCCATCCTGAAAGTCGGTATATTCCGAAAGAACGCCGTCGATGTGGGATGCCGCAAGCCCGTGATGGCAGCGAGCCAGAGCAGATGCAAGAGCTTCCAGCACCTTCCACGCAAATACGTCGAGACGAGATCTGTTCCTACATAAAACGTCAGTGTCGTCAACTTGCGATCAAGATGACCTTAACAGTGCTCGATTGTTGCTCACACCCGTCCACGCTGAAACAACTCTTCCAGGTTCCCGTAATTGCAATCTTCCATGTAAACGTTCAGCTGGTACCCCATGAAATCGCTGAGTTCACACTGAACGCACTGAACGATGTGTGGATGATCAAGTGATTTGTAGCAATTGAACTGCATGTCTGCATTCCGTATCTGCTTCCCACGCATCTCGTTGGTTTCGGAAGTACCTGGAAGAAGATCGATACGTTCTTTCGCGTAATTCTAGCCACATGTTGTCATTAGCGAGATGAGGAGGCAGAGAATTGGCAACTTTTACGGACTTTGTTGCACAATTGGCAAATCACAGAGTAGACGTCATGGTTTAGTTCCTTTCCGAATGCAACCTGGCTTTCAACGACGAACCGGTGAAGGTTACAAGGCCTATTGTCCTGCCGGTTATAGACGATTGAAGGAGCACCGACAGCTTCGGCACCAGGGGGAGGGTTTGAGAACAGGCGGGTTGCTTCCCCGGTTTTGGCGAGTCCACCCGCACCTACTTCCCCAGACACGGTAAGTAAGATCACGCAGTCCTTAGTGAAGCTCATTTGGGGACCTGGTTCTGCTTACCTTGCAGACGGTGAGAGGCGTCTTCACGAAGTATCTTGTCATTGAGCTCGGCTTTGAGCCTGCGCGTCGCATTGCCCTTCCCCTCACCGTATATAAGCGGCATGAAGATGCCAAAAATGCCCAAGAGAGAGTATGCCCAGTCTTCTTCGCGTGTGGTTGATCTTTTCTCGGCCCATCCCAGTCTTTCCTCAACCGTAAAGGTAGACAGAGGTTGACCAAGAAGAGCCGGAATGGCGATGCCCGTTATCACATGAATCTTCTGGGCTAAGAGTCCCTTGTTGCCAAGCATCCAGCCTTCCTTGGTAAAGAACTCGACCGTCTTGGGGGCAAGGAGCTCTTGGAGTGTCCAGCCGCGAGTGAACCACCTGGATCGGGGTGCGAAGTAAGTACATCTGAGTCCACATCGGCCTAAAGTACCTATGGCTGAAGCGAACGACGATACCACACCGAAGCGGCTATACTCACCTGCTGTTTTCGAAATTATTCCCCCATTCGTATAGTAGCTTGAGCTCGCTGGCCTCTTCAGGATTGGCAATTGAAACATCTGAGAGGTAGACATAACACCGAGCGGCATTGCTGTACCAACGGAACATTGAGTTGATGGCCTCTGACAGCTCAACACTATCCGACTTGTCGATGCAGCAACTATCGACCCAAAAGTGTTTGAGGCCATCGCGGCTTGCTTGATCGGCGCAGAAGCGTATCTTGCTGTAACCAGCCTTGTTCATCCCCGTCCCGTTTTCCACATCTTTGAAGACGACCTCCTCATCGTCCGGCCCCCACGTGTGCGAGAGTATAGCATACTGAGGTACATCCCCGCCTGCGAATCTCCTAGTGAACTTAAGCTCGCCATCCTGTCCAATCTGTAAGAGGCGCATTACTACTTGACTGTGTGACAGAAGGGCGTCAGAGGAACCAGGCTATTGTTGGATGGCCACACAATTGCAAATGCCAACAGGATAACGGGGCAAGCCAGAGCAAAAAATCACGACGCCAATTTTATATCACCCGCATGCATGAGAGCTGAGGTAAAAGTCTTACAAAGTACAGAGCAACATAGTCCGCACCACTTGCATATATGCCCCGCAGCCAGCCTCATAGAATGCCTCAGTGTCGACAGATGTCGGTGAGAAGCACTGAGGCTGAGAGGAGAAAACAAGGCTTAGGTCTTTTGGTACAAGTATCAAGAGGGCTGCATTAGATGCCGGGGGGGACTGATAGGTGGGAATCATTGGGGCAAGGATGAAGCCCTTGCAGTTCGCGAAGGATTGCGGCCTGCCTCGCTGCGGCCTGACTGCTAGTATATGCACATCCTCGTACACCGCCCCAATCCAAGTCACAATTCATGACAGATAGTGTTGTCTGAGGGGGCGAGCATTCGCAGGGTACATGCTTCTTGTTGTTGGCTGCAGCCCTTTTTGGTCGTTGGATGGGGGAGGCCGAGAATGCAGGCAGTGCTGGCTACTCTCTCTCTGATAGGCCAACATAAGCCATCCATAATCGCAGGTCACCTACGGAAACCGGATTGAGCTTTCTTGAAGAGACCGCAGGACACACATATCACTTCTGGCCCAGTCTAAGATAAGCCTACTGCTCCAGGGTTTCATTCATCTTCGAGTTCAGCTACTTGAATCTCTTCTTCATAGGGCTTTGGTTAGCGGGTTTAGAGTCTTATTGCAGCTGTTGAGTACCCTGTTTAAGGCCTAGGAGTTAACACTGGCAGTTAACACTAGTAAGGAGGTATATAATGTAGAAGACATAATAGAGGTTTAATACTAACATGGAAGGGCTAATACAGATTAATAGCTGTAAATAAGAACTTATGAAAAATTAGATAAGGCCCTGCTACTACTGCTACTACTTCTACTACTGCTGCTGCTGCTACTGCTATTCTATCCTTAGCCTTAAGGCAGTAGCAGCTGTAGAGTGAGGAGAGCGTAGGACGTAGCGGCAGTTACTACCAAGACGAAGACGAGCCGTTCGTTCATGCCGAAGAAGAGGAACCTTAACAACACCCGTCCTCGAGATCCCGTCACGGGCAAATTCCTTTCCAAGGCCGCCTTCAAAGCACTATAGACCCCAGAGCTGATTAACACGCCCGTCCCTGGGCCCTCGTTCTTGGGCGACCGATCTGTTCCCGGAAACGCGCTCCCTGGCGACATAAACAATACTGCCCTCGCCCTCCGCAGTAATAATGAAGGCAATAACGGCATGGCGCTGCTAGTAATAAGTTGTCTATCTATAATCAGGCTATAATAAGGCTATGGCCTGTAATAAGGCTAGCGCAGCTTTCTCCTCTTTCTCTTTTTCTCTTACTTCTTACTCTTTCTCCTTTTTGTCCATCTTCTCTTCTTATACTATATTAGCTTACTAAATGATATGACATTAGCTTCTATTATACTGAAGCATGCGGTTATAGGAGAAGAGCACATGCATAAAGATTCTACCCCCAGGGCACTTAGAATACTAGATGATGGGAACAAGTTCGTAGTGTCGTGATGCCATCGCTTTCGACCTCTCATCCAGCACGGCTAGACAAGCCTTCAGAAACTTAAACCTGGGGTCTCGGTAAGTAATTTCAATGCTAGAGCTTGACCAGTCTAGATAAATAGAATTCCTCGTAATTATTATAATCTGACCAAAGAGAAAGATGCTTATGCCTTGGTGGCGGTAATGCGCACACCACCCAACTCGCCACCAGCAAACAATGCATCAATAGTATCGTAAAACAAAGTAAGCGGTGCCGCGGTAGTCCCCCCTTGCCTGTTGCTCACTGCCCGCTCATGCACAAACTTGGCCCACTCCTCCGTCATATCCTCAAACTGAATGTTCTTAAACCCTGCCTTTGCCAGGTCTGCGATGTACTGATCGCGGTTCGGGAGGTATGGGCAGGACGCGATGTTGCGCAATGTATCGCGGACGTCTTTGCTGAGCGTTGTCCGGGCGAAGTAATCCTCAATGTACATCTTGCCTCCCGGCTTGAGGGCACTGGCGGCCTTTTTGAACAAGGTATCTCTATCGGCAATGTGCAGAATGCACAAGAACGAGATGATGTGGTCCACCGGAGCATCGAGAGTGAGTGTCGTGAAATCGGCGTTGACCGATCGGACGTGCTCGGAGAGACCGTTTCGTGCAGTAATCAGCTCGGCGAGTTCGTGGATTTCGGGCTGGAGCTCGATTCCTGTGACGTCGACACCGTAGTGCTTGCTCAAGTAGCGACCGGTGGCACTGAAGCCCGATCCAATGTCGACAACAGTTTGACCAGGCTTCAGATCCAATGCCTTGGCAGCCTTCTCCAGAGCAACGTCACCGAGATAGTGCATGCAATCAAAGTCGGCCGTGTCCGCGAGGTCCCACGTTGGTTTGCCGTCGAGGGCGTCGAGGCTTCTTTTGAACCTCTCCAGGTGGTACAAGGCCGCGTCGCCAATATCAGATGTGCTGTTATCGCCCATGTTGGCTGGGATGAATATGGTCGATGTAGAGGAGGTTGATGCAAACGCGTCAGATGAAGGAAGAGGCTGTGGGCGTCAAGCCGGGAGAATCTGCGACAGCTACGGGCCAAGGAATGTTGACCGTTGTTACAATCCATCTACCTACTGAAACAATGGATCTGCCCTTAAATACACCGTTGAATGTGTGTATACCCAACCAATGCCCAAGGGAGACGGGTAGCTGATTGGTACTCCAATCTACCCGTCTTTGGCCTCGTGCTAAAGCATAAATCACGAAAGGTTTAGAGGTAATGTTTATCCGAAATCTCGGTTGAGTCGACAACAGCAGCCCTCTTGTAAGAGCGCCCAGTACCTGCTGAAATGTAGGCACAAGCATGCTCTTTCAGGGACTTGAAGTCTGGGCGCGTCATACCTCGTCCCAGGCTCTCATCCGTCACGCCCTTCAACAACCAGCCAATGATGTACCGCTCTCGGCATCGAGATCCGAGGTCGTCAGCTACCTACGCTAGGGCTTGTGGAGTCCCGAGTGCCGAAGATGGCCATCACAACTACCGGGGAGTTCCCGTGTATGAGCGAGATGGAGAGTATACTACAGTTCTAAGCTCTATAAGAATCATGTCAAACGACCAGAGTAAGTGTTTGAAACAAGACCGAGCCGAAGCATCGACTGATTAAGAACAATGCAAGCTATGTGCCCTGAATAGCATCACAAGCAAACCCCCCTGCGATACTCGGCCCACTGCGGCCCGCGCGGGGCTTTTACATGCAAGATGAACCACACCAGATCTGGGAATCCATCATGGATCTCCAGATAAATAGTCACGAGCAGATACGAGTGAGCGAACCGATCCCTTGCGCATATATATTTGTAAGTCGACAATTCGGCATGTCTTGTAAATTGATAAGAAATCGCAGTGAAATCACTTGTGCTCCTCTCGGCAGGGCCAAAGAGTGTCGTGCTCGGACGCGCTTCGTCAGGCTTGCGTAACAGCGCCACATAAGACCGTTATGCTTCTCAACTGTGTCTAAAGAGCTCCTGGAAGGCGATTACCTATAAGGTCGTCTCGGGGCCGTCCCGAGAAATCTTCCATGACAATGCCGTTATCCCCTTGCCTAGCTCAGGGGCCGGTCGAGTAAATACTCGTAGATACCCAGCAAGTTGCAGAGATCTTAGATCAAGACTCCCAAACTAAGTTAGACAGAGAGAGGATAAAGTCAAAAGTCCATTTACTCGAAGCTCGTAAAACCAAGCAACAATCGCTGGTCAATAGGCATTCACATGGTGTCATGGCTTCAGTCCTGTCAGACGGTAATCCGCAGAAGCCTCAACAGCTGTATTTCGCGCGTATCAAGGCGGCCGACAATCCCAGGCCGAGATAGTAGAGTCTCTTCACAGTTCGGTTTGCTGATGAATGAGGACGACTAGCTATATTCATGAGCACAAAGCGTAAGCTAACTGTATGAAAACGAGATGAGTGGTCATGGATATGGATGTGGAGGTTGACACATGTATGATAGTGAGATGATATTAGCATTAGATAGGCAGAGCCTTGCAGTTGCTGCGCATGTGAAGAGCCGCCTGGGCAGATATAGCCGCGATAGGGTGCAAGCAAGCGAGAGACAGAGACAGAAATTAGCCTGTTTGTCCAGCCTTTTAGCAAATTACTATTCTTATTGTCGCGTCTATTAAGTGAAAAGTAGAGCCTGCTATATAGCTACATTCTGTTAGCCTTACAATACTGTGATAGACAAGTCTTACTATTATCCGTCTCTCCTTCAAAAGCTTTCCGCAGTCCGCGTTCAATGCTGTCAATATTTGCCTTGGACAACACCATGTCAGGGTCTCCAACTGCAAGGCTGACGGGGACTCTGAACCGGCTGGCTGCGACACACAAGTCATCCGGTACCTTAAGGCCGTCTGGGTGCGCCACGAAGTGAGCATCGAATAGAGATGTGCTGCCGCCCTCTTCTGCTGGTTGTCCCGTGAGTTTGCTCGAGTGCGTCTCGGGGGCGGCGATATATGTGAGGACATGATGCAATGTCTCCTCTTTGCCTCTTGGAGTTCCCTCGTGGATAGTTCCCCTGAAGCAATCTGCACAAGAAATCGTGTGATTGTAATGGGAACGCTTACTAGAAATGAAATAGGGATTTGATGGGCTGAAAGCTATTTGGCAGATTCCAGGGCATATCTAGTATTCCATGCCTCCAGCACCATTTATATACTGGCCTAGACGGCACATTATAAACATAGCCGTGAACATCTACCGAATCTTTTCGTTGGAGAGTATCAAAAGCTACGGAGTTAGGCTGATCTTCCGTGTAATTGATAATCGCATGAGGCCCATACATGATGGGAATCACAGGCCTTATGTCGGTGCTCGGCACTCCAAAGAGTTCCGAAAGCTCACCCTATCAGCAAGTCGGTATCGGCGCCAGCACACTTGCTACATATCGGGAAGATACTAACAATCCGACAGGCATCGTGCTTCTTGAAGGGGTTTTCAGGGCGAAGAGGCCGACCGGAGTGTCAGTCGTACTTCTCTCTGTGTCCGATAGTATCTCCAAAATTCCAATTCGCTGAGCTTCATGGGTTTTCTATGTTATTTCGACAGGCAGATCGGTCGTAGGTCTCCCTCCACATTCTGCAATGCCATTGCAAAGTTTGCAGCTATCTCCCTTTGTTGCAAATAAACTCCAATGCGTTGCAGTTTTCAGCATTCCGCAACCGACTCCAGGTTTTTCATCTGACAAAGTGCAAGAGGAAGCTTCTCCTTCTCCTCAGTATCCTCACCGCTTCCGTTCCATCTGTCTTCCCCTCGGCCAAAGCCCGTCAAACAACTCCTCTTGTCTGTCCACTTCAACCTTCCACTCCCGAAGGACAGGGGAGAATTGTCTATGAATCTGGCAATGGAGTTCTTCCTCGTGATGGATATCCTCAAAAAATTGAACAAACATGTCTGGACCGACTACATCCAACATGGTCTTTTCATCCAACAGGGCCGAGGCACCGCCATTGCTGCCCACTCCAACAACTCAAAGACCGGTACGGCCGTTGTTCACCAGATCTTTGCCAACAACAGTGCCGTCGTGAACCATCATGAGGTTACAACTCTCCCATCACAATCATCGATGCCCATTGAAAGAAGGGAAGCTGCATTGTCGAGCACTGGGATTTCATTGCAAACCCCACTGTCGCCGAGATTGGTCCCCTCTGCTGTATTTATTGCTAGTGCTCTGGCATGGCAGCGGAAGCATATGAATCACTCCGAACTAAGACAGTTATCTCATCTATATCAATAGGTCAGGCTTCCATCCTTATCTAGAAAGTGCACCACTTATTACACGCGCTGATCTCTGCAGATACACATAGATAACATGGGCCTTTGCAATGTGTGGCCAATATCAGACCTCACCCTTCAATTCGCATTCAGTATCACTTTTGCCCCGGCCAATGGTCAATGCACTGAACACATGTTGGTCAAGCTCTGGTTTAGTTCAGATGATGGACCAAGGACATAACGGTTCATTTGTCGCCGCCCCTGTGCTCTCTCCACTACAGCTGTGATCTAAGTCGGCTACTTTCCTATTCAGCTGAACGGGGGTCAAGATATCGTGCACAATTGTATACACCTTAGCTGGACCAGACCTTTACCTCCACAAGAACGTTTATGTGCTTTTGCACTGAAGAATAAGACATTACTTCTGTTATTGAAGCCTCTTCGAGCTGAATGTTCGCTACTGCATTACTCTATAGGTATCAAGAACTCGGTCTATCACGTGTAGATGGCATATTCTGCACTCGCAACTATAAGGGGGCACGGATTGCGCACGGGCGGTGCTGGGTGAGGTATTTTGACCCTGTGGTTTATGAGAGGTGACAAGAAGATCATCGCGCCATCAGCTGCAGGCCTCACGGACCTGTGGCACGGATTCTTGCTAATCATAATGCGACTCTTCAATGTCTCCTCAGTGGGTATTGTTTGAATCCACTTCCCCAGGTCTGCCCAAACTTGCTCTTCTGGAGTGGAGTCGTACTCGAAAGTAAGGGGGAGAATCAAGAGTCATTGTTGGCATATGTCTCCTAGAGTTAGATAACATACACCATAGTAACAAGCACATCTGGCTATAATTACGTGTTGGCTTTGAGATTGGGAAATGTTTCTCTGGCTGCACTCACCACGTGCATCCATTGGTAGCCAATGACGATCGTCTTTCGTGTCTGTTGTTGAAGCTTTGCAATATCGCAACACCTGCATGCATCCTGAAAGCCCCGCTGTAGACAACGGTGCCGACTATGATCCTGGAAATGAGGAGTCCAACGGCTATGGTCTGCCCGAAGCCAGTCTGCAAGCGTGTCATGAACTGACTGGTGATTCAGTTTATCCAGCACTAGATCAAACGTCCATATTACCATCCTTGAGTCACCCCTGTAACCTTAGACTCGCATGTATTGAATTGTTGTACTTTCTTACGCTGCAGCAGCTATACTAGGCCCCCGTGTCTATATATATCAGCTTCTAGAATGTGCTTGTATGGACAGGACGGGAGCCAGGATCGTTCGTCTCATCCTCCGTGGGGGGTTTCTTCGACTAATGGACCGATTCCCCGCCTCCTCAACCTGTCACGTTGCAGCAATAACCTCGTCAATGGCTGTTGTGCATAATGCCTTGGTCAAAAGTGTGGGGTGCAGCGTCTTGTGCCTGATTTAGCTGGGAGTGTTGGTCGTTGGTGCGGAGGCACAACTTCACCGATGGCCAGAAGAATAACCTCAAATCTCCGACTTCAACCGAAGGAGCATCTCTTGTAGGGTATCTTGTAGAGGCAGTGGCGTTAAGCAAAGAATATGCTTAACATGAAACTGGGCACTATCAACTGCCGAAATGTGTCTGATGGAACAGTATTGATCAATCGAACCGTTGGGAGTGCAGTAATTTGAAAGGCCTCGGTCCGGAAGTTTGTTGGTCTGTATGCCGTGTAACTTGATGCCCCTGATTATGACCATTGCTTCTCGGCCAGAAGGTGGACAGTTCTGAACAGGAATAGATCACGAGATTCACTTCGAGATAACACATATTGCGACATCTCACCGAGTGATTAGTTGCTTCAACTCGGCCTTGGACACACCTTAGGCAGCAGAAGAGAACACGGGCCAGCAACTAAAAGATGGAAGCCCAACAATATGAGTGGTTCTGTTGCAGGATCCTCCCCGGGGACAATGCGCGGCACTGCGGAGCTCACCATCCCCGTGCTTCAAAGTTCGGTCCGATATCTGGCTCGAGATGTCGAGATTGAGCAAGACTCAACCTCAAGAGCCTGAACCCGCATTGTGTTATGAAGACGCTTATATATAGAGGACTTCCAGACATGAATTATCGATGGAAAGTCTCAGCAACAGAGTAGATCCTCGAGACTAATAGAGGCGACCGTCTGCTTCTACCTGAAGGATTTGCCTGCTCGCACTACGATTTCCTCTTTGCTGAAAGTACGCATACAGCATCATGCGTACTTTCACTCTCCTCACTGCCCTCATGGGCGCAGTATCGGCAGCCCCCTCTCTCATCACAAGAGTTGCAACCCCCTTCTCCGTCGCCAGCCCCGGAGGCATCGACGACATCTCCGTCACGGGGAACAACATCCTCAACGGCACATACCACAGCCCAGCAACAACCGGCCCCAACAAATTCGCCAACCAGGCCAATCCCAAGTCTGGGCATCTCCCGATCAAACTCGTCAACAGCTTCGGCGGCGGTCACGTCAATGCGTACATTGCTGGTCTCGACTCTGAGAACAGGGTCGTCTTCGTCAAGGGCGATGGCAGCCTCTTGTATCCCAGCTCCGGAGGCTCCGAGATCCCCGTCCCCGTCAGCGACGAGATCAAGATCTCTCTGCCTGCAAAGGGCAAGTCCCTCACAGTAACTGTCCCCATTGTCATCACGTCTGCTCGCATCTACTTCGCCGAAGGCACTCTCCCCTTCTTCATCGTCAAGATCCCTACTGGCGACGGCTTGGTACAGCCTTCTCCGGCAAACCTCAAGGACCCCAGCGCGGGTATCAACTGGGGCTTCGTCGAGCTTTCCTATACCGAAGGAAAGGCTGTCTGGGCGAACATCAGCTACGTCGACTTTGTTGGCATGATCCTCAGCATGAGCTTGAGCTCCACGGATGGAAGCACCCAGGTTACCAGAGGTCTTCACTCCTACGCACTCGGTGAGATTTGCAAAGACTTGGCTAAACAGACGGCCAAAGACGGCTTCCCCTGGGCCAATCTGTGCATCAGGAACTCCGAGGGAAGACTTCTCCGCGCCCTGGCACCAGGCGACTACAGCGACATCGACAAGAACGGCTTCAAGAATTACTGGAAGTCTTATGTCGACAAAGTCTGGGACCACTATTCCAGCAACACTCTCACCATCAACACGCAATCCTCTGCCGGCAAGGTCGAGTGCAAGGTCAAGGACGGCAAGCTCCAGTGCGATGGCGACAACCGCAGCTACAGCAAGCCAAGTGCCAATGACATCTGGGGTTGCAACAGCGGGCCGTTTGCCATCAAGGCTGGGGACAATGAGCTTCACAAGGCCGTTGTTCCGCGCCTGTGTGCTGCCTTTGTTCGAGCTACCCTGCTGATTCCCGGCGGCGACGTTCAGCCTGGAGTAAGCCGATCCAAGTACTACAAGACCAACCCTGCCAACCACTACAGCCGTCTGGTTCACCACTACGAGGTTGATGGGCGTGGTTATGCATTCCCCTATGATGATGTCAATCCTAATGACAAGGAGAACGCTTCGGGAACTTTGGCTACGGGGACTCCTGAGAAGCTCACGGTCTACATCGGCGCGCCTCCTCCTTGATTGTCCTAGCAAGTAGCAGGCCGTTGCGAGATTTGGTTGTCGAATATTACGGCAACGCTTCATATGGTCATTTTGGGGAGGTTGAGGTGCTGGTTAGCCCTGGGTATATCCTTTCAAATTGTACATAGAACCTTGGGCCGAAGAAGGCATTTGTGCTGCAAGCTATCAGGCCATATGAGAACATGAATGATGCTATTTTGAAATTGTCAATGATCTCCTCAGTGCCTCTTCAAGTGTCTTCACCATTGTTATGAACATCAAGGTGATTGCGATTCGCAGTATCCGCTGACAGGTCGGAATCTTCACTCCCAGCTCAGTACTGTGCCTTCCATTACAAAAGAATAACCACTCCAGTGTCAACTTGGGTGCAATAGGTGCTCTTAAGTGATATCAAAGCCCATCGCGCAAGCGAAATGACGTAAACCCAGAATGCAGGGGAGCGCGCGTTTCGGCACTGACGACCCGGACAGGGGGTGTATAAGAGGAAGATGATCACCATCTTGGTCCACTAAGTGACAGCATTAGAAATGCAACCTGGTAAGGAAAGGGATAACCATGCTCAGGGTCTATAGGAGTACTAATAGTATACACCCTACCAGCATCACAAAGGTTAGCTCTGCACATCGTGAGGTACGAGAAATACCAGGGTTTAGTGTCTTGCAACCTACTTGCCCATACTACGATCGACTGCTCTACAGGTTGCTCTACCTGTGGCGACTTTTGTTGATCCGTACCGAGCTAACCTTTGTGATGCTTGTAGGGTGTATATGTACTATAGAACCTACCTAGACTGAAAGGCCTTTTGACATTTCGATGCCATGTCAGTGGAGACTCGAGTATCCAGGGTCCATGAGCCCAGAGCATTGTGGGCATTCTCTAAGCGCCTCGACAGGCAAGGAAGGTCTAGCAAACCTTTGGAACTTTCTCGATAGTAAGCGAAAATACAACACGGGCAGCCCATGCTCCAGGTTTGCCGAGGTGTACTCCGTGCCCAACGGGATGAAGCTCTATCGCAACTTGCTGACAGTAGATGTATGGGCAGAATCCTGCCAAGAGCACTCTGCTGGAGTAGGCTTGCTGCGGACGATGTGTCAGGTAGCATCTTCGATATGAAGTAGATGCAGAGACTCAGAGAGCACAACAGTCGTATAGTAAACACCATGCGTCTTTCCGTGTCCCCGATGAAAGATGATAGATATTGTTGGTACTCAGGTATGCCTGTGTCGTTTGAAGCACAGGTCGCTAAAATGGCTATATCCGTCATCTCAAGGGGAAATCCAGGATTACTTCGGCCCGGCAGTTGGAAAATGACAAGTCAAGTCCACACCTACTTCTGTATGTATGTAAGTGGATGATCCCTCCCACTCACTTGCCGCGTATGATCGGTAATGTTTCCCCGGTCATCAAGTGCCGCTGTCATCCGTCAAGCCGACAGTTCGAGGCTGTGCGCCTCGGTTGCGATCCGATCGCTGCTGAAGGATTTTTACCCCTACACCGTCATATTTCTGTTCCCTTGTCATCAAACAAAGCGACGACATCGTCTTTGATAGCAATGTGACGTGGCGGAAGATGGAGACCGAAACCCGGGATACGGCGGCGTATAGAGGATGTAAAATGTTCTCATCTGTCTTACAGGGGGTTAATTCAAGTGCCGCGTCTGAAAAAGGCAGTGAGATTGGACTGTCCGGGGTTGTCAAGACGTCCCAGGAAAACCAGCAACTTCCCAAAGAAGCAACAGGAGAAGTTCACTTCGGTCCGCAGCCCGCAGCAGATAAGCCAAGAGTATTACACATGTCGGATATAGGTAACCGTAGCTGCTACGCAAAACGTCCGACAACCAGATCCGTATACAGCCAAATAACGAGTACGATGCCGCCTTCGAAATCAGCAGAAGATCTGCGATACAGCCCAGGATATATGGCATTGCCGGGGCAGATACGGAGAAGATCCGTCTGATATCTTACTCTTGCGAGGATGGAGGACTGGGAAGAGCAACATGGCAGGGCATCAGCAGAAGCGAAGGGGCCTCTTCTGTTCTACGAGCTTCTACCCCTAAGATTG
Source organism: Trichoderma reesei QM6a (assembly GCF_000167675.1). NCBI lineage: Eukaryota > Fungi > Ascomycota > Sordariomycetes > Hypocreales > Hypocreaceae > Trichoderma > Trichoderma reesei. The sequence goes on along the minus strand of NW_006711171.1, from coordinate 351,953 downwards.
CTCGCTGCTGGGTCTGGGAATGTTTTGTCATTGTTTTGATATCTACTTAAGTCGTCAGAGCCCGAGCCAACATAGATGATGTATCATAAAGACGACCAACAAGAAAGATTTAAGCTTATTGTGTTGACGAACACGCAGCCTACAGTGCAGCAATTGTGTTACGATGTCTACTCTAACAGTTCTGGAGCCTACCTTGCGGCTAGACGCACCTACAGTCAAGTTACAATCACCAAAGCAAGCAGACAGGCAACTCCAGGTCGTGATTCCGGATTTGTTCTCCTCGATCATGGCTGTTGAGCCCACCATCAATCCTCATTACAAAGATGTCAAGGCCGAAGCAGATGCGTGGTTCAAAAGGTAACTTTGACGGAAACGCCCAACCTCTTCCGGTGCCAGCTTGGCTGACATGAATTAGTTTGTTGCAGTTGAAAGGGAAAGCAGAGGCGACTTTCAACAAGACCGACTTTGGATTCGCAGCTGCTGTATGGGCCCCTTCAGCAGACAAGGACAGGTTCCGCACAGCTGTCGACTGGGCAAATTGGGTAAGTTGTACTGCCTACTATTGATATCGCTCATTGTCTAACGAATGTTCCTAGATATTCTATTTTGATGATCGTAAGTCACTCTGATCTCAGAATATGGTGAGAAGACAGCTCACGTTCGTTGAATAGAATTCGATGAAGGACATCTAGCAAACGATCCAGCTGCGGCGCAGGCAGAGATTGATTCCATACTCGCCATCCTGGATGACAAGCCAACTCTTGCTCAGACCGACAAGCCACTCATATATGCTTTTCAGTCTATTTGGGACAGAATAAAGGCGGTATGTAGACCTCTGCGTATCTGATTGTTCACAGCTAACCACAGCATCACAGGGTGCCACACCAGGTAAAACAAATCAAACACCTCATCCCAGGATCAAGAAAAAGCCCTAACTAGTCAGCAGAAGTACGCGAACGTTGGAAAGATGCCCATAAGAAATACGTCGAGGGGTTGATCTATCAAACTCAGCGAACAAAGCTTGGTTCTGCTGCCTCCGCAAGCGTGGATGAATACATGAGTTACCGAAGGGAAACGATCGGTGTTATATTGGCTATTCGACTGGTTGAGTAAGTCTTCTTTTCGTCCCTTGAGATATACAATCCCTAACATTTTGTCTCTCATAGATATGCAGAGAACATCAAGCTTTCCCAAGCTCAGATGGATCACCCGGCACTGCAGTTGTGCACTCGAACGATTGTAGATCTCGTGATTCTGTAAGTCAATATCACATAATCACCGATGATGGCTTTTCAATAACCAATTCTCAGCTCAAATGACATCTTATCATACAAGAAAGAAGTGGTATGTGTCTCCCACAAGGTTCTCCATGCTCTTGAGACATGCTACTAACCTCTCCCAGGAGCTCAATGATGCAGGGAACAATCTAGTCACAATACTCAAGGCACAGAACCTCTCCGATCAGGAGGCAATGGACAAAATAGGCAGAATGCTCGACGCTTGCTATGAGAGTTGGTACAACGCAATGGATGAGCTACCAGTTTGGGGGGCAGGAATCGACCAAGAGGTGCGCAGATATCTGGTTGTTTGTCGTAACGTGGGTCTTGGCAATCTTCACTGGAGGTAAGAGAATCCGTGGCCCAGAAACCCCATGATTGATATGTGTTAACGGCTTCACAGTTTCCGCTCTGGTCGATATTTTGGAACATCTGGCGAGGAAGTCCGCAAAACTCGAATCTTGACGCTTCCTTCCGCTTAGCTCCCAATTCTCCTCATTGCCATATCAGCAATAGAAGAACACCGTTCAATCTGACTTGGGATGTCTCATCGTTGGGAAAGTTGTCAACATTACATCACGGCGCAAGACACAATATCAGAGAGGTATCAAACTGGCCGTATGAGATACATGTAGCTTCTGAGGTGCGATAACGAATCAGGAGATAGTTCATACAATGCCAAGTCATGCTTTCTAGATATGAACCCTCGTGCCACAAGTCAGCCTCGGCCTGCTCCATGATGTGTAGCTCTCGTTCTTCGTAGCAATTCTCCTTCCACCTCTCCCCTTCCACTATGCGCTATGCGTAACGCAAACAGCTTCCGAGCCTTTATATCATGGGTGCTATTGACGCTATATGTCGGGATTCTGCCCACGGCCGCCCAATCTGGATGTATTTACGATATCTGAAATGGTCCATGGTCCTTGATATACACTTTGCAGTAGGAAAACGTTCACGTCCAGATATGGCAGAATACCTCAAATGGAAGGCCTGCTCGACATCTGTCAAATATTTGGGGTAAATCTAGTGCGTCAAAGACATAGTAGCTAGAAGCGACATCAACTTTCTAGATTAAAGCAACTCTCGTGTGCAATGCCTCATAACCTTGGTCTTGTAATGAATTCAAGAGGTCAGACGATCGAGGCTTTTCAGATAGGTTGACTGTAGTTGAGGGGCCATGAAGGCTCGTCAAGTTTGGTCTATGCTACCCTATATTTTGAGTTGACAAATCCTCACATCGCGTGATTGTTTCAGCCGAGTTGGGTTAACAATAGAAGCCGCCCAGAGTGCCGAATTTTGTCCGGCAATCTCCTGAGAAAACAATGGCGGACTATGTCATCGAGTGGTGAGAAGCTGATGACGCAGGACAGCTGGAGTGTGGCACCACCCACACGGTATGCGTACAGTACCAGCCAGCTTCAACGGCGATCATCTCGATTTTCCAGTCGGGGGAAGCTGGGGTCACTCAAGGGCCATGATTCGCAGACTTGTCATGAATCGTGGGGAGAGGGCAGAATACCCTGCTGCTCATAGCGAACCAAGAACATGTGAATTCGAGGGGCAACCCGGAGAAGAGCTGACGGGTAGGAGGCCGCCTTGAAGTCGAACCTCGATGCATCCAGCAGCATATGCATCTTGAGTGAGACAGATTCGCGGATGGTCGCAGCACAGCGGCTGCAACCTTGGGCTTAGGCGAACGAAGACCCGGCCGTACCTGCACCGCTCTGATATGATCCCAAGCGGATGTGAAATTAACGAGAATGCATGTTTCCGTTTCTGTGCTCTCACAAGACTCCCTTGAAGCATATACAACTGCCAACAACGGAACAGATACAGACAAGTCGAGCATGGCAGGGATGGCTCCTCGGTAGAATGCACAGTGGAAGTGTACGAACAACTTCTGATACTCCTTGGGCCACAGATCCTAGGGGCATTCATCTTCTGTGGCCGTGCTCATGATGCCCGTGGGGGAAATCAGGCGAGTCTTGACAAAACTTGACGCCACAACGACTTCACAATGCGCCGAAACTACAAGGTAGGTAGGTGCCTAAACCATTGCCCCTGGAAGCGCATCCCGCTGAGCCAGAATGAGCCCGATATTCTCATCAAGACGACATGAAGTTCAATCAGGCTCCGAAGCCAAAGAACGGTCGGCATCATCCACACACTACGCAGCTCAAACCAGACTGAACCGCGTGGCCAGCACCGAGTCTAGACCCGGCTGCAAAACCAAGTTTTGGGACAGCCAAGGGGTAGTATGACGAGATTGAAATTGAGTAAAGACACAAAACAGCTGCTTGTCACCCACGCCTGCGTGTGACTGGCGCCGTTCCCTTTGGCCCACATAAGATACAGCTGAGCAGGGATCATAGAGAGAGAGGAGAAGAGCAGTACTAGTAGAGTGAGTGAGCTGCAAGCCAAGTTTTTTCCAACACAAAGACAAGCTAATCAACAAGCAGAGAGGGCAGCCGAGCAGGGGGGCGGCGCTGAATCCACAAGCCACGTCCCCATTGAGTTTATCGAACGGTGACCCTCCCTCGTGGGAAATGAGATTGCGAGTTGAAACTCGGTGCACAGGCAGGGAGGACCTGCAAAGAAAGACGAGAGAGGGCCGAGCCGCAAAGGACGAGAAGAAAATTCTGCTCAAATTACCGGGGAAAAGGGTCTTGTGGTGCACCAGTGAGTATGTAGGGGAGGCGCAAGGCCTTCAATTGCAAGCGAATAATTGCATATCGACGTTGCAGGCAATGAATGATAGTCGCAGCTAGTCTCGGAGTTCTCTTCAATTTTCAGCTTGTTTCGACCTTGCATTGTGCTTCTCCTCCGTTTTCTTGTCCCTCGCTATTATCGACTTCTTTGTTCTCGCCCTTCCGGTCGTCTGGCACGGCCAAGTCCGCTCATTAACCGCCCAAGCCACATACGCACGAGATCCAATCGCAGCTGGACAAGCACGCAGGTTTCCAGACCATCCAAAACGCCCAACCCTCTCTTCCAAGCTTCTGCGAGGGAGAGCCCACATAGGCTAGATCAGCAGATTGGCGCCGCAGCCGGGTCCTTGCCGGGCTGAGACAGTGTCTTATTAGTAGCACGGCCAGCTCATCACCGGGCCCAGCTCAGCTCTGGGGGGGTTGATAGGAAACAATCAAACGTCAAGTCAAAAGAGCGGGAGAAGAGTAAGAGAGACATACGAGCTACCTCTAGGCTAGACGAGACGACAAAGAGAGGTAGAAATCCTACTACTAGTACCTGGTGCTAATCAAGGGGGGCGCATTCCTCGTGGCATTTCTTCGACGAGGAGATACGCGTTTATACTTGACGATTCAGATCCGGCACCCACTGCCGCTCAGCTTCAGCTGGCTGCTCGGAACTCGCCTTCCCTGTCCCATCTGTGTCGCCATCGACAGATCGATTGTTGATCAATTCTGCGACTAGCATTGATTCACAGAGCACGGGCACGAGACAAGCGCTCTAGTGCTCTCGGCTGGCGTTATTAGACGGGCCTGCCTCTTGTCTCGCTCATCTTCCTCCCTCCACCTTGGCAGACCTCTATCAAATCTCACAAAACCCCTGCTTTTTGCATCTCTTCAATCCACGTCTTTAGAGCGTTCACTTCAAACTGCGCAGCCAGCCCTCTATTCCGAGTCGCTCGTTTACTCCATTCACTCATTACGGACGACGCAACGATATACCCGGAACGGCCATCCATCTCTCGTAACGGCCTCGAGCATCGCCTGACGCGCGCGGCATCGGCTGCGAGCACGACGCCGTCAAGATGGGCAACTTTATCAGTTGGCTCAACAAGAACTTGGCTCCCGATGAGAACCAGGGCTCGGCGCGGGAAACCCAGCCACAGTCGGCATGGGGTGAGTTGTGCTTTCGCTATAGAATCGATGAGACTTTCTCTTGGATGGCTGACTGACGTTGTGCTTTGCTGCAGGCATGGTTGATACTCTCATACCCGTACTAGTAGTATCGAGCATCTACATCATCATCTTCTTATTCTTGAGGAGGTCCCAGCGGCGCTTCTATGCACCACGTACATATCTAGGGTCTATACGCGAAGAGTAAGTATTGCTTCTCTCCATGCTCAAAAGCTTTCTATTGCCTGATCCAGAACTGACGGTGACGACCCATAGTGAGCGAACGCCAAGTGTGCCAAGCAACTGGCTGACCTGGTTCGCTGCCTTCTGGAAGATCCCCGACGCCTACGTTCTCACCCACCAGAGTCTCGATGCCTACCTCTTCCTTCGATTCTTGCGCATCTGCTTCATCGTCTGCCTCGTCAGCTTGCTCATCACCTGGCCCATCCTGTTCCCCATCAATGCCACCGGAGGCAAGCACCTGTCCCAGCTCGAGATCCTGTCCTACAGCGATATCGACATCAACATTCACAAGGACTATCTCTACGCCCACACCTTTGTCGGCTGGGCTGTCTATGGCTTCCTCATGTACATGATTACACGCGAGTGCATCTTCTACATCAATTTGCGCCAGGCACATCACATCAACCCTCACAACGCCAAACGTATCTCTGCCCGCACCGTTCTGTTCACGTCGGTTCCGGATGAGTACAACAATGAGGAGCGTATCCGAGGCATGTTCAGCGGAGTCAAGAGGGTCTGGGTCTGCGGCAAGACGGACGAGCTCGACGACCTGGTGGAGAAGCGAGATGAAGCCGCCATGAAGCTGGAAAAGGGCGAGATCAGTCTCCTGAAGCTCGTCAACAAGGCTCGTACCAAGGCTCAGAAGAAGGGAGAGGTTCAGCCCGAAGGCCCCGCCTCCGCCAACACCCAAGATGGCGATATCGAGACGGGCAACATTGCTTCGCGCTGGATCCCGGATAAGAAGCGCCCTCACCACCGCCTCGGTCCCCTGGGCCTCGTTGGCAAAAAGGTCGACACCATCGAATGGGGCCGCTCTGAGCTGCAGCGACTGATTCCCGAGGTTGACAAGGCTCAGGCTGACTGGAGGTCTGGCAACTACGAGAAGGTCCGCGCCGTCTTTGTCGAGTTCGAAACCCAGGGCGAAGCCCAGTTCGCCTACCAGTCCGTAACCCACCACGAAGCCCTGCACATGGATCCCAAGGCCATCGGCGTCCAGCCTGGTGAGGTCATCTGGAAGAACTTGGCCCTCCCTTGGTGGCAAGTCATTATCCGCCATTACATAGTATATGGCTTCATTGCGGCGCTCATCATCTTCTGGGCCATTCCCGTTGGTATTGTCGGCTTGATTGCCCAGGTGAACACGCTCAAGAGTATTCCTGGTCTGACCTGGATCGGTGATATCCCCAAGGTGAGTACTGTCTCCGTCCCGTTTTACTTTGTACGGTGTATGCTAATCCAGAACAGCCCATTCTCGGCGTTATTTCAGGCCTTCTGCCAGCAGTTGCCTTGTCCGTCCTCATGTCGCTGGTCCCCGTCATCATGCGCCTCTGCGCTCGACTGGCTGGCGAGGTGTCCCAGTCCCGCGTCGAGCTCTTTACCCAAAGTTCCTACTTCTTCTTCCAGCTCATTCAAGTGTTCCTGATCCAAACCTTGACCAACGCCGCCTCGACTGCCCTTGTCCAGATCGCCCAGCAGCCGGGACAAGTCTTCAACATCCTCTCTTCAGCCCTCCCGACTGCGTCAAACTTTTACATCTCGTACTTCATCGTCCAGGGCCTTACCATTGCCACCAGCGTCGTCACTCAGGTCGTCGGATTCTTCGTCTTTACCCTGCTGTACAAGCTGTTGGCCAAGACGCCCCGAGCCATGTACAAGAAGTGGACCAGCCTCAGCGCTCTTTCTTGGGGCAGCCTTCTCCCTGTCTACACCAACATTGCAGTCATCAGTATGTCATCACAACCCCTGGCTGCCTCTACACTAGAAATATACGCTAACAGTCGTCACAGGCATCACATATTCAGTCATTGCTCCCCTGATTCTGTTCTGGTCAACTATTAGTATGGGCTTGTTCTACCTCGCCTATCGCTACAACGTCCTCTTCGTCACGGAGACTCGCATCGATACGCACGGCTTGATCTATCCTCGTGCCCTCAAGCAGCTGTTTGCCGGTATCTACCTGGCTGAAATCTGCATGGTCGGTCTGTTTTCCGTTTCCAAGGCCGCTGGACCTGCCGTCCTCATGGCCATCTTCCTCGTCTTCACCATTCTGTACCACATCACCCTGTCCAGAACGCTTGATCCCCTCCTCTTTGGCCTGCCACGGACACTCCAGGCGGAAGAGGAAGCTCTTGAGCAGCGCACCGCCGGCAAGACTGGCACCAGCGTGGAGGAGGGCTTGGCTTCGAACAATGCATCGCACGACGATACCAATGGCAAGGGATCCGTCCCCAACTTTGCGCCCAGGGCATCTGCCAAGCGGGGCAACTTCATCCTCAGGTTCCTCAAGCCCTGGATCTACGCGGATTACCACACCCTGCGCCAACTGTTCCTCACTGAGGAGCACCTTGCCCAGCCGACGCAGTATGCTGAAGAGATTGAGGCCGAGGCGTATCTGCCACCATCCGTCGCGAGCAAGACGCCCATTCTTTGGATCCCCGCGGACCCGGCTGGTTTGTCCAAGCACGAGGTTGCTGCGACGAGCAAGGTGATTCCCATTACCGACGAGGGTGCGGAGCTTGACGAGAAGAACCATATCAAGTGGGATGCTGAGGGCGCTCGACCGCCGATCTGGGAAGAGAAGATTCATTATTGATAAGGCGGTCTAATACTTTACCTGATACCCCTACCGGCTTTTGCATTCTGCCTGCGTTCTGCGTTGGCCCTGTTTTTTATTCTGCATGAAGATTCGTTGTTGCGTCGAGTTCAAAGGAAAGAGAAGTAACAAAAAGACAGAAAGAAGAGGTTGTAATGTCTTAAGGATAAGTTTTAGCATGATATCAGTGTAAGACGACGACATGAGGCAGCAATTCGAGAATAAGGTAGTAGACGAGTTTGTATTGTGATATCAAGAGGGCCAGAACACGCAGGCTACAGCATCTTGCGGTTTTCGATTCAGGTCAATATCGTCTAGAATAGAGAGAATAATCGCGAATGCCGTCTATGTGCACTGAATGCTCGTTTTGACTCTTACAAAAAGCGAATACTAGTAACAATAGGCAATACTGCCCGATAAATGATATGTACAACCGGCATGTCCATTTCCTCTGCCGCCTCTTCCCTGCTAGTTGACGGCGAACGGCGCTTCTAGGCTCTCGTCATTTCCCAGCGGTGGGGGCTGAGGCGATGGATGGAGAAGATGCCCGTCAGCACGCGTTGAAGATGATAGTACACGATAAGCCTGAATTACATACAACAACAAGTCTTGCCTCTTTCAAGTGGAAGTTCAACATGTACTATTACACCGTAAAAAGATGGGCGTCGTATTGAAATGGACATGTCCAATGGCATCGATCTGGGCTGCACAACATCTGTTGTTTCCCAAAGATTGTGGCTGGACGGGCTTGGTGAGTAAAACACGCTGATTCGTTGAGGTGATCGTGCTTTGCCCAGCCCCTCGGTGCGTCACATGTGCTTGTTTTTTCTTTGATAGGTGGCTGGGGTGAGGGTTGCCCAAGAAGGCAGTTCGGGAGACGAACTGGGCTGACGAGAGGGTAAACAGCAGTGACCTCTGTGAGACGCAGCACATTGTCTTCTCGATTCCATTTCCTGTTCACAGTTCCCTGCAGTCATAACAGAAGCACCTAGTAACAACATCTTATCAGCTTACCATTGCTCAACTCAAGGCAGGATAGGTAATAGCATGTTCATGTTCTTTTCAGCACCTGCAGGCAAAAATAACTGAATACTGCCACAAATGGTCAGATGCCAATTTGGGACCTGGAGCCGCTAGAGGGGTCTAAACCAAACTGGGGCAGCGGAAAGAGGGCCAAGCTTTGGTTGCTCCGTGCAACAGCGGTTGAACTGATTGACAACAAATGGAGAAGTGGGGGGAGGAGAGGATAAGTGATGTGGAAATGCAGGTAGCTGTGAGCGTTGTGGTGGTCAGCTATTTCTGATATCGTACAGTATTAGTGACGGAGTCGATAATAATGTCTTGAATAGCATTAGGTTATAGGAATGAGTATAATGGTAAGGTATGTATTAGAATGCTGTAGAATATATCGTGGCAGAAAGTCTTATGAACTAGCATTGGCAGCACCATGTCTGTGAATCATCAAAGAAGGTACATACATACTAACATCAAAGGACAGCACCAGCACCGCACCTGCCTTGATTGCCAGCGGCTAAAGCCTTGCGCAGGTCCAACCCGCAGCCCACAAAGCACGGCAACAGCGGCCGGCTGCAGCTGCACATGCTAGCTCTTTCCCTCGCCATCGGGTCCGACTGGCTCCTGCCGCCCCCTTGTTGACAGCCTGAGCCCGGATCTGTCAGTCGCCCGTGTGCCGCGCCTTCCTCTGCTGCTGTTGACAACTGACAGTAAGGTACTGACTGGGAAGGAAGCATTGCTGCTCTCGGCCAGCGCTAAAGCCGGGGTCCAGCCCACCGCTTTGGGCGTCTTTCTTCTGCCTTCTGCCTTCTGCCTGTGATCGTATTCCTTGTCACTCCAACACTTCGAGGTTCCTCCCTGCATCTCTCGCGCCTTTTGGCTCTTCGGCTTGCTCTTGTTGGCTTCTTCTTCCTTGTAATTTTTTTGCGCCGAGTCAATAGCTGGTCGAAGGCGGCTGACCTCATACCGATCGATCCTTGCTTTACTCCCCCCAGCTTCGCTTCTTGCGCCGCCTCGTATTGTGAGACCAGCGAGATTGGCTCCGCGGCTTCAGCTCTTCTTCTACCACTGCGCGCCCTCGATCCTTTGTGGGGGAGCTGCAGCAACGTCACGACTCACTGGGCAGCAGGCGGTGGATGAGATTCCAAGCTGGCGAGGGCCAGGCACGAACAGCATCAACCCAGCTTCGGAGAAGGAAGCTCACCAAGCCCGAGGCTCACGGTTGCGACGAGGCTGCCAAGATCGACATGCCACGATGATATGATCGACAAGCGACGACAAGGCAGAGATACCCCAGAACAAACTCAGCAAACAACGAGCACCTCGGCGCGCGAAGCGAGATCTCGGAGCGAACCCGATCAATGGCCGTGTCACCACCAGATCCGTTTGCTCGCGGACGCGCGCATCCGCATCGCGCAACACCAGGATGTGCGCCGTCGAGTCGCTTCTTGGGGACCGCGGCGCTGCTGCTGCTGCTGGGAGCTCCGTTGGCGGCCGCTGCGCACAGCTTCCCCTATGTCCCGACGCAGATCCTCGCGCCCGATGCGTGCTTCAACCAGAGCGCGTGCCACCGCCCGGATCTGGCATACATCTTGACCCAGGACGGCGACGACAATGTGCAGTTCCTGTCGCTAAACATCTCGAGCACCGTGGGAGCCGACACCAAGCTGAGCCCCGTCACGACGAGCCTACCCTTTGTGGGCGGCGACAATCCGAAGAACACGGCATTTGGCGCGGTGAGGACAGAAGAAGGCGCTGTGCTGGTATACTCTGGACAATGTGACAAAGGGCCGGGAAGCGTGTGGACGTATGGAGAGGGGGCTGCCTCGGGGAGTAGCGGTGATGCGGCTTGGACGAAGCATGCGACAACGCTTGGCACGTCGCAAAAGGGCAGCTCGTCGCGAGGGCCGTACTTCCTTGGGGGGACCATTGCCTTTTCCGCGACGCTTGCACCGCTGCTGGACGAGCCGACGATATACAGCTACGGTGGCATGTGTGATACGCCCTCGGACAGCTCAAAGGGCTGGCAGTCTGCGGCAAACTACTCCACGGGCATGCTGACTCTCGCCCCAGCCGACAGCAGCCCTTCCTCCAGGTCGTACGCGCAGAATATCGCCTCAAGCTCTGGGCCTAAGACGCCCATAGCTGGATTCAGCCTCACCGCGCTGCAAAGCTCCATGAGCAACATTTCCGGTACCGTCACACAGCAGACGGCGTACGTCATCCTCGGCGGCCACACCAAACAAGCCTTCATCAACATGAGCACCGCCGCTGTGTGGAATCTCCCCGAGGAGTCTTGGTCCTACGTAAACGTTCAGCAATCAACCGACAGCCCCGATGGCGTGGAGAGTCGATCTGGTCATACAGCCGTCTTGAGCCAGGATGGGCGTTCCATTATTGTGCTTGGGGGTTGGGTTGGCGATGTGACGAATGCAGCCGAGCCGCAGCTGGCCATCTTGGAGATGAGCCAGGCGTACAGTTCGTGGAGGTGGACGATACCGAAGCAACAGCCGAAGTTTGCAGAGGCCGGCATCTATGGGCACGGAGCCGCGATCCTTCCGGGAAATGTCATGATGGTGTACGGTGGCTGGCAAATTAAGGATTCCGACACGTCCAGCAAGATGAAGCGACAGTCTGGCGTCACCACGGCACCGCTGTTTCTGAACCTGACCGATATGACGTGGTCGACGACCTATAGCAATCCTACCCCGGCCAAGACCGGTGGCCAAAACCCGGAAGATGCCCCTGGCAAGACCTCTGATGCAGCCAAGTCAAGAGTGTTGGGGCTGAGTCTCGGATTCGGCATTGGAGGTGGGCTGATCCTCTTCATGTTGGCCTTGGTCAGCTTCTTTTACTGGCGCAAGAAGCAACGGAGACGGGCCGCTCGCGACGAGACCATCAGGGCCATGGCCCAAGACGCCAGCATGTTTGTACACGACGGCGTTGACATGGCTGAGCGACCTGATACCTTCCCCTGGGGTTATCGAAGCTGGTACAATGGTGGGCAGGATCCATACCGGACAAATGGAGACGACCGATCTTCTGGATATGAAAGCATGCGTGGCTCGTATGGCGGCTATGCACCTGTCGTACCAGGGGTCGTGAGGAAGCCAGTGGCTAGGCAGATGCGTGGCGGTTATGTGCCGGCCAACGCTCCGCTCAATAACCCTGTTCATACTCCGGGCCAGATTCACCCCATCATGGAGGACGACGAGGAAGATTTGTCTTACCAACAGGCCAATCCCGCCGAGGCCACGACGCCCACGTCGGACGCATATTCCGATCCCTTCATGACGCCAACAGCTGCCGTGGCCTCGGGGGCTCTACCAGTTTTCCAGCCTCCGCCCCCTGGCCAGAGCACGGCTGGGCCCAGCACAGATGGCCCATTTCAGCACGATCCAGATGTGCAGGACTGGGTATCGGATGTCGACGCCGCGGATGCCATGCTGGCGAGGTATAATAGCACTCGCCAACACGGGCGTTCATCGCCCACGCGGCGAAGCTCTCAGCGCTCATCTGGCATGCATGAGGAGGATCTTCATATGGACTCTGGCATATCAGAGTCTACCCGCAGCGCGGGAGATGGGCTGGGCCGCTCCGGCTCCGGTCGATGGTCCGCCATTATTGCTACGGCTGGCCTCTTTGGCGGCAGTTCTGCGCCCACGACAGAGCCGGGCAAGCCTGGCAGCTCCTCTTCGAGCAGCTACAACACGGCAAAGTCGGGCTTCGGCGCATTGCAGGCCGAGGGTCCCAACCTGCTGCTCGGCAGAACCACGCCCGGGAGTCCGTACGAGGACGACGAACTGCAGCAGCCCAGCTCGCCATCGAAATCGAAACCGCCTCGGAGAAGCTGGCTAGGCTCGTTGAGACGCGTCTTTTCGGGCTCAGAGTCTCCCTCGAGTGACTCGCCTGCCATGGACAGACCAGCCCCACGGGAGATTTCCACAGACATGCTGAGCCACGACTATGAGCCCCCGCTCTCAGCACTGGGCAGCGAGCTTCTAAAGAGGAAGCAAGGGCGCCAGGACTGGGAGGGCGGCGAGAGCAGCAGCGCCATGGAGAGAGAAAACGAATGGGACATTGAGAGAGCCGTGGAGAACCGCCTGGTTCAAGTCATGTTTACCGTTCCCAAAGAGCGCCTCCGCGTTGTCAATGCCGACGAGCTCGATGACGGCACGAGCACCGACGAAAGACTGCCACTTCACATGCCACAGACGGCGGAGCTCGTGGACATGGACAAGCGGTCATCCCTGATGGAGGCCTCGCTCCGCAGCACCAGCAAGCTCAGCTCCCACAACGACGACGAGGGCGGAGGCGTGCCCGTGGACGAAGGCGATCGCGACGACGGCTTCCTTCGGGTCGACCAGGACGACTATGATGACCGTGCGGAGAGGATCGAGAGGCCGCTGTCGGTGGTGACGGACATGACGAGGAGCGAGCGACCCATTTCGATTGCGACGGATGTGTCGTTTGCCCGGTCGGCGAGCGTGTACACGGCCGAGGCCATGACGTTTGAGCGGCCCAAGACGAGGGTGCTGCAGATGGTGGACCGGTTCGAGAGCTTTGGGACGGAGAGCAAGGACAGCAGTCCCTCGGTGAGTCGGGCGGGGACGCCAGGGATACGGAGCATCAAGAGCAAGAAGTCTTTGCGGAATGAAGATTTGAAGAGGCAGTAAACTCTCTACCTATGACACTTTACCGAGGGGAGGGGGGAAAGTAGGATGATAAAGGAGGGCAGGGTGGGATTAGGGGAATATGGGTTATTTAATTTAAGGAGGGATATTGGGATATTGCATTGGTTTGGAGAATTTGTTGTTGGGGGTTCATATCACCATCTTCTCTCGTTTTGCTGGAGTGTAAATTGAGCGTTCTGATTTATTTTATTGCGTTTGCGTTGGTTTGGGTCTTTGGTTGGAGATGCGGCGGCGAGTGGGCGATTTCTTGTATATAGCCTAGCAGCCTAGGATGGATGGCATGGGAGATGGATGATATCGGCGGACGGATGGATGCTCCAGGACAGATGGGGGGAAGCGTTGGAAGGATGGGAACGGAGCGAGAGATGAAGAAATGTAACCATGTTGATGCCATACAAGGAGACGTATGAATATATATACATACCTACGTTGTCCAAGCCCAAATGCAACTCCAAGTCCCAGCCATATTCCCATTATTTCGATGCCGCAGTTGTCCGCTTATATAGTATATCGTACACATAGTACACCGAGAGCAGTGCCTTTTATACCAGGCGCCAAGTAAACAAACAAACGCCATGTCTCAACCCAAGAATGCAACCAGTAGCCAAGCACAATATAGGTAGATGGCAGTACTAGTAGTACATACTACCATCATCACCGCAACCAAGCATTCCACCTGAGCACAGTCTCAATCAGCCTCCTCCCCGGGAAATCCACAATCACGACCCCAACCCTCGCCAGGTCGTCATTGCCCGACGCATCCTCGAGATACTGCCCCGTCATGTCGTTCATGCCCTGAATCGTCCTGTTCATCGGCCCCGCGGCGGCCTCGATGGGCAAGACACCCACCGACGCCGACAGGTGCGCCAGATACAGGAACCTGTTGTCGTCGGGCGCCAGCGCCGCGTACTCCAGCGCGTCGCGAATGGCCGTCCACTTCTCCGCGAGGTGGTACACGTCCGGAATCACCCACAGATCCTCGAGCACCATCTCGGGGCCCTCCCACAGCAGCCCGTAGGGCCCGCCGTCCCGCGCGTCAAAGTTCTGCAGGATGAAGACTTTCGAGCGCAGCTCCCCGAGGGTCGGTATCGGCGCCGCGAAGTCATAAGTATGCAGGTGCTTCGCCGAGCCGGGCGCCGTCGTCGGAGACGCCCAGTGGTGATAGCGAAACGCATCCTCAAACGAAGCCGAGTTGTTGGTCCCAATCGGGCCCCCTTCCTCTTTGACACGCATGATGATCGCCTCCGAAGGGTGCGCATCTAAAAAGTCAAACACGTCCAGCAGGACCTGCTCGTAGCTGAAGCCCGTGTACCCGTTCGCGTGGTAAATGTGCAGCTCGTCGTCCCTCACCCGCGCCCGGATGTCGAGATAGCGCAGCCCGCTGGCCAGTTGCGTGCTCAGGTTCCAGTTCTGGCATTGTAGCGTCTGCGACGCGATTCCGTACGTCATGGTGTCGTGCGTGCCCGGGATGCTCAGGCTCGTCAGGTGCACGTCGTCTGGGATCGCGGCCATCCAGTCCGGGTGAGGGCTGTCGCCGGCGTCGAAGCTGTAGGCGGACTGGTAGCCGCGGTAGCAGGTCGCGCCGACCATGCAGGGCGCCAGGGTGATGAGGATGTGTAGGAGGGCCATTGCGCCGAGGAGGCAGGTCGCCACGAGGATGAGGAGGGAGCGGCGGCGGCGGCGGCGAGGCGGAGGGGGAGGTTTGACGGGCAGCGAGATGGCGCCCATGGTCGAGAAGCGTAGAGGGCGTGGGGAGACGTGGGTAGGTCGGGATAGATAGATACGGGTCGTTCGGAGAGGATTGAAACGTGTGACCGGTGCAACGGCGGTCGAGTGTCGGATCGGAGGGCGGCCGCGAGTCTGCAGTCGGTGAGACGTGAGGGTGAGGGTGAGGAGGAGGAGGAGGTTGATGGTGATGGAGATGGAGATGGAGATGCGGTTCCAGCTCCGGTAAGTCGAGACACGGGCTGCAGCAAACAGTCACATGCGTGACCCGCATCAAGGACGAGCCGTGATAGAGATTCTCCCTCACTCTGTGCCCCTGATCTGCACAAGTGCGGCAGAATGCGGGTTTCACAAATCGCTGCTGCTGGGAATGATGAATGAATCTGATGCTGGTTGGATGTTTGTTTTGTAATGTAATCGGAGCCGGACATCAAGAGGTGAGTGAGACTTATCGCGACCCGAAGATGCGCCGCTATCAACTCTCTCCGGACCGGCATTGGCCACGCCGACTAGATCGTGAAGTTGCCTCTTCGAGATGCACTATGTACGAATTAACAGCTTGAGCTCTTCTGAATCTGTTGTGCAGACAGGTTCTATCAATGTGAACATCTTGCAAATTAAACCATTGTCGTAATGCTCACCTGATACCGCCATTGAGGAAGTATCTCCTTGTAGCATAACAGCTCAATGGCTCATCACTTCCCCAGCCCAGCCCACGTGTAACAACCTCAATACTACAGTACACGCAAGCCTCCAGAATCAGCCACCCTTGCCCATCGAAATCCTTCGGCCATCCGAATCTGGGCGTTTTAGCATATCCGCCACTTCGTTTCATGGCGTTTTCTAACATCTGAGTAGGTTACTCTTGACAATTGACTACCTACTAGGTAGATAGGCAAGTAGTAGATTCCAACAAGCCAAGGCGAAACCCAGAAATCGCGGCTTGTTAATCTCGCTGCTACTGGAAAGCTTCTCTCTGATGCTCACCCAGGAAGTCTCAGTACTTTGCACATCCCGCATATCAGATCTCACTTTCAAGGAAACCCCCTACACGTTTGCTGACGCTCAGTTACATGTACTTTCCCCGACGACAACCGACTTTGGGCCACGAATCCCAATCTTGAAAACGCAGCTTGCAGGGTCCTCTCCAGCCCTCATCCCCAGCAGCAACCTGCCAACCTTGATCCCATCACATGTCATCGCAGAGCCTTACCATACCTATGCTCAGATACGCAGTCCGGGGCAAACAACAGCCGGGCAGTTGCGACGCCCCCGGACCACGGCACTATTACCGCCTCCTAGAGCAGACCCTCCGTCGATGCATAGCTCAACGCGGCTTGCTCGTATTCGCGGGCGCTGGTTGGCGCGGCGCGGGAGGGAGCTCAGCCCGAGCCCCCAGATAGAAAATGCTCCGGCACAAGAAAGGAGTGTATGTCGCCATCTGGGGTCGCTTTTCCGATTTAGACTTTACACTTGGCTCGAGGGATGGACCCTGGACATGTCAAGCCATCGCTCGAGGCACATGAAGGATTGTTGGTTGCCTTTGAGAGAGACTTGAGGCAATAGGGGCTGAAGCTCGCAACCTTGGAAGCGAGCACTGTACTGTCCCATCGTCTCCTGCTGGAGCTGAGGCTGAAGAGCCACATCCACAAGCTTCAAACAACACTCGGTCCACCATGACAGAACCATCGACTTCGATCTCTTGGACAAGTGAGCGGATATTGTACCTAGTACAGGTACAAGGCGGACCCGTTGCAACAAGGCCATCTGTCGTCGTACATACCAAGACTCATCAGACAGAGCCAGCGCTTCCCTGTCAGAGTTTCCTCGTATTTGCTCGACTTACGCGTTCATCGGCGGCGTAAACTCTGTGCATCAAACCCTTGGTCGCGAGAAGCCAAGGCTCAGGCAACAACAAAGCTGGAGAATGGACCGATTGACTGACTCGGTGTCCGCGTGCCTTTTGGCAATGGAGTCTCTTCGTTTGTCGTCAGTACAAACATGCGGAGGAGCAGCCGCGCTAACATGGCGAGAGCTGCGTCGAGTCGAGGGCGTTGCATCGCTCTCGTATGGCAGTTCAGACACCCAATTGGTCACCGCAATGCATTTCGTGATGGTGCTAGCAGCTGCAGCGTCAAAGATGGCCGTGTGTACACCCTTTGCGCACAGGAGAAGAGAAGAATATGCCTTGCCGATGATGTATCTGTATGTACGCTTTGGACAGCGACCGCTCGTATGAATGGCTCGCCGCCCTTGCTGCTCCTCACATGGCCAATGGAGAATACTTACTGCTTTGATGAAACAACCGTTCGGCTGCTCCCAATATCCGTGACGATCCATTGTCCTAGCTTGTCGATCCCTTCATGAGCTGTACAGAGATCAGCAAACGAGGCGTCATTTGTGGCGCAGAAGATGGCTGAGGTCTGTCCCAGTCGCTTTCCCGTCGGTTCAGCGACTTTTGCCGTCGATTCATATCTCTGCTATTTCCAACGCCTCTCACGCTGCCAAGAGCAGAAGAGATGGGCATAATGATATCGAGCTGGCGCCTCCTCCAACACGGCTACAAGAAGGCCGCTGCTGTGTCAAGTTGAAGCAAGGCTTTCTTTTGCCTCTGTAGACCATCCTGTAAGATCAGGCAGGCATGAGCATGCCGGGCACTCGATGCCACAGTCAACTGCCGTAATATGCGCAGGAACCTCCCCACAGTCTGCTCGTGACGAACCCATCGTATGATAAAACGATGCGATGCCGAGTCGACCGCTTTACCAGCGCCGATCCCTCCCAAAGGCCAACGCCGTGACATCCGACACAACGAGAGGCCAACGAGCAAGTCTCACCACCAGGGAAACACCGCTAATAGACCATCAGGTTGTCGTTGAGGTTCCGCAAAAGGTCTCGTAACACTTGCATGATGGTGTCCCGGATTTGAGACCTAACCTCATTTTCCCTTTGGTTGGCTGCATGATACTGCACAGTATTATATGGGAGGCTGGTAAGGAGGTTGGGGTGAGGGGGGAACGAACCGTGGGGGAGATAATCTCGCGATTGGCCAATGCAAGACAGTTGCCCTTCGGAAAGGGCCTCTGAAATGGGACTTGTGGCTTGTCTGTACGAGTGTGAGGCCGCGTGTGTGTGCGAGCAGTTTGCGGGGATGGTCCTGCAGAGGTTGCGGAGAGCTCATGTCGAATGAGCTTCTGCCTCTCATGCGGGGATCAGATGTCGACGTCTTGCTCCTTGCTTGCGCTTTCTGCACCCTGCAGACAGACGACTTGCTGCTTCCTCTTCGTATGTGTGTATGAGCATGTAATAGTATGTACTGCACAGTACTGTACAGGCACATCGTTGCCACCTCGCCTCGAAGATTCAAGCCAGAAACAGTCCAGATACAGATCTGGTGTGGCTGGTGCAAGTATAAATAGCAGCTCAACAAGTGATAGTAATAGTAGAGGCGAACTGGACGTGAATACTAGCATCCTGGAAAGACGATCCGCTTCATGGACTCGCCTTGCCCCAAGAGAGACTCGATAGGGCTCCCATGGCTCCCATAGCTCCCTATGGCGCACGAGAGCGAAATCAAGGCATTGTCAGCGCAGTCCTTTGTTCCGTTGTGGCCAGCAAAAGTGCATACGATATGCATCTGCTTTGCCAAGGGGCGGCAATTGCATACGTACAAGACACGAAACCTGAATGCTGCCCTTTGCCACAGATACCATCGACACGGCTAAACTCCAGACACTTGCTCTTGTCGACCATTGCGCATCCATGAGTTGCCTCGCCTCCAAGTGCCAGTTCAGGCCAGTTCAGGTCTCTTGCGACATGCTGGGAAGTTCTCATGGAAGTACATACGATACGTACCGCAGACGGCATGCAGAGCCACGAGTCATCGTGCTCTGGGGAGGCTTCGATCGGTGATCCGTACCTACAGGGGCATCTGGAGCACGCACCAAGCACCACCCGAGCTTTTCTTCTGCGGCAGACATGGCAAAGGACGAATGCCTCGATCCAGCAATGCTGTGAGGGCGGTGCCACACCTTCCCCACTGCCGGCCGCATCCTGGTCCTTGCTCTCCCGCCCAGCCAGACGTGCCATCGTCACGGACCCAGGAAATTGTCGCTGCCGGTTGCGAGGACTGAGCTTTTGAGACAGTTGCCCTCTGGCCCCAAGATGTGTGTCTCTTGATGGATCCGATTTGAAACATCCAGCACGGACCCAGAGTGCGCTGTGTGTTCGTCAAAATCGCTCACGACATCTAGTATGTATGGCAGATGCCCACGAGATTAGGGCGGACTTGCTTGCGTAGATAGCGGCAATTGCTCCGTGGCCATCACTCGACAGCCGGGGATGTTTCCACCGCGTGATCCCGTCCTCGTATCGCATCTGCTCCGGCGACTGCCAACTGCCAACTGCTCGTCAACTCCGTCAATTCCACGATCCCGCCGTATGTACGAGATACTACCAGATAAATACATGCCGCGAGAGGCATAGCGCAGCGCAGCGCAGCGGGCAATGGGTACGAGTACTAGTACTGTACTGTACCACCTGTGCAGATGGAGAGGAAGACAAACGAAAGAATCTGTACTTGCTGTGGGTGTGGGTGTGGGTGGGCACGCTGTCGATGGTGGAGATTGTGCCCTCTGGAGCCTTTGCAAGCTCCTTGGCCGCAGCTCGCCGTGGGCCAACGGAATCGCAGGCGGTCCCCAATCGTCAACCTAGGTTGAGCGAGCCACACAAACCACAGGTTGAGGACTGGTTACTCCGTACGAGCAGCAGCCCACACACCGTCATCTGCTGCTCGTATTCGTCGGCCACAGGCACAAGTGCAGAGCAGCACATCAGTTTCGTATTGTCTTGTTCCGTGACCTTTGCGTGCTCTTGGCTGTTCCCTCGTGAGTGGCCCATGTACTAAGTAGTACTGGTTGGTTGTGACTCTGCACGGCCATCGTGACCCTTTGTCTGATGATGTTCTTTCTTTGTCGGCATCGTGACTGTTTCTGTGGGCGATGGAGGAGATGGAGATGAATGGAGAAAGAAGATGGGAGAGATTGGCGGCGGCGGAGAATACAAGCATCCGCTAGGAGCTCCAATGGCACCTTCCAGTTCGTTCCTGCCATGTGGTGCTACGAGCAATATTAGTGGCAGCGCGAGTTGGTTCTTGTTTGGTTCAAGGTTCCAAGTTCTTCTTGGTCGCTGTCCGCTCGTACCGGTACAAGCGCCAGTGTAGCCACGCCTCGAGCCTCGAGCCTCGAACAAGCCCGCACACGGCACTGCTGACGGTACGTACCGAAAGTTGAGCGCCATCGACCCGGGTTGGGCTCCGTTTGATGTCCAGCCCGTTGATGATGTTGATATCGTCGAGTCTGAGCTTTATCAATCAGCCGTCTCCAACGCGTTGGTGAACATCCAGTTGAAGTTGTAGAGATATTGGACTGCCTTACCTTACGTTCACGCAACTGGAGGTAGCATCGCCCCCTGCTATGAACGATAGGCCGGTGATGCAACGTATTGCCAGCACAATGCAGGTCTCTGCCCTCATAGTCGCGTCATAGATGCAAGAAAGCACCGCGATGCTGGCAGCATTAACGCATTATGCCATACCTAGTACATACAGTACACAAGCCCTCGACTGCTCTCCTTCCACGGATAGGCGTGATGTTCATGTACAACTAGGCACGAGTACTGCCGTCTGTGTTGCTGTACCTGTACTAAGGGACCTTATCTGTCAGCCACAGCTCGATCGCGAAATGAGAAGCCGTACTTCCGCTGGTAGGGCATGTGTCGGTACGCGACGAGCAGCCTGCAGCCTGCAGCCCAAGCCGCAACCTGCAACCACTCCGTCCGGCCGTACGCACCATGTGCTTGTTGATTCAAGGGTTGGGATTTCAGAGATTCTGGCAAGATCGATCGCAAACGGAAGCGCAGAGTTCACAAGCAGCGGTTCCCATGTCTGGAGCGACTCGTCCTCCTGGTAGCGAGACATGATACCACTACTACCCGACTACAAACGAGGCGCCCACTGTGGCTTGCCTGCAACCTCGAGCGCACGGCGCCTCTAGCGGCCTCTTAGCGGGGCTCCAGCAGCCCTTGGCCCGCTGGCCAGATGCCGCCATCAGCTGCCCCGTCGCCCGTAGCGCCGCAGTGACGCCATGGTCAGGGGTCAGGACGGGCTCTAGCGTGGCTGCTTTACGAAGTACCGGTACCAAGAAGCAGCCACAGGCACGGGCTGGGCAGATGGATGGATGGGCGAAGATCATGGAAATGAACATCAGGAACGATGCTTGCAGGCTGTTCTATTTTTTGTTTTCTCAACGAAAGAGCCATTGAGAGCAATACCCGTACTCGGAACACAATAGCCCGTCGCCACCGAACAGCAAGACGGGTTGTCCTTTACCCATGGGTACATTGCATGTTTAGGAACCTAATAACCTAGGTACCCCCAGTCACTCCCAGGCGACGCCTGTCACTGCCAGCGCTTGGGCCTGATCGCCTCCCCGGGACGCTGGAAGCCGGTACCTTGCCTGGAGAGAAGCCTGCAGAAGCAGCGCGGCGTGTAAGAGGTCCACGCTACATGCAGCTGCACTCGTACCTGTACCTGTACTTCCATGCTTGTGCCGTCCAGCCAAAGGCTTCTGCAAATCTCCAGACTTCTTCCCTCTCCCTCCCGCTTCCTCACACCTCTCACACACCCGACGCTCTCCTCATCTTCGCCTCTCATCCTACGCCTTGTCGCCCTGTCGCCCTCCTGCGCAGCACTGCCTGGCCCGACTATAACACGACCTCCCACGCAGCGCCAGTGCCGTCCTCCATCATCAGCCACCAGCACCGTCGCCAAGCGCCTCAACAGCCAGAGCGAACGCGCCAGAGTCACTCGCCATAACACTCCTACAACCTAGACTACAGTACAGCAACACTCGGCCTTCCTCTGCCACCAGCCACTGTCAATCATCTCCGAAGGCGGTTGGGCAATCTGGGCTTCTCAACAGCCCCGGACCTTGAACAAAAAGGCATCTTCGGCAGCCTTTTAGTCTAGTCCAAGACATTTTCTCATCGTCTCCGCTCCCCGGCTGCGCTGTTCCTGGCCGACCGTCCCATCCTCCTTTTTCCTCTTCTTTTTTTTTGGTTCTAATTCCTTGTTTTTCCTTTATCCTGTTCTGGTTTTCTTGGTCTAGTCCTCGGTTTGTTGTTCCTGTTTTTTGGGCTTCCAACTTGAGCTTTTGTGCTCCTGAGACAAGCTGCCTATTCGGCACTGCGCGCCGTTTGTTCTTGTTCCCTGCGTTGCATCGTTCAGCTGCTTGCGACGCTCGCTTCGGCCCTGCTTTGGTCTCGCTTGCACGTTCCAATCTACAACATCGCCCGCCCCAGAAAGATCGAGAGAAGATTCGAATTACTCGGTGTTGAAGTTACCGTCGCGGTTGTCATCGAAGCATTCCAGCAGTCGGTTTCTGGTTCAGCAGCACCGTGGTGTCTCTGACTCCCGTCAAAGCCTTTGTCGGCTTTCACCCAACCTCGGCCAAGACACCATCCACCGAGACTTGGCTACTTCACTGCCGCGCCGAGCACGACTTGGATTTGTCTCTTTTTCTTTTTCCGTTATTCGACAACTTCGACCCTGAACGGTCTTGACACGCCGGCTCGTTCGTGCGTCACAAGAACTGCGTCGCGCAATTCCTCTCGCCCAGCCCGTGTGCTGCGAGCTGTTCAACACGCGATCAAAGGGACGGTTATGGCTTGTTCCCGAGGGCCCATTTGACCGACGAACAAAGTGAAGGGAACCCTCCGGGGAGAAACAAAAGTCACGTCACCGACCGACCTGAGGGAGCGACCATCTCAGACTTTCACGACCGCTGGAAAAGTCGCGCTTAGGAGGACACCATTCCAGACTCTCTTATTTCTTCCCCAGCATCAACCATGCTCGTCTTTAGGACCGCTGCCCTGCAACAGGGCTACGCTATTTTCCTATTATTGGCATTCTCAACTCTAATCTCTGCCATAACGGTCGACGTTTGTTCTAGTTTCAACACGGCCGAAACGCCACTGAGTAAGTTTGGCAGCAGCGGAACTCAAGAAACGGCCTTTCTAACCCCTTCGCAGATGTCAGCATATACCAAACGAATGGGCTGTGCACGCATTGGTGTGTAGACAAGAACTACGCCTTTGCCATCACGCAGCAGAACTCGTGCTGGTGCTCCAACTACTATCCTGATAAGGCCTCGACAGTCAGCATCAAGGAGTGCAACGTGCCTTGCCCTGCCTGGCCTGACGAGTACTGCGGCGGCCGTGGCTTGTATGGCTATCTCGCCCTCAACGAAGTCGCCCCGTCCGGCACCAAGACGGCACCGGCTTCCACATCAACGCCTACTGAGGTACGTCTATGATGATCTTCTTGCGATGCTCCCGACTCTTGCATTTTTGAGCCCGTTTTCTGTTGCAAATTGATCCCATCCCTGAACCCATGGTGCGAGAGCCCAACTGCGACCTGGAGGAACAAGATCTCTTGACTGCCTGGCCACCCTTGTGTACTGCCTCTTCTTTGTCCAAACACCCCAGCCTTGTTGTCCCTGAAAAACCGGTGGGATGAAGACAGACATCCCTGGCATCCACCGAGTATCGTGATCATGACCGTTAGTGTGACTAAGACTGTGGTGCAGAGCACAGCTTCAACCTCCGCATCGACGTCCTCCACCTCCATGGCTACCTCCACCTCCGCCTGGTCTTCTTCCTCTTCTTCCTCCTCCACTTCTTCTTCCACATCAGAGACGTCGACTACTTCTACAAGTAGCTCATCCTCTGTATGGCTTGACTTGACTTGACCGTGGTTTGCGCCGCGGAACTTTGCATGCAAACTTGGTGCGCGGTGAGAGAGCAGGGCTAACGTGTGTCCACAGTCAACAAGCGACTCAACGACGTTTTCCACCAGCACGCCGCCGCCATCATCGACTCCGACGACCACGCCTACCGATGGCAGCGGCGGCAGTGGAAGCCGCAGTACCGGCAGCACTCCTTCACAGACAGCCGATCCAAGCAAGGATGAAAG
Organism: Trichoderma reesei QM6a; assembly: GCF_000167675.1. Classification (NCBI taxonomy): domain Eukaryota; kingdom Fungi; phylum Ascomycota; class Sordariomycetes; order Hypocreales; family Hypocreaceae; genus Trichoderma; species Trichoderma reesei. Next base: position 327,516 of record NW_006711171.1, on the reverse strand, counting down.
CGGCGGCAGCGCTGGCGGCGGGTCCAAGAAGTCGGGGCTGGGCACAGGGGCGATCGCCGGAATCGCAGTTGGCGTGGTCCTCGGCGTGCTGGCCCTCGCCGGTGCTCTTTTGTTCTTGTTCCTCCGACGAAGGAGACAGGGCAAGGACGAGTACCAGAACGACCCGAGCGTGCGAGGCAGCTCATCCGGCATGGTGGGCGTGATTCCCGGAGACTTGACGGGCAACAGCGGCTCGCCAGCCTCGCCCGTTTCGGTTGCCAACAGAAACAGCACGATCCAGATCGATCCTCGAATGGACCCATTCAAGCAAGGCCTCTACATCCGCGGTAGCCACGAAAGTCTGAACACGCTGCGCGACGACCACGACTATTCTCGACGCATCCAGCCGCCCAAGGTGCTACGGGCCGTCAACCCGGATCCCGAAGAGCCCTAAGGCAGTCATCGACATGCCTGTTTCTTTCAAATCATTTGTGCATAGGTGGCTTTTTTTTCTTTCTCGTCACTTTTCTCTTTTGCCTTGGATGGTTCCCTATTGCGCCTTTTTTTTCTCTCTCTTTTCTAGAACGATCCGAGTGTCATGACCGCGTATATGGAACTTCGCCGCTCGGGTTCGAATACACATGACAAAAACAAAAGATTTGGGGTCTTGTCGCTTTTCGAGATACCAGGATGGCGTTGGCAAATTTTTTTTTTCCCTTTGTATTTTTGGAGGGGATAAGGCAAGAAAAAGGGGGTGGTCAACCGGACGTGTCGTCTCTGCGGTCGAGATGAGAAGCTCGGCAAAACGAGGCGAGATTACGAACGACGACGGACCCCTGGGGGCACTTGCACTCGACATAGTACTGGCACCGACGCACGCACGACATCTTTTGGTGCCTCTACGGAGTCGTAATAATCGCGTCTGAGTCGTTTTGGATTCGAGGGGACAGCAGCCGACGTTTGGCATAACGGGTTTTTGCGATAATGGGGCTTGAGCAGGAAGAGCTCAAAGGCACGATTGGCTGGATAGGTGTACATATTGGAACAATGGGCATGAGCAGACATACAGCGCACACGATAGCGGCAGTCCAGCGAGGCGGAAAGCTGAGCGGATGCTGCAAGAATATATATTGGTTTTGAATTGCTGACATGGATGAGGATGGGACACGGCCTGTGAACTGATGCTGATGCTATTATAAGTGCCTGGATTAATAGCGACTTGGTATTGATGAAGTCGAAAGAATTCAGCTGGCCGCAACACACTATCAAACGCAATGGGCCATCTCGTTGCAGCTTATTAGCATTTCCATTTCGCATTTTCATCCATTCAAGAAAAACGGCATCAAAACCTTATCAAAAAATGCTAATGAGTGAGATGGAAAGTAGATGAGAATACAAAGAAGAAGAAAAAAGGAAAAAAGAGAAGAAAGAAAAAGAAACAAAAAAAGAAAAGGGAGAAGAAAAAACAAAAAAAAGAAAGTGACCCTCGACAGAGACAGGATTCGAACCTGCGAGGCCGAAACCATATGATTTCTAGTCATACCCATTAACCACTCTGGCACTCTGCCTTTTGTGCTTCGTTGTAAGATTCGCTCTCTAACTCCCACTATACACCTTTTGCCATATTTAGGAGCGCTTTTTTTTTTTTTTTGTGAGTGTAGGTCTCTTTTCGGATAGTAGTGTGTGCTATTTATAGTGCAGACCACATGCTTGCATAAGGTCAACACGTTGGTGTGGGTCCTGGTGGGAGTGGCTTGGGTAGGGGTTGTGGGACGCCACTGACGAGAAACGGTACATACAGAAACTCGAACAGGAACAGGAACAAGAAGAACAGACAGCCACAGCAACAGCTTCCTTATTCAACGACTACCAAGCTTCAGAACAAAGACACGAAAAGATTAAGACGGCAAACACAACCAAAACAATGGTATTTGCTCATCAAGCCATACATACCATCACATATTTGTCCATCCTTGCCATTCAAAATATCTTCTTTGTCTCTCTCTCTCTCTCTCTCTCTTCTTTCATTCTTCCTCTATGTCTGATTTACCCAGTCTATGTACAGGCGTGCCCGCTCGCTGACCCATGACCCCCTCCCCCCTCGAGCCGAACAACAAAATGATCAATTTTTAAGTCAAAGAAGGAAAATGCGCAAAGCAGTGGGGAAAAAAAATGCCCATGATATCGGGATATCACCCTCTTCTTCTCCTTTCAGATGGGGTGGGGTTTCGAAAAAAAACAAATGCGTAAGCGCAGATGCAAAACAAGATGCGCAAGATGACAAGAAAAAGAAGCAAAAAAAAAAAAAGAACCTTCAGCCACCTGTGCGCCCTCCCTACCGTTGGTATCGTAAACAAGACAGCCGTCGTGATTGTAGTAATGGAACGAGACTTCATCCTCCTTTTCTCTAAGTGTTTCTTCTTTAGACGGAAAAAAGATCATCTTTCGTCTAATTTCTTCAACCTTGTCTCCAATCTCCTTGGTTGTATTGCTCCGACGGCCGCAATGGTCGCTGTGGGGGCGACTGATCGTATGAGTGGTAGGGTGACTGCGCGTGCGCAGCGCCGCCATATGGGGGCGGATCGTATGAATATGCTTGCGCGTGTTGTAGGTGCTGCTGGCCGTACGCTGACGGCGGTGACGCGCCCATGCTCGAGTCGGGGTTGGGCTGCGCGTTGTAGATCAGGCCGACCCTCTCGTCGCCGATCGGGGACATGACGCCGCCTCCGCCGACGCCGTGGTACGCGGTGGCCGTGGGGTCCTCGAAAGCGGGATTGTATGCGTCCTGGCCGGGCTTGGGCTCGTGGAGGTTACTCAGGCTCAGCGCCTCGTCGTTGGCGGTGCCCAGCTTGTAGCTGACGTCCTCCTTGCGCCTCTTGATGCCGCAGAAGAGCCAGCGCATGCCTCGCACAAAGGCCTTGACCAGGTCCCACAGGTTCATGGCATCCCACAGCGCCCGCAGGCCGAGGAAGCCGCCGCGGTTGGGCAGAACAGGCTTCTCCAGTCCAATGGTGCCCTTGGACGCATCGGGGCTCGGGTAAAAGGACGAGGCGGCGCCGCGGCGGTAGACTTGATAGGGGAAGGCCCAGATGTGCAGGCAGGAAAAGATGGCCATTTCGACGCACAGCAGCAGGGCTGGGATGCCCACCTTGAGATCCGGATAGGCAAGGACCTCGCCAGGCTTGACAATCTTGAGCGTCGATGTGCCGACGGAAATGGCCGAGGCCTGCCAAAAGGACAGGAAGACGACGAGCTTGATGGCGAGAATCTTGAGGAACAGCTTGTGCTCGGAAAGGGGCTTGGCAAGCTGAATGTAGAACTGGATGAGGCAGTACATGGCGATGGTGACGGACAGGGCGTTGATGACGAGGACCTAGTCATGTTAGACGCTTCCGAGATGCTAGAGACAGATAGCTCTTTGTGCCATCATGTACGAAGGGGCCAGAGTGCTGGTTACTTACCCAGATGTGAGCAAAGACGGGAGAGTTGGAGCTCTCGCAGTAGCGCCCATAGTGCTCGGTCAGGACGGCCGTCACGGTCATGGCAACGCGGATGAAGCAGTACTGGTACACGCCGATCCAGATGATGTTGAACCAGGTCAGGCCGCTCTTGGGCGTGCGCCAGGGGCCGCGATCGCCGCCGCAGCACTTGGCGAACCAGTTGATGGGCATGACCCAGCCCTGGATCGGGCGAAGGCCTCGGAAGAACTCCTTTTGCGTATGCAGGTCGGGCGCGCAGTAGTGGCAGATGAGGCCGAAGAAGGAGGCAATGGCAAAGGCCTCGTAGCAGTCGGAGATGACGGAGAAGTAGGTGGCGCGCCAGTACCACTCCAGCTGCATGTACGAGGAGATGGCGTAGACGGGGACCATGAAGAGGATGCGGATGATGCTGCCGAGGTTAGCCGGATGTGTGCTATTGATGCGTCAAAGACAAATTGTTCCGGCATGCTCACTGTCGCTGCTCCTTGGGCTGTGTGTAATGCGTGGCGTGCATGAAGATGAGATAGAGACTCAGCACGACGGCGATGAGCGTGGACCCGGCGGCGATGACGCGGGCGAGGTCGTGGAAGTTGAGAGGCCCGGCGATCTTGATCTCGGATCCCGGAGAGACTGCGGGAGCGTTAGTCTTGTGCAACGAATCCGGGCTGTCGTCGCGGAGAAAAGGGGGACGACGGAAGACGCATGGCGGCGCAAGAGAGACATACTCCTCATCTCCTCCAACGTCGAGTTGCACGTGAGGTTCATGATGGCGGTTTGGCGTCGAGGCCGGTCAGTCGTGGTTCGTATGGGAGCCCTCCGAGGGGGGCAATAGCCAGCTCTGTGGCCAGCGACGTGCGCGCAGAATCAACTCGTCGTCTCGGTGGATGGTTTCGCCCGGCGATGCGTTCAACAGCGTGCGACCGACTCCTCCTGGATCATGCGAACAAAGGGCTGTGTCGTCGGCCGTCGTGGGACAAGGGGCGCGCAGCTGAGGATCCGTCGACAGTCGCCCGCAAAAGCTCTTCTCCTCCTCCCTGTGCGTCTCGACACACTCCTCCCTTCTCTCGGTCGCGGAAACCCCGGGGCTTCGAATTCTGGGTCGATTTGGTCGGATCCAGCCTGGGTCGGGAATGTGTTCGTATTGGAAACGAAGCCAGCCCGTCGTGCCTCGTATAGGAGAAGCGGCACAGAAGGTGTCTCGTCGTGACCCTCTGGCAGCGGCGAAGCAGAGAATGGAGAGAAGATGGAGCGAATGGAAAGGCAAAGGGTGAAGAGCGAAAATCGAAAACAAGAGGAGAAAAAGGAATGGAAAGGAATGTCGCGAGTGGGTAAAAAGACGGGCAGCGAGAGCGATCGACTGGACTAGAGAAATAAGAAGCAGAACAAAGTGCGGACAGGGATCCGGGAAGAGGAGAGACAAAAGAAGAGAGGTGCAGAAAAAGAAGAACGAGGTGAGAGAGAGGTAGAGAAAGGGACCCCGACCAGGCAGGGGAGGGGGGGGGTGAGCAGAGTAAAAAGGACATGTACCTATGCAAAGGCTGCCCGGGCTGTCATTTTCTAGGTACCTACCTACTAAGTAGGCTGCCTCGTTCCAGTAGGAGGTAGGAGAGCGCTAAAAGTCGGAGTGTCGGGGGCTTTGGATAGCCGCTGAAAGGCCGCTTGGCGGGTGGCTGTAGCGGGTGGCTGTAGCGGGTGGTGCCTGTAACTCAGGGCATGGGGGACCGTTGGACATTCATGTGACGCCCTCGTGGATCAAGGTAGGTACCTTACCTAGACTCGACTTGCACCTGGATGGAGTCCTCCCGCATCTTGCTGCCCTTTTCAGACATGCACGTATTAATGATTGCATGTACTGTCCTAAGATACACGTACTCGTAAACAAGACATCCTCTCACAGATGAAGCTCGTAACTTGGGCCGCGTCAAGCATTCGTCTGTCATGCTGCGCCCAAGTGTAGTATCTGTAGCAAAACCGCAGAAGAAGAAAAAAAAGGCCAGGCCGTTTCACATGGACGGGCTGCGTCTCCATCGCCGCGTCGCCCAGCGGCTCGTGATTGGCGATTGTGTGGCAGGGGGGTGGGAGGCTGAGTGTCTGTCCTTCTTCTCCCGCTCTCTCTCTCCCTCTCTCTCCCAATCAACGCCTCGTTTCATAGTTGCCGTGACGAACTTTCTTTAGGTGCTGCTACTACCTAGTCATAGCAAGGCCACGAAGATGGGCTGTAACACTGCGGGTGTTGGCCACCCCAAGGTGTTTGAGCGTTGCTCGCCTATCGACCATGTCTGACTACATACCGTATCTGCATATCCACACAAGGCGCATTGGATGCTAAAGACAACAAGATGAAGATACCCTCGTCAAAAGGCGGCCTCCCTCCCGCTCGACTAGTGAATGCATCTCCCTTTCTTTGCTAACTTGAATCGGACCAAGCCCAGTCCTGCACGTCTTTAGCACTTCGGACCCGGAGATCGGAGTGCGGACGAGCAGCGGAATAGACAGACATCAATCCATACATACATGTACCTTACTATCACGTAACCCGCACCCGTTTATTATTTAAATACAAGGCATGCCAAGCCAAGCCCAGCCCAGGAACGCGCGTCATGAAAATGCGCCTCATTTCGACATGTATGTACATGCATTTACTCACTCACTCATTCATCTCATTCATCTTGATCCAGCAACTCACGATACAAATAGTACTCTCGAACTTTTCTTGTCCATACTACATACTGCCTTTCATAGCGATCACCGCCTTTCAAACTTGAACCCAGCTCCATCCCGCTCCTCTGCAGATCCCCCATCCACAGCAGGACCTGCAATTCGAGCCCCAAAGTACCTTACCTACAAGCTACATGTACCTTACCTTATGCCACTGCCCCTAAATAGCACCTTGGTCACCAGCCGAAACTCCCTTTCAGGGGCTTCCCTTGAATAACGATGCGCAAACGGCGTCACGTCACTGTGGATTTTTCTTCTTCTTTACATGTACTTTTCGGTACACGTACTCTAAATTCTCTTACGCACACGCCCCTCTGTCTGCATGCTCTAGCTGGAGGTATTGGACTCTGGCAGCATCATCACAAAGCAAGCCAACAAAAGAAGCCCATTGACTCATGATGCCAAACGGAAATGCTTCCGACCCAAGCTGGAGCAAACAAATCACTTCAAGGCAGGGCAAATGATTTCTTTCTCTCTCCGCAGAAAAGACAAATAAGAGAGTGCACCTCTTGGCCAGGACCCCCCCCTTCCCACAAGGTTCGCGAATAACGCCCGACCCCGAAACCCGGGTTGCCCGCATTGATCACTCAATCAAAAATCCAATCTCCTCCATCTCGGAGCATCCAGCCAAACCACAGACATAGTCGGAATAAATATTCTGAAAAGCCTAACTATGTAATGCTAATTTATCATTATACGACATAGTCTACCTTGCACATTTGCTCAGCTAATCAACAACCTCTTCTGGTTTTTTAAACACCCTCGCCAAACTTCCTTTCCATAGTATAGTATAAACCCTCAACACCAGAGACAAATACGCGCCCACACCCGACACCCCTTTCAAAGGAAAAAAACATCCAGAGAAATGTCATCATCCAACCCCCCGCCCTTCCTCCCAATTCTTCCCGCCCGGAAAATCGGCAATCTTGCATCATGCGCCAAGATGCCTTTTTTTTTTTGCGTTCCAAGCAAGCCACATCTGATCTGACACAGCCCTCTTCTTTCACATGCACACTCCCCTCCCTCCAACTACATGTACGAGTATGGTTATAGGTTGGTTTATTTTGTCCGCTGCTTGCCGCCCTATCATATGGCTCCAAGTCAAAAGTACGATGATGACATGTTTGTCTGCGATTTGTTATACTACTGATCCATCAATCATTCGCAAAGAAGGTAATAAATGATGAGTCTTGAATAGGAATGTCTATACTGAACTTTGGAGCACAGCTGCTTTGAAAAAAAAATAGACTTCTGACGCCATCCTAATCCATCTTATCATGTTGGTCGCCACATGTATGTACAGCCTCCTCCTCACTGACGGACACTTGTCCATGCAGTATTAAGGTACATGTAAGGTAGCCAGAAATAGCACTTACTAAGAACCACCACAAGGTACGGTATGGCCTGCTTATACAACCTTTACTCTATACATTCAAGTTGCTCTTCTCCCTGTACTTATGTAGTCAAATTTCAACATATGCTGATTTATAAAGGGTTTCATTGTTAAGGGTAGGACAAATGCCATCCAGCACTTGTCCCCAACCCCCCTCACTACCTTGGTAGGACTTGATATACCCGTACAAAGATTCCATCTATTCTAGCTTCCATTTCTTCTTTCCTCTGTCCCGATTTGTTTTCTTCCTTCAGATTTTACATTATCGTACATGGCGGGCGTCATAATTCATCAAACCAGAGACAAGGTAGTAAAAAGTCGTAAAAACCATGGCGCAAATGATCGCATCGACTGTCGGTATAATTCCTCTTTCGCTTCATCCCCCTCCCCTTTTCTTTGCGTTCATCTTTCTGCACTTATCTGTTGCGCCGGAACGGCAATATTGATACACTTATTTGATACAAGGAATCTTGGTTCGAGGCTCGAAGCTGACCTTCTCACGGTATTATAAGGACCGGAAAGGCAGGCGTAGGTAAAAGGTAGGTAGGTACCTAGGTAGGTACGTAGGCACGTAGTAGGCGGAAAAGATGATAAGATGCCATCTGCATCATGATTGCTGAATCGATTCCATTCGGCCGTACCAGCTGTCGTAAAAAAGGACAAAGAATAGATTGTAATAAGACAAGCGTTAAGAGAAGAACATGTAGCTCCGTATCTGACAATTTCTGAAAATCGATCGCAGCGTGGGTGAAAAGGGCGAATAAGCTCCCATCCTCTCCAAAGACAACAACAACAACAACAATCTTGGATCCAAAGGCCGGTCGTATCAACAACAAATGTTTGACCTCCTCCCCTGGCTATCCAGACTACCTAGTCTTTGTTCGGCAAACGATGCCATGTGCAGGTTCGTCGCTTCCGTTCCCGCAGTCTCCGGATCACCGTCGTGCTCGCTTCTCACGATCGCTTGACAAGGCTCCGTCGGCTTCTTCGCCTCTCCTCTTGCGTCCTCGGTCATCTCTATGCTCCCTCCGCTGCTCCTCCGTACGCTGTGCTCCGTCCCTCGTCGTCCCTCGGTTGCTCCTGTTGCCGCTGCGCTCGTCCCCGCCCCTGGCTCCCATTCCGCCCTCGCCCCTGTGCCGCGACTCGCGGCCGCTGCTCGGCGCTGCTGGTGCGTCTCTCGATCCGCCATCTCGGGCCGACCTGCGAGCATCCCTATCCTCTCGGGTCGCGCCCTCTACACCACCAGCCATGGATCGTCGATCACGGTGCTCGCTGTGCTCCTTGCCGTCTCTCTCTCGTTCGCGGCTGCTTCGGCGCGATGACCGCTTGGATCGGTCGTTTCGGCCATCGCCGCGATCTCGTCGGCTCCGGTCGTGCTCTCCACGCCCTGGCCCGTCATCCCCATTCGGGGGACCGCTCCGGGCTGATGATTCATGCCACTGTGCATCTGAGCGGTCAGGCACGGATGGCGTCATGTCTCCTCCCGCCAAAACTTGAGCGTCCGAGTGGCCGAGCATCTGTCGGGGAGGGTTGACACGGGGGCCGCTTGGGCGTCCTTCATTCGGCATGGCCGCCTGAGCCTGCTGAAGCATGTTATTGATGCCTGCCAGCTGTCTTCTCCCGCCACCAGATCTTGACGACCTGTCGCCAGAGGAAGCAGGGCCAGTAGGCACAGCAGGCTCCAACGGGAGAGCGCCGGCGGACGACCTAGGTCCCGGCCTGTCATTGCCAGAGGAAGACATGGAGTGACGCACGGGTCCGTTGCCATGCCCATACGGCGGAGGTCCTGGAGGTGGGGGAGGCGGTGGCGGAGCGTTGGATCCGGGGCCGCCCATTTGCGCAAGTCGATCGGGGTGCACTCCAGACGATGCCGCTGTGCTGCTGCCTTGGCCTTGGCCACCAGGTGTATTCTCCTGTGCGCCGCCGCCGCCGCCGCCGCCGCCAAAGTTCCTCATCCTATCGGGATGTGGTCCGCCTGGAGCTCCAGAGGGAGCTGCCGACGGCCCAGTGCTGTTACCGCCGGGCTCATAGCCACGACGGCCACGGCCGGATGCAGGACCTGAAGGGGGGTGCCTTTCTTGCGAGGGTGGTCGAGACGCCTCGGAAACTCCATATCGACTGTCGGGCCGACTTGGCATCGCGGGAAGCGGCCCTGGTGGATTGTTCCTTGCTGTACCCCGGCCTCGCCCACGGGGACCGAGAGGAATATCCGGAGTACTAGTAGCGGCTGGCACCGGATTGAGCCGTCCGTAGTTTTGATCTTGATAAGGAGGCCTGTGCTCTACCTCCTGTCCGAGCGCTGATCTGTGGAAGCCTGAAGAAGAAGAGGCATCCCGCATCTTGTCCATATGGGCTCTCTCCCCGTCGCGCTCCATGCCCTTGCTGCCGCGATAGCTCTCTCCACCGGGTGGTGAACGTTCGCGGGCAGTTCGTCCGGTAGGCCGCATGACATCTTGCGGGAAGGGGTGCCCGTGCCGATCCTCGTAGGGTCCAGACGGGGGTCCATGCTCGTGCCCATATCGTCCGCCGCTGCGCCGAGGAGACTGCGCCCTAGGTCCTCCTCTCTCTCGAACGTCTTCTCTCAACCGCCCATGCGCAGCATCATCGCGTTCGTCAATCAATGCAGCGCGCTCCGGGTTGATCGATTCCATCGAATCCTGCGGCCCGGGTCGTCGGCTGCGGGGTCCTCGATCTGGCTCCGGGCCTCGTCGCGGTCGGTCCCCGTCATCCTGGGCGAACAATGCCGCCCTCTGGGGGTTCATGGCTGGCTCGGGTGCATCAGCAGGGCCGGGAGGAGCCGAAGGTGTCTGAGAGGGCATGTCGCCCAATCGGTCCTGGGGTCTGTTTGTCCAGGAGTCTCTTGGCATCCACTCTCTTTCCTGTTGTCTCGGGCGAGGCGGCAGGTCTGTCGGGCCAGCGTCGCGGGGCGCCATGTCGTTTCCACGGCGGTCCAGGTATTCGCGAGAGCGATCAGGTCTGTCCACCTCCATAGCTCGGGTTTCGCGAGGATCCCTCGTGTCACGGTGGTCTTTGCCCTCTCTAGGGTCACGACTTTCCCAAGACTCTCGTGGATCTCGGCTGTCACGCACTCTGTGACTATCCCTGCCGTCTCTCGCATCGCGACGGTCATGTCCTCGACTCTGCGGATAACGTTCTGGGGTAAAGTGGCTCGGTATAGGAACATCGGGTCGCGTGGGAAGGTTGTGTGCGGGCCTGTCGGGGAGAGTGTGGGGGCGAGTGTCGTTTCTTGAACCATGAGGACCTGAACCTTGACCGCCCATGGGAGTAGATGAGCGTGGAGGCCCATCATCTCGAGACATGGAGACGTCTCGTTTAGGACCGGACGGCTTAACAGGTAAGGTGTCCTTTGACATGGCAGAGGTTGGCTGGGCTTTTCCATCTGGAACTTCTCCATCTTCTTTCTCAGCCGTAGGGGGTCTGTTTGCAGGTGATCTGTAGCGTTGGCTGTTAGTAGGAGGCAAAGCCTGGGGGACATGTGAGTAAAAGTACCTCGTTGTCTGTGGCTGGAAATCAGAAGCCGTAGCACGCAAATTCGACGCAGCCGATTTATCAGCATCGGATTGAGGAGCGCCGCCCTTGTTTGATTCGATAGTTTTAGTCACGGCGCCTTGCACATGCTGTGAATGCAAAAGGTGAGGACTCACTGCATTGGGTCGGAAAGCCTGGACCATAACCCATTTCGACTTTCGCTTCTGCAACTCCGACATGGCTCCCTGGGCGGCCACAGACAAGTCCACTCTGTGGCCCTCCTCATTCTCGGCTGCTGTCTTGGATGCAGCTTCTTGCTTGGTAATCTTCTGAAGCTGTGCGGTGAACTGGGTGGCCATGAAATCAATGGCAGGGAAGTAATCCAGGACGGCCTTGAGAACGGTAAGGGCGTTCCTGATGTGCATCCACTCCGTCCCAGCCAAGCAACTCTTGAGCGCTGTATTCAAGTTCTTATGCCAGCGGAACAGGAGATCTTTGAACTGAGCGTGCTCCATCAAAGTATCCGGTGCTCCGTCCTCCTTGAGACTGACAGCGAATCCGAGATATGGCCGGTCACTAGGTCCCTTTCCTTCCTTGTCGTATGCGCCCAGACGTGGCTGGTCTTTGCTTGGCCTGCCCTTTTCAGTCGGCTCATTCTTGTGCCATCTGGACAGGTCTCGGAGGATCAGCTTGAGGAATCGGCCGAGGTACTCGGCCTCCCTGACGGAGCTGGTGAAGACGAGAGACCGCAGCCGGTTGGCGTTGAAGAGTCGATCGTAGAGGGACATGAGCTTGAAATTGGGCGCTCTCGATTCATGCAGCATTATGATGAACTTGTAGGTATACTCGGCGTCTGCTGGCGATAAAAGGGCCCTAGGGAGGAAGCACTGCTCCAGAAGAATGTCTGACAGGCTATCGGGCTTGATCTTGGGGTCGGGACAAAGCGATTGGACCTGCTCGGCCAAGCACTCCATCCATTTCGCTTTTCGCTGGCGGTGTTCCTTGAGCTCCATCGAGAGGCTGAGCTGCTGTTTCAAGAGTTCCTGTCTCTTTTCATTCTTTCGCTCTTGGCCTCTGCGAGACATGTCCGATCGATCCCTGAGGATGGCTTGACCTTCGCTCTCGAGACGGTCTTTTTCTTCCTTGTACATTTCCTCGGGGCAGAAAACATCGCCGAGCTGCAGGGCCCAAAAGACAGCATAGAGTTCAGGGTTGATCTTTTGCCAGACCTCGGGCCGCACGGTCTGTTTGAGCACCTCGACAATGGGTTGCAGAGGCGCGAGCGTCAACGTCGCATCGTCCGATTTCTGCTTGTGTTTCGTATCAGCTGCGGCACGCGGGCCAGTTGAAGGATTATCAGTTCCCACCTGCTCATCGTTTGTAGAAGCAGCCACACCCGATTTATCCTTGGGCTCATCGCTCATAGATACATCTCCCTCCTTGTCAGTAGCCTCCTGTTGCGTAGATTGAGTGTTCTCTTTTGCAGTTTCTGCCTCCTTCTGACCCCAAGGATACAGTCGGTGAGACAGGCTGGCGCGTCCAATCAGGAAAGCGATGCTTGTGTCCAATCCGTAGGAACTAATCAGCTCGTTGATGGAGGGGACCAAAGCGTCGAATGCCGAAGGTTCCAGATTGCTCCAGATGAAGTCGAGATACAACACCAGTATCTGATGGGAATCATCGACCAGGGCCGACAAGTACTTGACGTGAGCTTCGTCTTCGGGGACCTTGTATATAGCTGACTGGCGATACTGCGCGAGGTTGAGAAGCAGCCGGGCGGCAAGCTTCGAGTCCGTGAGGGCCTGGATGAGTCGCTTTGAGCTCCTAACACTGTCAAAGCGTTTATCCTGGCCACGGATCAGCGTTTGACGACGCAGTCGTTCTCCGCCAGCCATTGATAGGATCTGGGCGTCGTTGAAGTCGACAGAGTCGACGATGCCGCCCATGGAATTGACGAACTCTTTCAGAATGATCAGATCGGTTGAATTGCCGCGCTGGAGTTGGTCATTAACGTATTGGAGAACGGGAATAGGATTGATGGCCGAGTAGCGTTTGAAGATTTTGCCAGAGAACCTCGAGAGGGCCTGAAGCCACTTGCTTGTCGTGAGGGCATGCTCGGCCTGTGTGCGGCTTCGGGATTTGCCCAGGGAATTCATCAGAGACCAGACCAGGACGTCATAGGAGAGGTCGGTGAAGTATTTGGCGCATTCGACAAAGCCTTCGATCAGGTTCGGGTACGACTCGAGCTGCTCGAAAGCAACTCGGAACACGATACCAGGAGAAGAATAACTGGTCTTGGCCAGCTGCTTGGCCATCTCGCTGATGTTGGTGAGAGACAACCGCTTCATCGTTCCTCGCGTTTCTGCAGTTGCACGAGCAAATGCCGATCGCATGGCCGGCAGCCGAGAGATCTGTCCCTCAAACCACTCCGCGTATATCGAGTATCGTGTTGTCAGCGGATATCGACGGAGTAATTCCCACACTGCGTTGACCACTGCCACATTGGCCTTGGTGTGGCTAAGCGCCGGCACGAGGAGCCTGCGTAGAAGGTCATGCCAGCGAGCATAGTTCGACTCGGATGTATCCTCGGTCAAGCTTTTTGCTCCAATACTGGCCAGCTTGGAAAGCAGAGTTTCGTCTTTGCCGATATTGACACCGGAGATGTTGAGGAAGGTGTTGCAGAGGGTAAAGATATCGTCCACGGTTTGACAGACGGGGATGTTATCGGCCCATTCGTCCCAGTAGAATCGATAATTCTGGCTTTCGTTCGTGTCAAACTTGTCAGGATAGGGCCACCGCCATATCTTCTTGACGGGCGGCCTGACGAGCCGGACACTGCCTTTGGCGACACCCGTTTGGTCTGCAGAAAATATCTCCTTGGCTGGACATTCGGCGCTACCAACAGGCCTTGGGCGGCTTTCGCTGAATACCTTCTCCATCGAGACATGTAATATGCGGTGAATTCGGGATAGAATGTCTGGGAACGTCTCTGGAATCCACGGGAACTTCCCAAGGATAAACAACGACTCTGGGATGGCGCCAATGGTGAGAAGCTGGTCGAGGAGCCTCACTTTCTGCTCCATGGGCTCCGGGAGAGGCTTCTTGTCCTCGGCCGCTTCTGTGGTGGCTGGCTTCTGCTCGGGTTCCACCTTTTTCGGTAGTTCTCGTCGGGGGACGTTGGAAGACACAGGGTTATCGTCGTCGCCTTGGGGAAGAACGCCGGCCATGAGTAGCGCATTCATAGGGCCTCCCCGGGACGCTCTCTCTTCCTTCTCTAGGACCTTCATCTGCTCCTCGCGAACGCGCTCCATCGCTTCATCCGGGGGTGAAAGGTGAGGGTAGAGGTCGGCGAGGGAGATGAAGCCGACTTTGATGAGGAGAGCCGCCAAGTAGAGCAGATTGGCGGGGAGAACATCGGTCGGGTCCCGCAGATCGCTGTAGTAGAAGAGGAGCTTGAAGCCCAGAAGCTGCGCAGCAACCTTGTTGCCGGGTGGCGGAAGGGTTTTGGTAATTTCGATCCATTGTTGATCAAGATCAGAAGGTAATTCGCTCGAGTTGCTGCCGTTGGCGAGCTTCGGTCGATAGGCCGTCAGATTAGATACCTCCCTGCCCCCGAGTTCAAAGAACGCTGCCAGATGCACCTCCCGTGCTCGAGCCCAGAAGGCAACGTCTCGAGCAAGTCTGTGCTGTGCATTGATCTCCTCGTCTTCTGCGGTCGTGTTCCAATGTGGATAATCCGGCTGAGCCCAGGTTGGCAAGCCGCCGACGGCATGGGCCGAGGAGCTGAGGATAAGATGCGAGCGCGGCCACCAAGAGCTGATTCGCAGGAACTTGACGAAGAACTTGAACTGCTTTATGAGAACGGCAGCAGCAACATCGAGAGTGACGTCGAGGACTCGCCCGACGTCCAGGTCGAATGTTCCAATCAGAGCCTTGACCCTCTCAAACGTCTGTTCTGCAAGATCCGGCGACGGTGACGGTATGCTGCTCGTTGTGAAGATTTCGGTGACGAGCTTTGAGTATCCCTCCGTCTCCTCTCGTAAAAGGTTGTAGTTTGCTTGACGGTACAACAGGTTTGTCGCCTGCCTGACACCAAGTCTAGCAAAGGTATCTCTGATGAGGCCAAGCTGCTGAAGTATAGGCGCATCAAGCACTTGTCGCATCAGCGCGGGAGAGACTTCGGTGGCAATGAGGAAGTTGCGAAGAGCCGGGCGGTATAAATCGGGCTGGTTGTCCATGACAATAGCCAGCGAGTCGAGGAGTAGCGTGTGAGGAGCGACATAGAAATCCTTAGTAACCTCTGTCGTTTCGTCCCCCAAAATCTCCTTGACACACGTTCCAGCATCTGTGGCATCCAGCCTGTTCTCAACAACCGCATAAATAAACTCCTGGAACAAGCTGGACAGTTCCGTGATGTCGACGTCTTCTCGCGACTGCACGCCATGCCGAACAATCTCTTCACGCCCTCGTTCAGCCCATGACCGGATCTTTTCCTCTGTGAGATTATCATAGTGATACTTCGATCCTGTGGGAGGGGCGGTTTCTGATGTAGATTCGGCGGGAGAAACATTAGTTGGTGGAGGTGAAGCTGGCGGAGGCCGCGAGAAGGCAGGCGGCGGTGGTTTGGTTACTGGAGGTGGGTTGGGCGCTCCTCGAGGTGCTGGAGAGGGCTGCGGTGTCGGCTGGGAGGAGGAGCTGGGCCTTCGCGAAGCGGGAGGCTGGCTCTGGCCCTGAGCCTGGGCTTGGGCATGGCTCGGGCCTTGGTTCTGGAACTGGGGTTGGTTTTGGTTCTGCTGATGGGTTTGAGGACCACCACGACCGTTCTGGACACGCGACGAGTTCCTCCGATCGACCCCCCGATGGCCTCCCCGGCCTCGGCCTCTGCCTTGGCCCTGACCCTGACCCTGGTTCATTTGGTTCATGCTGTCGTCTCGTTCGTGGAGCGCAAGAGCTGCGTCGCCCGGATTATGCGGCGATGGTCTGCCTCCTTCGCCTGAAGATCGATCAAGTCGCTTTCGCTTCGCGGGCATGACGCTCGAAGATGCTGCGAGGGATGGCGCGTGCTATACCATTAGCGGCAGCTTAATCAGATCATCTGCGTGCTTCTGCGTGGAATCCTTTGAAGAGAGGCGAGGCGATCACGCGGTGACCTGGGCGAAGTTGCGAGCGCTGGGAGCTGGGCCGTAGCTGGCTGCGACAGAAATGCGGGAGGCAAAAAAAGAGTGGAAGGCTCAACAAGCAAACAAAGGGTAAACAAGAAGAAGGCCAAAAGGCCTACGGAAATAGATAAAGATCAATTCGATAAAGACGAGTCGAGCCAAGGCGAGCTTCTGTGGGTGAGAGCAGCGCCGTACGGGACCGGCGTGTCGAGGCTGGAGATTGACGCTGGAAAAGCTGCAGCGTCGAATCAAAACCAAAGTCTGGAGAGGCTCCGCGTGAAGGTCGTGACGATGCGAAAGCAGTTGTGCACGGACCAGGCCAGCCTTGCGCCCGGCGACTCGGCGCACAGGAGGTACACGGCCTGCAGGCGCGCGCTGTAGGGAGCACGAGGTACCCGAAGCTCGGTGCTTGCGCTGGCTCACGTGATTGGTGCGTCAAGTCACCAAGTCGCTGACTAACGCGCCGCGATAGGTAGAGATAAGGCAGTGATCAAGCGTCTTTGAACGAACCGGGGGGGCAGAATGGCGACATTCTCAACCTCCACACATGACCTTTGATTCACTTTGCACTGAGCTAATTCTGCTCTGATTCACTTTTCACTCACCATTTGCTGTTGTGCAACCATAGGGTGGTTCGATTTCAGCCTTGTCGTTGCATTGTCGCATTGTCCTTGCCGTTGTTTCAGCTGCCGGGGATTCCATCCTCACTGCTTGCGCTGCAACTCCGTTCTCGGAGGCCAGACTCTCAGCAAACAATTGGCAACTCGCAACTCTCAAGATGAGCGAGACAACAGGCGCCAATGGCAAAGCCATATACAAATACGGTCAGTACTGTGATGCTCTCTTGCACTCCATAGTTGTCTTCCTTATTCAAGCGACATTCTCTCCTCAATTGGCCTAATCAAGGGGCTCCATTGTCTCTTATTCCCAACTTCTCCCCTCAACGCATCCCGGCCCCCAACTGGCTTAGGCTGTTGCCATAGCATTCTCCTCCATTCCCACTTCTATATCACAACTTTGACAAGAGTGGTGGCTGAATACCTGCAAGAAAGAATCCAATCGCAACCCGAGAACCCCTTTGCGGCTCTCATCCCCGATCAGCAAATAGCCATTGTGCCGGAATTCACTCTCGAATCCGGAGTCACGCTACACAATGTTCCTGTCGCCTACACCACACGAGGCAAACTCTCGCCAACTGGCGACAATGCCATGGTCATCTGCCATGCCCTGACCGGCAGCGCTGATGTGAGCGACTGGTGGGGTCCCTTGCTCGGTGGCCCAGGCAGGGCTTTTGACACGTCGAGATTCTTCATTGTGTGCATGAACAGCCTGGGAAGCCCCTACGGAACCGCAAGTCCCGTCACGGCCAAGGATGGCGATCCAAAGAACGGTCGCTATGGGCCCGAGTTTCCTCTCACGACGATCAGAGACGACGTGAAGTAAGACGCCCCCCTATATCTGCTCCCCTCTTCCCCCCCGCCGCCAGTCATCACGGCACAGATGGGCTGACCTGGACCCAGCCTGCACAAGCTCATTCTAGATGACTTGGGCGTGAAGCAAGTGGCTGCTGTGATCGGTGGTTCGCTCGGAGGCATGTTCGTGTTGGAGTGGGCATACTTTGGCAAGGACTACGTGCGTTGCGTCGTGCCAATTGCCACGTCCAGCCGGCACAGCGCATGGGGCATCAGCTGGGGCGAGGCTCAACGCCAGAGCATCTACGCCGACCCAAAGTATGACGACGGCTACTACTCCTTTGACGATCCGCCCGTGACTGGCCTCGGCGCGGCTCGCATGTCTGCCCTACTCACCTACCGCAGCCGGAACTCGTTCGAGTCCCGGTTTGGGCGCAACATTCCCGACCCTTCCAAGGTGCAGACGATTCGAGAGCGTCCGCGTCCAAGCACGCCTTCGGAAGCGCACTTTCACATCCACAACGACGGCCACAACGTCAAGCGGACATCGGTCTCGCGCAAAAACAGCCAGGCCGGCTCCGGAACCAGCAGCCCGGGCTCGCGGTCAGCCGATAACGCTGATCCGCAGTTCCATGGCCCTGGAAATGACCAAGAGGAGAGTCTGACGGGAGGCGAAAAGATTCCCACGTCGACGTACTTTTCTGCACAGTCGTATCTGCGCTATCAGGGCAAAAAGTTTGTCAAGCGGTTCGACAGCAACTGCTACATTGCCATGACGCGGAAGCTCGACACGCACGATGTGTCCAGGGACCGCGCGGCGTCGATCCCCGAGGCTCTTGCGCTCATTGAGCAGCCCATGCTTGTCCTTGGCATCGAGAGCGACGGGCTGTTCACGTTTGCTGAACAGGAGGAGATTGCGAAGCACGTCAAGAACGCGCGGCTGGAGCGGATCGACAGCTCCGAGGGCCACGACGCCTTCTTGCTGCAGTTTGAGCAGGTTAACCGCTACGTGCTGGAGTTTCTGAAGGAGATTCTGCCCGACATCATGTCCGTCGAGGGTAACGCTCCTGAGGAGGTCGGTGTGGGACAGCTGACCAAGTCGAGCACGTTTGGTGAAGCCGAGGTGGAAGACATTACTGCATGGTAACGGTGGTATTCATTCCGCTGTCGTGTATATAGGCGGTCGTATATGGGCTCATATGACGCCGTGGGTAAAAAAATCTTGACGAGCAATACTAGGCGGTACCAATTTGCTTTCGTGGCATGCTGGCTTTCTATCCATCTTGTCACAAGTGATATGAAGTGTATGGCTCAAGCCATAATATGTGTGAATGCTTAGTTGCCCACATACCACACTATGCCGTGAGCTCTATGGGCAATCGAACGAAGGGGAAGACGAGCAGGCGAGCTTGATATCTGGTCGTGATGGCTTCGCGAGTCTGGGACGCTAGTCCAAATATAGAAATGAGCAGGCAGTGGATATCGTGGGTTGGGTAGTGTGGCGTGGGGGCGGATTTGAGGAGAGTTCCGGGTTGAGCCAAAAGCTCGCAACAGGTCGCCTGTAGGTGTATATGTAGATGTGAATGCAATGGAATTCTTCTTTAGCTGTATCGAGACATACCTGTGCCAAACTCTATGAAGCTGACAGAAGCGCATTTGGGTCGTACATTGTAGTGGTACACTGCTGGTTGGTGGGAGCTGTGAGCATGAGGTATCTTGACAGTGAAGAAGTGAACTGCATTCAGAAACATGAATGCGATATGTAACTACTACTTCTAATTTAGAACTTCTTCAGGCATTACTTTGCAATAGATTCGATATCCTAACCAAGGGACCCATAAGAAGCAACATCAAAACTCCTCTCATAAACGCGAAGCCTGAAATTTCGACCAGGATCATGAGAACTAGAGATAGGGTAAGCACCCATCAATTAAGTAGATATAGAATCAATATGGCGTTTGCATGCCTTTCGTCAGTCCATGGGGGCTTACCTAGCAAAGCGGCGAGCTCACAAAGCTCTCAATAAGAGGAAATGTTTGACAACCTTGATGAATTTCGACATCGGCTTGCAAAGACGCTGTTAAAGAGGATGGACTGAGGTGTTTAGACAATGGCCTGGCCCGACCGCTTGATCTTCTGAGTTGTTGATTGTTAACCATTGACTAGTTGAAAGATCATAATTCACAATACCTAAAAACCCTGTATATGATTAGACGCAGATGATTTATGACGCAGTATCTTATTTGAGGTCTGTTTCTGCTCTGTCCTAAAGACCGCATTGAACGGCGGCATGATGATGCAGAGACACTAGCAGACGGGCTTTTCTCAAGGTTCAGATCCTGCCGGCAGCTTAAAAACAAGTGCAGAGGAATCTACGAGCATCAGCTGTGCAGAAGGATGCCAGCTGATACTATCAAATTGCCGCGGTGTCAGGTATCAGTTTGGAAACTTCATGCTCGGGGATTGAGGAGCCCCGATCTGAAGTGAGAGAGCCGCTTGAAACGATCGGGATGCCTTTGCATTATAGTATGGTTCTACGCATCGGCATTGATGAGCATCACTGTTGGCAGTGGACGCTGGTCTCTGACTGCCAAAAGCGTCTCAAGGAGAGGAAGCGGAACCCAGGTAAGTGGGAGCGGCATCAGGTTCATTGGGACGATTGCGCAGAGTCAAAGCTCTTCGACGATCGACGGCATACCCACCGGCACCTTGCTGAGCAAGCAGGGGAGGTATGTCATCGAGCATCCCGCTGCCGCCGCTCTGTTGCCAACGAACCGGACAGCTGGAAGCAGTGCAAAAAGAACCCGACCAGAGCTGGAAGCGCTTGATGCAGATGCAGGTGGTCGATACGAATGGCACAGCAGAGCCTCTTCCGGGCTGATCAACACAGTGCTGACGGCCTGCCTATGTATGCGGCCAGCACACGACGGGACCCCAGCAGCCCAGATCAGATGCTGTAAAAGGGATGCACCATCGTAGTAGTATTCACGTATGATACAATACGATAATACGATGCGCTGCAGAACCCTGAAACTTGAGCTGCCCGCCGCCCGTCCAGCTGGCTATTGCCCTACTGTATGCGCCGCTGAGGCTCGAGACTCCGAACTGTCGACTTCATTCGCGATTGCACTCCCCACGCAGCATCTCGCTTCGAGGCTGGCGGCATGCACGCAGCCTGGCGAGACGGCCAAGTTCACAAGCCACAGCAGCTCCCACGTGGGGTGTAACCAACGACCAACACGAGCTGTCTCTCAGCTGTGTCCCGACTCGTCGCTCCGGGGCTTGGTGGTGAGGAGCTGGCGAAGCGTCGGACGGACGAAACGACAAGCGGGCGTAGGGCGTGGCTAGCAAGGGGGACGATCCTTGCTGTCTGATGGAGAGAGAGAGAGAGGTGCATGAACCCTCTCGGTCCTGGCCAGGACAGGGCAGGCAGCAAGCAAGTTTCTTTCAGGGTTGCATCCGGGCATTGGGCAGCAGCTCGAGCTCTTTGTCGATGCAACCCGACTGCTGCTGATTCGACGGTGGAAGCTCTTTGCTCTTTGAGGCACAGCTCCATTCAGAACAAAGCACATGCAGGATGCCTGCAGGTCGTTACGAGTACAGTATCAGCAAGTGATCTGGACACGGAGTCGCTGGCAGCGATATCGATTCCCGTCCGCGTTCGGCTTTCCGTACGAGAAGCTGATCTCGCGACATCGGCCTTTCTTTGACGCGAGTCGCCCATCTGCTCAATCTGTGACATTTTGTTTTCTGGCGAGTTCTGGCGGTGTATGGGGGGAGCACGAATGGCTGACTGGGCCTGCGACGGCAATTCTCGCAGCATTTAATCTCGCACGTTGCCGCTCCACAATGACTGCGCTTGGCGTGCGCGAGTCAATCCACGATGAAAATGGTGTGTTGGTGTACATACTTTTGTGATTCCTGCATGAAGGTACTAGACCGGGAATAAAAAGCGGGAGACGAAAGACGACCGAAAGATAAGGCGAGGGAAAAAAGGATGGAAGATGAAGAATAAAAGGGAAATAAAAAAACGGGCTCCTCAGCCTTCGATTCGACATCAAACGCGGGTGATGCAACAGGTTGGAGGCTAGTGGCGAGCCGGCGTCTGATGGGCGCAGAGCCGAAGGGACAGAATCGTCAACAGAAGCCGTGAGGGGGTTCCAGCGCTGTTTTAGCGCTCGCTAGCGCTGTGGCCGCGACAGGCACAGGCTGCCACAGGGCTTGCAGAGGCTTCAGGTTCGCTGCTCAGGCGTTCTGGAAGCCCTCGAGAACCGGCCAGCCATGCACGTGCAGCGGTGGAGGCGCTGGATGTACCTGCTGTAGACGAGCAGATCCACCTTCGGGGCTGCTGGACAGGGGCAGCCTGGAAGCCCGGGCAGCCCAGCCTTTTTCTGCTGAGGATGGATGGATAGGTAGATTCTTCCCGTTGTCGAAAGAGGGGAGGGAGGGGGTGTCGCTTCAAGTTTCACTGTATTCCTACAACCACGGCCGGGCTGCTCTCTTCAGGCTGCAACTCTGCTGCTCGAGGCATCATCACAACCATCAACAGCTGTCTATCGCCCGCCTTTCACTGTATGTATGCATCGCTGAGACGCTGACCCGGTTCATCGATTGACACCACGATCCAGCGCAGCCACCATTATCCAGCATCAGACCCGGATCGTCAGACCGGGGCAGGCAGATACTACCAAGGTAGTACATACATAATACGACAAAGGCACGACTCGCCTCGCCGGCCTCCACGACTCACCCACTCCTCCCGGCTGCTTGTACGTAACCCGATCATGCTCCTCGTACGAGCTGCTCGCTGACCTGCCAGACGAGCCCGTTCAGCTGTCGACCTTGGCAGCACGTCGCCGGGGCTGGTGGCGGCTCGCTGTGTGTGGGCTCCCATCCATCCATCCACCATCCACCCACCCAGCCGCATGTACAGTACAGTACATACATACAAGTCGCCCTCCTCCAGCAAACAAAGGACTCTTGCGTTTTGCCTCGTCTCACCCTCCCAAATCCTCAGCGCCTCCGTCCCCAGTGGCCAGGCCTTCTATTGCCCGTCTAGCGCCGGATTCCTGCTTCTGGCCGGTCCATGGCTTACAGGTACGGCGCACTCGTACCTCCAGACTCGGGCTCCTAGGTGCCTACTTGATCGCGGCCTTCGCCATTGCCTTGACGGCTTGCATCACACATTGCACCAGAAGTATACTATCCGCGCCTCGCTCGCCGCCTTGATAAAGCAAAAGTCTCCGTCTGCGCGCTTTCAGCCTTACGCCAAGCTCAGGGCACACGCTGGTCGTACATAGATGCCTGTACGGCCCTGAACGCGGCACACTCTTCGACGCTCGTGCGGTCGATGCCGGCATCCCCCAGCTGTCTCTTTGTCCTGAACCACCGGCGCCCGAGTACGAACCGCAGCAGACTGTTGCCTGGCTCGACGACAACGTCCATCACCAGACCACGAAAGATCACCGACATCAGCGCATCGTCATATCACTGAGTTCGAGAACCTCGCCCTTGTCTCGAGTTCTCTTCTGTCGGCGCCGGCTCCCCCTCATGTGTTCTCCGTAGCCGCAAACAGGGCTCGTCCTTGCTATATCTATCAAATCGAATCGCCTCGACACAGCTCAGTCGCTCGTCCACGATGCCCACCTTTCTCGACGGCGAGATGCTGCCGCCGCCGGCAGCATCAATGCGCCGCGATCACCACACCTACGGCGGCAACAATGCCTTCCACAACTTTTACAACGACTATTCACACATCACCGACCCCAACCTGAGGAGGCGTCTGGCCCTTTCCGAGATTGACAAGGTTCCCTTTGGGTTTTACCGTACGTTGGACCCTTCCCAACCCCGGACATGCGACTGGCTATCAGGGGGCTTCCCAGCGTTGAAGTAACTTTGTTCCTGACTGAATCTAGATGTTCGAGCCGTGCTGGTCGCCGGAGCCGGATTCTTCCTCGATTCCTACGACATCTTTGCCATCAACCTCATTACCACCCTGCTTGGGCTCGTCTTCTACAGCGGAGACGATCACATCAACGGCTACGGAGGCAATGGTGGTGCTCTGCCCGACACCGTCAACCAAGCGCTCAAGGCCTCGACCAGCGGCGGTATTGTGCTGGGAATGCTCATCTTTGGTCTGCTTGCCGAGTGAGTCTGGCACTTATCACTTCGCCGTCATGAGGGAGAACTACCTCCTCGCAGAGACGTGGTTATGCTGACCGGATTGTGCGACTTTTAGTGCGCTTGGTCGTCGCCGCATGTACGGCGTCGAGCTGATGATTATCACGGTTGGCACGTTTGGATGTGCTCTTGCGTCTCCGAGTCCCACGATTAGTGCCGCCGGGCTGATGATCTTCTGGCGTGTCCTGATGGTATGGAAGCCGCCCCTCTTCTTCCAGTTCGATCAAACAAGTCTAACGCAGCTTCCAGGGCATCGGTATTGGGGGCGATTACCCCCTTTCTTCAGTCATTACCTCTGAGTACGGAATCCATCCCGGATGTCGCTGCTCCGGCCATAATCACTAACTGCGTCTAGGTTTGCACCGACACGCTGGCGTGGGGCCATGATGGCTGCCGTCTTCTCCATGCAGGGCCTCGGTCAGCTTTTAGCCGCCGTTGTCGCGCTTGTCACCACGGTGGCGTTCAAGAAGCATTATATCGACATCCCCACGGAAGGAGCCTGCGATTTGGCATGCAGGGAGGCCGCGGATCGCTCGTGGCGAATCGTCGTTGGCTTCGGGGCCATCCCTGCCTGCCTGGCCCTGTACTACCGCATCACCATTCCCGAGACGCCCCGATACACCTTTGATGTACAGAACGACATCGAAAAGGCCGATGCCGACATCCGGGCTTATGTATCGAGCAAGTCAAAGAGCGACTACTCCATCAAGCGCTCCCGCTCGACGACCCTGACGACCGAACAGCCTCTCGACGTACCCGCAGCGTCATGGCCAGACTTGATGAGCTACTTTGGGACATGGAGCAATTTCAAGGTGCTCGTTGGTACCACCATGTCATGGTTCTTTTTGGTTCGTAATGCCCCAACCACTCCGTCCTCACCGGGGCGCTGGTCTACTAACATGACTGCCTTGGATGGATAGGATCTCGCATACTACGGTCTGGGCCTGAACAACTCCATAGTGCTCAGTGCCATTGGCTATGCTGATGGACGCACGTTATACCACAAGCTATACAACCAGGCCGTTGGCATGATCATTCTCTCATGCGCCGGGTCCATTCCTGGCTACTGGGCCGCCGTCTTCACCATCGACAGTGTCGGCCGCAAGCCCCTTCAGTTCGTTGGCTTCCTTTTGCTAACTGTCATCTTCTGCGTTCTCGGCTTCTGCTTTGACGCCTTGAGCGAGACGGCCATGCTTGTCCTCTACATCATTGCGCAATTCTTGTTCAACGCCGGCCCCAACACGACTACTTTCATCATTCCCGGAGAATGCTTCCCTACGCGATACCGATCGACTGGCCACGGCCTCTCTGCAGCTGCGGGCAAGGTCGGCGCCATCGTTGCCCAGGTCATTAGCATTCCCATACTGAACAAGGACGCCCCAGCTGACTGCAAGGGGACTTCGTGCTCGCCACATCTCAACCGCCTCCTGCAGCTCTTTGCCCTCTTCATGTTACTGGGCACGCTGGTCTCGCTGTTGGTTCCGGAGACTAAGGGGCTGACGCTGGAGGAGCTGTCAGGAGAGGCCCGTACCAGCTACAATGCCGGGTGCAACGGCAGCATCAACATTCCCTCGCCCCAGTTGCGACCGTGGAACCCCTTCAGCGGTGGCCGGCCAGCCGGGTTCTTCTATCCGCGGGCGCATGGCAGCACCTTTGTCAACGGCCGACGCTCCCCTCACCCCGGAATCATGGAGTCTCCCGAGATCTATGCCTCCGACCCGGCCTCACAAAGGTCACGATTCTGGCGCAGAAGATTTAGAAAGTCCCAGAGAAGCGTTAGGACGGACGAGATTGCCCTCAGCCGTCGCCCGAGCAGCTTTCACGAGGCTGCCGCGTCGGACGAGGTCACCCTGACGGACGGTTTTCTGGCCCCGGGGGCGGCGAGCTCTTCGCGATACCGGCCACAATACATGCAGCAAGAAGTGCCCAGCTGGGGAGCAGGCTGGGGTCGTATCGACAGGGGAGGGCCTCCTATGGCCCCATCGATGCAGCTGCAGGATGTCGGTTCCCTGTTGAAAGACGGATAGACTTGCTTCTTGAGGAAGACAATCCTTTCCTCTTCCTCCCATCTCTTTATCGCAATTTTCTCAGCACATATCTCACGACACATGTATATATATACAATCATCAAGCGATGGGCGTTTTTCTTTCTTTGCATTCTACACTCTCCTTCAGACGAGGTTGTACGATTTGATGACGTCTGTCTTTCTTCACTTCTTCCTTGTTTATATTTCTACCCTTTCTTTCTTTCTTTACTTCCTTCTTTCTCTTCTCAGCCCCTTGACAAAGGGCCAAGCTGCCCTCTTTTTCTTTTCTTGGACGCATTTGAGATGGATATACCATTGGGAAGAAACCTGCATGACCCCCTAGAGTGGTAATGACAACGCTACCTTAGAAGTTGGAGATGAATAGGCGAACAACAATGTGTCTGCAAATAACATGCGGATGGAATCTGGCTAGATTTGACTAGCTTGATGTGGGCTCCCAACCTTCGCATTGGAGAGTACTAGATGAGGTTGTTTCTTCTGGTTACGGCTTTTGTCCGTGAGGTTTCCGTTAGATTTACTATTAGATGCTAGATGATACTAGTGCAAATTGGATCAAATTGTTCATGAGTGTCTTTGAGTGCTGCTGCTTGGCGTGACATGTCGGTGATGAACGACTCTTGTCCGTTAAGGAGACCGAGGGTTTCAGTATTTCACGCGGTAAAGCTACTGAGGCTTTTCAAGGCATATCACTCTAATGTCCAACAATGGTGCAACAACGGTTGCCCTTCCCGAGTTCAATAGTATTTATTCACTCAACTGCTTTATTTTTTACGCTTCTATTTCTAGATTTAAGCGCTGTGCTTGATGACCTTTTCCTTGAAAGCGATGCTATACGGACATATATCTATCAGTTTTTTTTTTCTTTCTTTCTGTCTTCCTTTACCTCCCAAAGGACGAAAGGAGAAAGGGTAGAGAGAATAAAGGGGAATGGAGAAAAGGGGGGGGGCTTTGTAAGACTTACCCGTACTTGGCAAGCTCCTTGATCAGAGGATCGTTGATCTTGGGGCTCATTGGGGCGATGACGCCCTTTTCGGAGAGGGTTCCGTCGAGGATCTGCTTGGTGGCTATTGTACGGAACACACAAAACAGTGAGCACATCTTCCTTCTTTCCAAACATTTACTCCTCCATTCATGTCACGTTGGATGGGCTTGAGAGGGGATCTCGTGGGATTCGCTGGACTTACCAACACCGGCGGGCACACCGACCAGGCGGGCCATGGCAGAGTATCCGCCCGAGCCGACGGGGGCGCCGTACTCGGCGAGGGTGGAGGTGCGCGTCTCGCGGGAGCCGTCCTTGTTTTCGATTTCGAACTTGTGCTGGAGCATCTGCAGGAGGGGGGGATAAAGGTCAGCTGGCTTGATTCTGATACATTGGGGTGGGTATGTTATGGTGCGTATAAAAGGGTGTGTTTGTGTGAATGAAAGTGTTGGGGAGGGCGTTGGAGGGGAAAGGTAGAGAGCACTTACGACAAAGTCGCGCTCGCCCTCCTCGTACTGCATCTTCTCCTCGAGAGTGGCGCAGAGGGTGTCGAGGGGGTTGCCGCGGGGGGTGATGGTGGCGTCGGAGAAGATGCCGACTGTCAGACGAGATTAGCGTTCTTGCTTCCATGAACATGGACGATACGGAATAGCGAAGATGTAGGCAATCAAGTTTGGGTGAGAGGAAAAAAAAAAAAGGGGGGGGGGGGGGGGGGGGGGGGTGTGTGACATACTCCACTTGAGACCATCGATCAGACGAGCCTTCTCCTCGTCATCCTTAAAGGTGGCCTTGGACGAGACGGCGGCGACGAGGTCGGCCTCGCTGGATGAAGGGGCGTTGAGCAGCTTCTGGGTGGCCTCCTTCCAGGGGATGGGCTGCTTGAAGTAGTCCTGCTCCTCGTCGTTGAGGAAGCCGGTGTCGACGAGGACCTTGATGAACTCGGGGAATCCGGCGTAGCGCAGGGTCTGTACGATGCGTTAGTCTCTCAATGTTTGCTTGTGTGGATTGTAACTCTTCTGCTTACTCCGCGGATGATGGTATGGGCCTCGGGGATGTTGTAGCGCTCCTTGTAGACGCTGGAGTCGCGGTTGGGGTATGCGACAAAGGCGTAGCCTGGGAATGGTCAGAGGGGTTGATAGAAATCCTGATATTGGGATGTGCTTACCGGGGTAGATGTGGTAAGGCTTGGCGGTGGCCATCAGGTCTATGAGATGTGTTAGGGTGTCTAGTTTGTATATATCGACATGCCATGTCCATTGATTTACTTACCAGGGCCGGCAACGTTGACCAGCTTTCCGTCCTCGTAGAAGGTGGCAGCGTTTCGCAGGGCAAGGAGAACGCCTCGGGATCTGTTTTTCAGATGTTAGATGGAGCTCCAGCAATACCACGCTCTCAATGTCGAAAAGTGAGCGGCATGCGAACTCTTGACGAGCCGCCCGCTTGCATCGGAACATGGACTTGCGGGCTACTTACGACCAGGAGAACCTGAACGCAGACAATGTTAGCAATTGCCGGCAGTTGAGGATGTTGTCTCGCTTACTTGTAGCCAAGAGGGTTGTCCGAGTTCTCGGGCGCCGGCAGTCCACCGCAGAATGACTTGAAGGAAAGAATCTTGCCTCCGGCAGCGTGGACGTTGGAGATGGTCTCGACGGCACTGAGGTGGTCGATACCGGGATCAAGCTATACAAATGCGCTCAGTTATCGTCCCCAGAACACGGGCATAGCAGCAGCGTCGGCTTCCCACTTACACCAATCTCGTTCATGACGGTAATGCCGGCGTCCTTGGCCTGCTGGTCGAGCTCCATCATGGCGGGCGAGACGTAGCTGGTGGTGACGACATTCTTCTTGTTGCGGATGGCGGACTTGATGACGGCGGCGTGGTAGGTGTAGGGGATGAGGCTGATGACGACGTCGTGCTGGGCAACGGCGGCATCGAGGGCCTTGTCGTCGTTGACGTCGAGGGAGATGGGCGTGGCCAGCTTGACGCCGGCAGAGAGCTTCTTTGCGCTTTCGAGGGTTCGGCAGGCTGGAAGGGGTTTGTTTGTTAGCTTGGGGGGTGGTGGTTCGAGGTTGAGGAGGAGGAGGAGATGATATTCGAAGAGGCTCAAGGCTCTCTTCTTCAGGGATTGTTTCAGTGCTCACCAACGGAAACCTCAACGCCGGCATCGTTGAGAATGTCGAGCGTGGGCTTGGTAACGAAGCCGGAGCCGCTATCGTGAAGCCGGATATGTTAGTGGGGGAGGGGCAGCAGCTGGTGGTGGCATTTTTCGCCTCTTTTCTTTTCTTCTCTTTTCTTTGATTGTATTTCTTTCCGGGAGTCGCACTTACAGCATCAGAGCACGTTGGGGAGCCATGTTTGCAGCTGTCAGAGGTCAATTGGCGTATGGGAATTGTTGCTGTATCTGCTGGCGAGCTATGGTGAAGGTTTAGAAGGGGAAAAAAAGTTTGATGGAGCCCTCTGTTTTGTTATATGACTTGATGCGGTTGGTTGGTTGGTTGGTGGCGTCTGTCAAGCTAAGAGTTCAATGCTGCTGCATGCAGTTCTATACAGTAATAGCCCAATTATTACTGGAGTCACCGGCGAGCACGTCAAATGGAGGGGCAGCGCCGGAGTCGGAGCGCGTTTTTCACTCGGTACATGTAGGTGGGAGGCAGAGGCTACCCTGGAGTGGATAGAACAAGGTGCAGGAATCACGGTTTGACGGCATGCAGAGGGACATCAGGGTGAAATTTGACGTCGATGGTACAATAACTCGCCGGATGATTCATCTTTTGCAGGTGCAGTACATGTTGAAGGAGGAATATGCATTCGATGTCGGAGAATATGAGCATGAACGGAGGTGACATAGATGACCAAGCTGCTGTCTCAGCACGCACACAGTTTGTTAATGATATTTGTCCTAACTAAACTGTGTTATACGCTATCATCTGGAATGAATCTGGCTCAAAGAGTGGAATCTTTATTCCAATATGAAGCATTCACCTTCATAATTGAATTGTGCTGGCAATCGTCCTTTCGTGGCTTCCTCGGGAGGTTGGCTGGTGACACGACGTTTAGAGGCAGTCTTTTCCAGTGACGTAGAGAAACTATTGAATTGGCCTCAAATATTGGCTTGGATGGAGATCATGTTATACTATCGATGAAGCAGTCTGTCATGGCTCTTTCGTCCACTTGTGTATGACCAGTTGCTTTCTTATTCGAGTAGGATATTGGCCATGTTGGGTATCCGTGGCTTAGTGTACTATCTGGGGGATCAGGAAGTGTCTTGACTACCTACCTGTTGAAAGGTGCCTGACTATCGACACCGCAGTCCATTCCCAAGGCATGGCATTGCAGACATGGTCACTCCTTTCAGATAGTCCTCCGTACAATCACTGACCTTGACTGTCAGCCTTGTTTCCGATTCCTCAAACTTGTCCCCGCTAAGTCCGTGAACTCAGCGTCACAATCGCCGGCCATGCCTTTGAGTAGCCCCCCGTCACAGATCAGCAGCCGAAGAAACGACGTTGTGCGGCGATGTTTGCAAGGACAGCATCATTATCGCCGAAATTATCCTTGCAACTCAGACGTTGTCAGCATGTATCGACCCCAATCTGCTCCATCTTTCGGCTCGGGGTAGATTCAACGTACCCCAAGCGCATGGGTGTAATAGAGTATAAGTGTAAGTGATGCTCAGGGAGTATTTCGTGTCAAAAGAACAGAGCAGCAGAAAAGCAAGCAATTTGATCAATAGTCATCTTCAAACCTCCATATCGCTCATTCACGCCTTGAACATGGCTTTCCGATCCCTTACATTGTTCGCCCTCTGTGGCGTCTCCCTTGCCGGACCGTCAGCACCACCACTTAGACCCGTCAGCACTCTGTTCGAATTCCCCAACCCTTCCTACATTGAGAACCTGGCCGTCCGAAGCAACGGCCAGATTCTCATCTCGGATCTCAGCACCTCACAGCTCACCCTCTTCGACCCTTCAGCTTCGGGACCCAAGAAACCCGTCTTTGTGCACGACTTCACAGAGTCTCTTGGCCTTGCTGGCATCGCAGAGTATCAGCCAGACGTATTCGCCGTCATCACAGGCAATACTTCCTTCACAAGTGACGTCCCCAGTGCTGGGACATGGATCGTTTGGAGCGTCGACTTGCGCGGTGTCGACATCTCTTCAACGCACGGCCAAGTGGGACTACTTGCATCGCCGCCTGCAGTGAAGAAGATTGCGCATGTTGAGGCCGCACAGTTCCTCAATGGCATTTCAGTTCTCTCGGAGCAAGACCAAACGCTCCTTGTCGGCGACGTCAACGGCGGCGTCATCTGGAGGCTGGACATCAAGACGGGACATTACGAGGTCGCCATCAACAACACTTACACCCAGCTCTACCCAGCGACGCCCTTTTCCGCGTCAGGAGTCGACGGTCTCCATGTCCGCGATGGCTTCGTCTACTTTACAAACTTTGGAAACGGCACCTTCAACAAGATGCCCATCAACCGGGACGGAACGCCAGCAGGGCCCGTCACGACGCTTGCCCATAACCACGGGCCGCTTCACGAATACGATGACTTTACCTTTGACTGTGACGGGAACGCCTTTGTGGTTACGGGAGGCGAAAACACCATTGAGATGATTTCCGCGGATGGGAAGCGCCAGGTTGTCGTTGCTGGCAATCTCAATTCTACTGCGATTGCGGAGCCGACGTCTTGTGCTTTTGGTCGTGGGCCGCACGACAAGAATATTCTCTATGTTGTCACTGCAGGTGGAATGGAGACGCCGGTGAATGGGAATGTTGTTATAGGGGGACAGTTGGTTGCGGTAAACACAACATCGAGGGGTTCGGCTTGCTAAGTTCCCATGCGTCCTATGCCGAATAATACCGCTGGCTTTGGAGCACAAGGCGGGACATGTTCAACAAGGCTCATGTAGTGTGTTGATCTAGCATACCTAGGGCGGCTGAATGAAGCATTTCCGCTCAATCTGCCATGGTGGTGTCAGCTTTAGGATGGACCCGAGACCGAATATATACATGTGTAAAAGGGGGCACCGAGAGTGTACATATTCATCGTCAACAGCGTACATGGATTGTTTTCAGATAAGACAATCAGTTTCCACCGTTCACATTGCAGTCAGGAAGAGGAGATTGTAATTCACACTCAGTTGCTAACATGAACCCCCGGACGAAGCGGAAGAGCTGGGATTATTGTTGTCCTTCATAGTCTCTAGTGCTACGTCTCAGGGAGAGGCAACATGCGAAGATTCGTTCCGGGAAGAGTGCGGCTCGAGTCGGGGAATGTCCCCGTGAGAAGCCAACGAGCGGGCGATAAACTGCATAGCTTTGGGGTTATTTAGTTCGGTTGTTCGGCGCACATAAAGTCAATGTAAGTTCAAGTGAAATCCTTTGCTGGGAAAACCGTTTGTGACTGAGTTTTTCGCTTGAAGCAATCCAAGCCGGCAATTTGAATCAGCTGCAGCTACAGCTAGTCAGCTGAAGCAGGACCGCAAGGAAAAGTGTCCGGGCAGGAAATGTAATGGTATTGCCTAGCGGCGTTGCTCGACGGCCTGGAATGGTGGCTTGCAAACTCTTGTGTATAACGGCTGGGAATTTACGAGTATGGGTGGTAGCCATTGACTCATATGGGCTATTCAAAGGGGTGTCTTTCTGTGACTAAAAGAGGCATAGAGTTGCGAGTGAAGCTCAGCTGAGAGACAGGCGGAAGCAACAAGCAGGGCGACGGCTAAGAGCATCAAGCTTCACTCGCCAAGGTCCGTTCCCGTGCTGATGTGTAGCTTATTTGAACATGATATCAGTCCCTTGTCATGAAGGCCAGCCAGCCTCTTTGCAGATCCGGCTGCTGCCGCTAAGCTGCAAGCTACTGCACTCCTCGAGAGTCTCTTCAAGCCACATCATCAGATTCGTTACTGTTTTCCTCAGCTGAAGATGGCATATATTTCCTTGGAGCAAATCACGAGCCACGCTCACTCCCCCGCATGAGTGTTTGCCATTCGTATTGCTTTATAGTTTTCTATACTGCAAGCCACACGCCCCTAGCGTTAGGTATGTAAATAATAAGGTTATTTCAGCTTCTACTCCGCTGCTTCATTGCAGCCTTTCTGGTATTCAGAAGACTAGGTTGGGCGTCATAGCCAATGAGAAGTCAATTGAGCTACAATTCCAGAGACAGCTGCTCAGCTCAGAGGAAGGGTATGCGGTGCGGTTTCAGCTCTTCATTAGATCCGATAGACAGTATGTATCTCCCCTTTCTATAAGAAAGGCCAAGTGCCGTCCCGTAAACCTCGTCTTTTGCTTTGCCACGCAAATCAGAGGCTTGAGATTTCTAATGATACCTGATCCACTCACTACTCCATAATGACTGAAGTCACCGATCGTAACGAGCGCCGGAGGATCAATGCAGAGGGCGACTGGACCATCGTCTACGGTGATCTCATCAACGAGGCCGATGTAGCCGAGCTCGTCATATCCATTCCCACCGGCACCGTCGCCGGTTGGGTGTCCAGCCAAGTCGATGCCCAAGTCCAAAAGTTCAACCAAAGTCTCGCTACCGTCTCCGACGACGTTGTCAGAGAAGCAACGCAGTATCTCAGAAGCCTCGTACAGAATGGGGGTTCTGGAGAGCGAGACATCAACGGACTAGGGGTCAAGGCTGGCATCCTCACGTACCACCGCAAGCTCAAGACGCCGCTTGGCTCTGTGCCGCTGCCCAACAACTTCCAACCTTATATCGGCATACGAATCACCAAGCCCCTGCCGCCCAAGGGGGCGCCGGCTCCAGTCCAAGTACCACCAGGGGTACAACCTACCACACAGTCGAACCCAGCTGGCTTAGACAGTAGATCGTGGTACCGAATTACCAACCCGGCGAAGCCTGGAATGGCCATTGACGTTGTCAACGACGGCAACCAGCAACAAGATGGACAGGTGCAGATGGCCGCAGAAGGCAATTTCAGCGGCCAGCACTGGCAGCTTCGCCCATCTAGAACCCAGCCCGGAGCCTACAATCTTTGCAACATGTGGCTTGGAGCGGGCAAGTGCTTGGACGTGTATGGCAATGACAAGACGAAGCCGCATTTGGCCACTGCTGGAAACTACTCGGGACAGCAGTGGAGCGTTGTGAGGAATGGTAATGGGACTTGGAAGCTGTCGAATTCGTATTCTGGGCCGCTGGTCTTGTCGGCCGATGTCTCTGGCGGAGGGTTGTCGCTGAAGGATCCCCAGGTTTCTCCTGCAATGATGTGGACTTTGCAGCCTATCAAGCCCATCACGGAGGTGGGATTTTAATGATTGGTGATGCTGAATCGAATTGGCTCGCTCGTTACTATATTCTAGGAGTTATTGAATCATGTAACGTTAAAAATCTATGTATATCCTGTCTATCGTCAAAGGTTGACTCAATCTTATCATGATGGCAGTCCCTATGCTGTGGCATTGCGTTTGAGCCTCAGATACTGTTCAAGCAGCTCCCTCATCGTCTGCTCAAAGCTCGTAAACTTCCACCCAAACGCCTTCTCAGTGCTGGCGCCGTCCAGTCGAAACTTGATACACGGCAATGTCCCTTGAAGCGGTAGCACCTTGCTTTCGACCTCTTCCGGAAAGTATTTTCTGGCCACAGCTGCCGCATCTCTGTCCCAGACAATGCCTTCAGGCGTGTCGGAGCTGGTAATGTACTCGCTGTTTCCTGGGATTCGTGT
Organism: Trichoderma reesei QM6a; assembly: GCF_000167675.1. Lineage (NCBI taxonomy): Eukaryota > Fungi > Ascomycota > Sordariomycetes > Hypocreales > Hypocreaceae > Trichoderma > Trichoderma reesei. The sequence goes on along the minus strand of NW_006711171.1, from coordinate 292,985 downwards.
GCTGTCTACTGCATCGACATGGGCGCGAGCCACGTCGGCAACGTGGACAGGCACGCCGACAAACGGAAACGGGGAGTTTGTCGAGCCGTCGAGTGCCGGAGCAATGACTGCAGCCCGGCTGTCCTTTAAGAGTTCTTCAGCAGCGCCATCTGGGGGGATACGGTCGTCAGGGCCGAATACGACAGAGGGAAGCAGGTGGACATAGTCAAACTGTGGCTGCTTGGCTTCGACAAAGGATCGTGTCGCAAGTCTTGCGTAGGCTTTTGAAGCCCAGTAGGCTTCCATTGCGCTGCCGTAGGGCTTCTTGGGGTGGGAGTTGATATCCGACACTATTGCCAACTGTCAGTGGCTGATGTTATAGAGACACAAGCAAGTTCTTACCAGTGTATAGTCTCTCGCTGTCGGGGGTAAAGTTCCACTCAAAAGGGATCAATGTGACGCCTTTTTATCCATCATTAACATATGTCAGGTAGTGATGGCGCTTGTGAAGAACATACAAGAAGAGGTGATGACGACCCTCCGAATAGAAGGGACTCTGGCAGCTGCTTCGAGGACAGTGTTTACCATGGAGATGGCAGGCTTTACAATGTCTTGCTCATAGTCTTCACTCTGATTGTGCTGTGTGAGCCATGTAAAGATGTATGTATGGTCAAGCGATGGGAACAAGAGAGCGCCTACCTCGCGCGCCAACGGGGATGCGATATGGATGATGCTCGTGATTCCCTCTAGAACTCCGGGCCACTTGTCACAGGCCAGAAAGTCAGGAATGACGGCAAAGTCCAGAGTCTCTTGCTCATGTGCCTCGGAAATGAGTTGACTCTTAGCCGCAAGCTCTGAGATGTGTCGGTCATGTCGGACGACGGCGCGAACAGCGTATCCCCTTTCGAGAGCGACGAGCAAGGTTTTGAAGCCAATGAAGCCCGTGACTCCAGTGATCTGTACAGTAATTTAGTCGAAATTGGGTTAAAAATGTCATCATTTTGCTTCAGGGACTAACCAAGAGTCTCTGGGAAGAAGTGTCATGCGTGGCGAATCCCATTGTGAGTGATGAAGCCTGAGTTTAGCGTGTTAATGCCGAGCATGACGATCTCGTGAAAAGCGATAGGAAGCTCTTTGTTATTTATATTCGATTTTCAGATCAAAAGACAGAGAGACACATGGCTTATGGCCTTGGAGATTACATTGTAAGAGGGGGGATAGCCCGCGAATGGCAGTGTTTTGTCATCGTGAATTTTGCCTGATGAACATGGACGAACTGTTCACGATACCTCGAGTTCGATGAGTGAGAACTCTTCCCTGTCATACTAAATGCTCAAACGGTCTCCTTTGACCAATCAATGATGCCTCATCTGCGGAATTCCGCAATCTCGACTTGATCTCGACCTTGTGTGTCATGCGTTAGTCTATGTTGCCTTGTATGAGATAGCGAGTCCTCTGTCGAAAGTCGAGTAGCTCCATCTACCTGACCAAAGAGGCACCAAAATATCAAGAATGATATTCGTCTCTATCCAAGAGTCAGAAGAACTGCTTCCAGTCGTCCAACGTTGATGCTGTAAGTGATGCGCGTTATTGGGGCTCTTATTAGACGGAGTACAAGTGCACTTGTACCTTTCTGCTCGAGTCCGTCGACCCATATTAAATTTACACCAAAAGCAGTACCAAATTGAGCGCTGTCATTGGCCAGCGATAAGCCGATAGCAGCATCCCTGCCAAAAAGTTTCCGTCCAGATCCCAAAGAAAAAGTTGCGACCATCATCAATCACAGGCTTCGAACCGGAATTGCGCGCCTCACCCCGTCTCTTTCATACCTCGACCTATAATCCCCAGACCCTCGACATGGACAAGCGGAAAGGAAAGAAGAAGACTGGCGGCGCAGCTCCGGCGCCCATCTCCGACGAGCGGTTCGCCAGCTTCCAGACCGATCCTCGATTCCGGCTGCCGTCGAGGAAGCACACCAAGACGACCGTCGACAAGCGATTCGCGGGCATTCTCAAGGACGATGACTTTACCGCCACGGCCAAGGTAGACAAGTATGGACGGAAGATCAAGTCAGACTCCAAAAAGAAGGCCCTGCAGAGGCTGTACCAGCTCGATGACGAGGACGAGGACAAGGAAGCCGATTCCGACGAGGACGAGGCCGACAAGCCAGTAAAGGGCAAGAAGGCCGGGGAAGAGGACAAAGAGGACGAGGAAGATGAGAGTGAAGAAGACGAGGAAGAGGAGGAGGATATCGAGGTCGAAGACGACAAGGTCGTCGAGAGAGAGCTACGCGCTGCTTCACGGTCTCGGAAGTATGATCCCGCCCGAGAGGGAGGCTTCTCCTCTTCCGAAGACTCAGACTCGGACTCAGACTCCGAAGAATCAGTGCTGGATCTCGCCACCGGCGGCGACATGCAGCGGCTTGAACAGGAGGAGATCAAGACCGGAGAAGTCACAACTCGGATAGCCGTCGTCAACCTCGACTGGGACCACGTCAAGTCCACCGACCTGATGGCCCTCTTCTCCAGCTTCATCCCCGCCAACGACGGCGGCAAAGTCCTCAACGTGGCCATATACCCAAGCGAGTTCGGAAAGGAGCGCATGCAGCAGGAAGAGCTGGAGGGCCCACCCAGACAGCTGTTTAAGAGGGGCAAGAAGGACGAGGAATCCGACGACGACGAGAGTGTATCTGACAGCGAAGCCGAAGAGGCCGCCATCAAGAAGAAGCTGATCCAGGAGGGCGACGACCAAGATTTCGACAGCGACGCCCTGAGGGCATATCAGCTCGACAGATTACGGTACTACTATGCCGTTATGACCTGCTCCAGTAAGAGCACTGCGCAGGCCATCTACGAAGCGACAGACGGAACAGAGTACCAGGCCTCGTCCAACTTTATCGATCTGCGGTTCGTTCCGGACGACGTCACCTTTGACGACGAGCCCAGAGACCAATGCGACAAGGTCCCCGAGTCATACAAGCCCATCGAGTTTGTCACCAACGCGCTGCAAAGCTCAAAGGTGAAGCTCACCTGGGACATGCACCCCGAAGAGATCAACCGGAAAGAATCCATCAAGCGAGCTTTCAAGGGCAGCAGGGCAGAAATCGACGAGCAGGATCTGAAAGCCTACCTGGCCGGGGACAGCGAGAGCGACGAAGACGAAGAGGACGATGCCGATGCCGGTGACGCAGCTGCCGATGGCGAACCCAAGCTGAGCAAGAAGGAACTGGCCCGGAGAAAGATGCGCGAAGCCCTCGGTCTCGCGGCCGAACCAGAGGCCACCAAGAAATCCAAGGATGCCCCCGTGGGCGAGATGGAAGTCACCTTCACCCCAGCCCTATCAGGCGAAAAAGCCAAGAAGGAGGACCGAGAAGAGACGACCATCGAGAAATACGCCCGCAAAGAGCGCGAGCGCAAAGAAAAGAAGCGTCAAGCTGCCAAGGCCAAACGCGAGGCCCTCAACGGTGGTAAGGACGACAGCGACGACGACGACGACGACGTCCACGTCGTTCACGGTGGTGGTGGTGATGACGAGGACGGCGAGGACCTCGGCTTCAACGACCCCTTCTTCACAACCGCAGACCCCGCCCCCGCAACGAAATCCTCCATCCGCAAGGAAGAGCGCCGCAAGAAGCGCGAGGCCCGCGAAGCCGCAGCGGCCCTCGACGCCCAGGAAAAAGCCCACCTGGCCAAGGTCATGGCCGAGGACAAGAACGACAGCAACCAGGCGGAGCACCTCGACCACTTTGACATGAACGAGATTCTGCGCGCCGAGAAGCAAAAGGGCAAGAAGGCCAAGTACCAGAAGAAGAAGAAGGGCAAGGGGGCCGGTGATGCGCCGGCGGGCCTGCAGGAGGATTTCGAGATTGACGTCAAGGATGAGCGGTTCAAGGCCGTGTTTGACAGTCACGAGTTTGCGATTGATCCTTCGAATCCCAAGTTCAAGGCCACGGAGGGCATGAAGAAGTTGTTGGATGAGGGCAGGAAGAAGAGGAAGATGGCGGTTGGGGGGGATGAGGAGGATCAGCCGCGGGATAAGAAGAGTAAGAAGGGGCGGCGGTGAAGCAATCAAGAGAGATAAGAGGATGCTGGCAAGGTAGAAGAAACAAGTTTATTTTGCATTGATTGTATGCACAAGTCAAGTCTGTACAGGAGTATATAGTCAAAGGATGAGAAAACATCTCGTATTAATGCCACAGCGCTTTGAAGCCAATCTGTATGCATCCATCAACCACAAACCCCCCAAAGCACGATCTAGCCGCTGGCAGAAAGATGATTTCAAAGAAACAAGACTTTGAAATCGCCCATAAGAAAAGACTCCCGCTTCGCAATTCCTCCTCTATAGTCGGGGTATATAAGTCGAACCCTCTACGCCAACGCTCCCCTAGGTCATCCTCCTGTGGAATACCCCATTCAATCCGCATCATACGGCTTCTGCCCACTCCAAAAGTGCATCTTGCCGTACGCATGGACCGTGGGATCGCGCATCGCTTGGCGGCACTGCATGAAGAAGACTTCCATTTCTGCCTTGTCCCATCCGAGCATAGGAAAGTGAATGGCTCCGACAGCAGGGAAGAACTCTTCGCAGGCAGTGCGGTAATACATGCCAACTAACCGCATGATTCTGCAGACCAAAGTGTCAGCGACGTCCAAAGTCCAAGGGAATAAAGGGGCGGCTCGGCTCACTTATCCTTTGGCCATGTGCCGTATGGGAGCTTGATGTAGTTGTGCTGGATGTTGACGAAGCCGGCCTCTGCCAAGTACTGCCCTCCAAAAACGGCAGCATGAGCGTTGGTGCCAAACTTGGCAAACGCCTCGAGCATCAGTTCGGTGAACCGCTTGAGGGGCCAGTCGTCCGGGACCGTATTGTCGTCGGTATGGACATCTCCGTCTACATCTTGTATCTCGACCCAGCCACCGGGCTTGATATTGCTAAGTTTCGGAAAGAGTCAGTTTGTGTCCCCATCTTCCATCTCCAAAGAGTTTTTGGCAATGACAAGGCCTCACTCGTATGCTTGCTTGAGCAGCGCGACGGGCGACTTCATCACTGGTATCATGTTGCGCAAGTGGACAAAGTCCCAGTTATCGCCGTTGAGCCACTCGGCCTCCACATCGTCAATGAGAAACTTGACGTTTGGAGGCACCCAGCAGGGTTGAATGGGACTCAAGTCAATTCCCAAAACTTCAGCACTCGGATATTTGTCGCCCACTGCCATCCTGTGTTAAAAAACTTGTTCGGGTTTCATGTCCGTCTATGACAACGCAGTGTTAACGCACTCTCAATGGCCCATAAGCCGGTACCAGTGCCCAGATCAAGAATCTTCTGCGGATAGTCTCCAATCGGGGCGTAGAATAGCCTGCCGTCTGTCGCCTCTAGCATCATGGTATGCAGCATGTCTTCGCGGTTCTGCTCCGCCTCATCGTTGGGGATTGGGTATCTGCCGTGTCGGTAGCGATGATAGCGTCGGCCATTGACATAACTGTGGTCATAGATGCTCGATCCCAACGATGTAAAGTCGGATTGGTCACTTATCGACGCTGAATCATATTCGCTTGGTGAGAATTCGCCCTCCTCATCACTGCCGCCAGGTTCAATGACGGCGTTGCCGTGCAAGAGCCCCTGGTGCTCTCCTACGGCCGCTTCATCTAGGTCATCAAAGTGTCAACCAACTTGCACCGATACATGGATACAACAAGTTTCAGCAAGGAACATGGGTTCCACAGCTGGGACTCTTCTGGTACATGAGAAAGTAGATCACGACAATTTGGCTCGCTCGCTCCTTGATAATGAGAGCATGAGTGGCCGGCTTACACTGCAACTCACCTGCAACGCCTGTAGGACTCAACTTGCCCACGGGGCTCGATCGAGGTGCAGCCCCAGCCAGTGAGTCACTTCGGCTGGATCTTTTGCTCCCTGCAGAACTTCTCGTAGGACTTCCCATGGCTGTCCCGATGGCGTAGGATTGCCTCTGCGCACCAAATGCTTGCTGCAACCCAGGGGAGTTCAACTGGCAGAGGGAGATCACGCGATCTGGGAATGTGACAGGGAGCGGGGATAGGTGACAGCAGCTTGGGCGAGCGAATCGGCATTGAGAGCACAGGCCTGAATCAGGGCGGCCAAGATGGCGAGGCCAACAGGACAGTACAAAACAGCGCCGAGGATGACGGAGCGGCCAGTTGAGCACAGGCCTCAGCAAATGAACATGCGAATTGCTGTGTGAGAGGGGGAGAGAGGACAGAGAAGAGGGAGGGCTGGTTTTCAGAGAGCTGAGGCCGGGGTCGTAGGAGGTTGCTGTCCTTTGCGTCGTCTTATTGGGCTTTCGTTGGCAACCCTGCATGCGATATGCACATCGCATGCATGTGAGGTTGTACCGCCAGCGAGTGGCTCTTTTCACACTGCAGCCACAGCGCCATTACACCAATCCGAGCTGCTTGGAGTGTTATCTGATCAGTTGATCCTGTGCATCCATAGGCCATAGGGCGCCTTCCAACCGATCGAGTTCAATGAGAGACAATCGCCAGGAAAGCAGCTGTCCTCCAGGCTTTAAGCTGCGGGTGACAATGGGGATGTGATGCAGGGAACAAACGAGACATTGCCTCTTGGCGGCAGCAACATCTCAGCCGCATGTCCCGCTTTCTCAGATGCCCCCATTTGGCAGCAGCATTTGCGTCGACATGAAAAGGTGTTTGCACACTTGCAGACTCATTCGATCTCACGACAATGGGAAACCGAACGCTGATTCATCGATGAACTACATCCGATGGCTCGCATATAATGTCCAAGCTACTCGGCATCATTCTCTGGTTAGCATAAAGGAGAACCATGTAGGCATTCAGTATGCCCAGGGCTGAGGGTCAACTTGTCCTTGCTCCAAAGCCAAGCCTCTCTAAGAGGAAGCCAGATTACCCTGTAATCCCCAGCCTCTTTTCAGCTGTGACTTGCAGATTTTGATCAGCTGGAGCTGGGCTTCTTCGATGCTTGATACTCCGTTTGACGGGTATATACTACTCCGTATCGGTCGTCAGTTGGTCAGTTCCGGCATCTCGAAACAGCATCAACCCTCACAGACTTGGGATCGATATGACCGAGTCGAAGTGTGTTGTTCTGCTCTTGTGAAGGATAATTGATCAACAAGTAAAGGAGGTTCAAAGCTGGAAGATGATGACACGAAGAAGGGGGCAGGTAGTTGATGGAGGTGATGACTAACGTCGTTGGTATTGAAGAAGGAAAGAGGGAGGCAGATTGCGTCGACGAGGAAGGCGAATGACAAAGCATTACTACTACTACTACTACTACTACTACTATCGTACCTCTACTTAGCATCAAGATTGACTGCAACTTTGAACCTCCATCATCCACACATCTGGCTTGACAACAACTTGGAAGACATTCAACATGCTGCTAGTCAACAAATCCGATATCAGGCTTCGGGAACACGACCCTCTCTCTTGCATATGCGGCGCGGAGCCCGGATGTTCTGAAGCGGCATCTCTGAGCGAACATTTGAAGATTCTGCACGAGGGCTGTGCTTCAAGGAAACTCGCCGAACCGATGTGCTTTGCTGTTGGTACGTTGGCCGGTCTGTTGGTTCTTGCTGGACCTCAAGTTGCTTTTTGCGGATATTAATGAGTTGCCACTCGTTCTAGAGCATCTTTATCTGCTCTCAGAGCTCACAATAGCATGTCAATCAAGTCGTTCGTCCGCCCCTTTCCCCCATTCTCAAGTCCATTTCGCTGACCCATCTCTTCGCGATAGTGGCACCCAGATGCACGCACCCATTTGTGTCCATAGTCGAGTCTGCCACGAGCATCGCCACGTGAGTATCGATGTTGCCGATGTTAGGCCACAGCGCTGGAAATTTCCATCATCACATCTGGCTTTTTAATCTTACGTCCACCTGAGAATGTCGGCAAAACAGCCGAGATATTCCACACTTGGTGTGACCTCTTTGTCTACAACGGTTGAAGCGAAGCTCTCCACGTTCTCCATGTCTCAGACTTCAGCGGCAAGAGCAGGATGGCTATGGAGCCTCTGTATACAGAAGAACCTGCATACAGTTATCTATCTGGGATGAGTGACGGACATCACTTTCATTGACATTTGGAGCAATGTCCATGATACTACACCCAGCGGCACCACTTCGTCAAGCAGACCTCGACGTTGGCCCGCTTGTTTAGCATCATGTAACCAAGCATCAGAATGCGGACATGTTGTCTCATTCTTCGTTATAACCCCTTCCCCATGATATCAGTGCTCAGAAGTGTGACGGAAGACCTGATTCTGTCTATCTTGGTACATCTGTACAACAGAGACACCGATCACCAAGGCACATCATCTTCTTAGTTTGGGAGTTATTGACGTTCCAGTTCACATGACAATACTGCACTGCCATGGGCAACACTGATGAACATGGGCTCGGTAGTCCCCTGTCGGAGGCCCGAGATGGTCAAGACCGTGCAGTGATAAACGGGTTTTGGTGAGGCAATGCGTTAGTTTGACCCTCTGCCTCGCTCGTCACACGAGACGCAACCGTTATCACACGCATCATCTCCCTTGCTTCAACGGTTTCGGCGTCAAAGAACCACCATACCCAATAGGGCGCTTTCTGTTTACTGCATTTGAGACAGTCTAACCGTTTGTCAAGGCCAAAGTCAAATGATAAATGATATATCTGGTGGCCCTCATAACAGCACTTCGTGACAAGTGACGAACCTGGACAGCAACGGGATGCGCACCTAGCGTGTAATGTTCCTTTTTTTTCTTTGGGATTCACCTGCGCAATGGTCTCGAGAAGGCACCCGAACACAAACCACGACAATTGAGCATACATACGTGCAGTCCATGGTGGGAAGAAGACAGACAGTTGGCGTTGGCCGTCGATTCGGGAGCTACGAGCACAGATTGCGGGCTTCCCAACTCGCCTTGCTGAGTTGTCATTATTCAAGAAGCCACAGCCACATCTATGCCTGCTGCTCATGCCCACTTGTATGGCTGGAGTTCTTTCCGACGCCCCAAATGCGACCTGTCACGACGCGGTTGCTTTCCTGCCGCCACGGATACTATCGTGAATATGGAAAGGGGAATTCCGTGTAGGAGAAATCGACCGCTGTTCTCGTGCTCCGTGGATCATAGTATTTCGAGGCCCCCAGTTGATAGCGCCGACTTTTGGCTGCGAAGAGGCTGGCTGAAGGGATGTGACCACGGATGGATTGTCTGGACGGTCGTCGAGCCAGCCTGCGAATAATGGCCGGGAGATGACCGTGTAAGCGAAACATGATAGCACCGTCATGTTGGAACCCTGCTACGATCCGTTGAGAGAAATTATTGTTTGCTCGCCGAAAGCTGCCCGCTATCACGACGAAAACAGGACCAAGCTTCTCCCGACAACCACTGAGTAGCTTGCGGCCGATCCATGGCAACCGCGGTTCGGCAGGGATTAGCTGCGGAAGTGAATGGTAGCCGGGGGAGAGCAAGGGTCATGACGTTGGTTGCATTGGAGCTGAGAACACCTCCGCAGAGCGCCTCCACCGCTCACGAGCTCGAGTCGGCCGTCGGCATCGGCCGCAATGCTACCCAAACTACAGGGCATCATGGCTAGGGGCGATGCTCTCGCCCAACCACGATCGGACGCATCAGAGATTACCAGTCCATCAATCGGTGATGAAAAATGATATCCGACCCTGTTCGCTCCGACGAGGAAGTGATCAGAAAGAGCAGCGACTGGCTTTGAATTTCCCGGTTCAGCATCACAAACGGGCTGCAAGGGCGCAACAGCGGCGCGTTGGAAGCAAGGGAGGCGACACGACGCAAGAGCATCATCGCGTACGGTTACCCTGTCTGAAGTCGAAACCCACAATTGAGCCAAGAAGCTGCAAACACTCGCCTGTTCTATGTCTATGCGTGGGCGTGAAACTCGTCTGTGAGTGAGTTAGATAGGCGAAACACATATGTATGTTCATGAGCATCTACCGGGAATCGACTGACCCTCCCCTGTGTGGCTTTCTTCTCGTGAAAGAGCGATCGCCGAAAGCAAATCATCGACTACTTTACAATGAGAGCAGTGCCTGTGGACACTTGCCTTCAGACGGGCACAGGACGATGCTAGCGTCGGCGTGCGGGCGCGGTCGAAAGCTTGACGAGCGAGGCTGAAGAGGCCCTGTCAGATAATCTCCACAGGGGGAGATCGATGTCATTCATCACCATCCATCACCTCCTGGCCAACCACTTGAGATCAACCTCGTCTCTTCCAGGCTGAGAGAGAAATGAGAGCCAGTGTCACGACACTTACGGTATGGCTGGCTCACACTGTCCAACTTGAGCTGGATGGTTGGCTTGGCGGAGTGACGGCCCGCCCTGTCGCACCGCGGCCATGGCATTTGCCCGGCGGCTCATGGCTTCTCACACCTGCGCTAAGGTGAGGATATCCTTGCTAGCTGCCATTGCTGCGAGTTCTAGCAGGCCAGGCACGGAAGATGTTGGTTGAGGTTAACTAGATCGGGCTTACAGGTCCCCGTCAACATGGGTCTCTCATAAGATCGCCCCAGCTTCGATTTGATATCGTGGAGCCCGCTAGGGGGAGCCGGCCAAAACAACTCCAAAAGTTTGACGTCCACTTTGCTGCGAGGGCAGCTGTACCTTGGACAAACCATGCCGCCATCTGTGGAAACAAAATGATCGGGCTGACTTCAGTCAGACCTTTGCTGGACTGCGTCCCATGTCAGCATGGCTAGACAACCAGACAAGCGAGGGCGTGGTGACTAACAACTACTGGGCGACAAAAGGCCATGGAAGCGGCAGCAAGCCCCGTCCAGGATACTTACATGTGCACCCTTGCCGTGTCTCACAGCTGGTGGCTGTTCGATATCTTGGGGCGCTCTGAGTCGTGAGCAGCAACTGTCTAGACCAGTGTGGTTCGAATCAACAAAGGCCACAGCACATCAAGGAGCTTGACTGATGAGTGGACCGTTGAGTCGCTACCAATCATTGCCGGGCAGACTCATTCACATCACCGGGTCAGAGACGCACACGCGCCGGTGCAAGGGCCGGTAAAAGGAGGGACTGACGCAAGGAGCAAATCTGCAGCTGTGCGTCAAGACTCCCTCGGAAGTGAGTTGGCTCCACGCAAGACCCTTGCAAAGGGAACTGCCTCTACTTGAAAACTATGGGGAGTCGTTGACGGTACTCGTACTACGCTCCCACACTCTTCCCGGTTGCTCATTTGCTTTTCTTTTTTCCTCTTCCCACCTTGCTCCCAGGCCCGCCAAGGCAAGCCTCGACTCCCCTTTCCGCTCTCCCCTGGACACTATTCTCTGTTCTCACCATGATCGACAGAAACGTGTGAAAGGGCGTTGGTTAGCCACGATTTAGTTCGAAGAGGTCTGATACCACACGTGTCGGAAGCTTTCCTCCAGCCCAGGGAGACGGGGATCCTAGACTTGTGCTCGACAACCCTTCGTGTTCTTAAAGACCTACTCCTCCACTAGCCACGAGGTTTTCATGTTGCCCTTTGGTTCTTCAACCCTCTTTCATCGCCTACTACTTAACCCGTGTGTTTCCCTCGTTGCCCTTCCTTGGTTGGATACTTCTTCATTCCCTTTCCAAAAAGCTTCTGTTACATTCCCGATACTACTATCATTTCTCGTCCTTGTTATACTTGTCCCCTTTGTCTCACATTACCGTTATTGATGACTATTCTATAATCTTCACCAACCGAAAGCCTTCAGTATGGGTACCGAGTTTGGTATCAACAAGGATACCAAGCCCGAGCTTCGTCTCGGAGCTGTGGGCATCTTTTACATCGTCTTTGCTGCATTATGGACGGCTGTTCTCTTGGCGGGAATGATATTCCTCTGGATCCGGCGTGAGATGCCCATCCTGAGGATCCGGGGCTTGCCGCTGTCCTTTGCAGCAATCACCTTCATGCATACATACTGGCTTGCCGTCCAGCTGGCCTATTGGTATGGCGCGTTGATGCCTGAAGTCGCCGAATTCTGGATCATGGGCGTCTGGTTTCCCTTCGGGATCGCGCTTTTCCACGCCTCCAACAGCAGGTTCCTCTACGTTGCCGATGGCCAGAGGAAGTTTCTTCAGAGATCCGAGACTCTATCCGCGCCCGTCAGCCAAGGGGGCTTATTGGCTCGATGGCGGAAGATGGACCACAATCGCCGGTCTCTCATCCTGATCTTGAGCTGCATGGGACTTCAGGTAAGTTGAACCTCGAGTTGGGCTTTCTGGAGGAATTGATGGCTAACACCGTGATCAGCTCGCCTTGACCGCCATTGTCTTCCTCGTATCGCGCAAATTTCACAGCTCATTTGGCGTCTCCGGCACTGAGGTCCATGGCAGCTTCATGGAGCGAAAGGTGGCTCAAGGCCGCGGTTGGGAATGGTTAGTCTTGCCGAAGTAATCTAACTTATCACATCGAGCTAATGGATTGTATAGGTTTCCCTCCATCTTCTGGCAGATGTTCTGGGCATGGATCTTTGCTCCCTATATCCTCTTCCGCGCTCGCAAACTCCGAGACACTCAAGGCTGGAGGCTCCAGACCATTGCCTGCTGCATCTCCAAGTATGTAGCCCTTCAATTCGTGATCTGGGCTTGCCACTAATAGTTTTGATAGTCTTCACGCCGCCCCGATGTGGCTGATTGCCTTGTACGTTCCCGCCATGGAGCCAGTCAACACATACTTTATCCCTCCGCAATGGTGAGTATCTTGTCTTGTTACCTGATGCATGCTATGGAACTGCATCTAATCTGGCCATTGTAGGATCGCCGTCTCCGTTATGCTTCTCGAAATCTTCACCGTCTTCGTGCCCATCATCGAGGTGTGGAAGCACAAAGCTCTTACCCAGGAGACGCTCAACTCCATTGCGCGCTGGGAGTCCCAAAAGAAGGGATTCAATGGCGGCAACAAGTCCATCAACTCAGACTCTACAAGATCGTCATGGGGAGGAAGACACGGAAGATCGTCATCTGTCCACACAAGCACCTCTGGCGGAAGCATCCTGACCATGGAAGCCCTGGAGCACACACTATCAAAGAACCCTGAGCCGCTGCAACAGTTCTCCGCACTGCGAGACTTCTCTGGCGAGAACATTGCTTTCCTTACGAGCGTCAAGGAATGGAAGGCTACTTACTTTCCCACCACTACAAAGGACACGGAGAAGGAGGATGGCGCGGCCAAGGTTCTGCCTCGCGAGTGCTTTGAGAGCGCGCTCAAGATCTACGTCGAATTCATCAGCGCGACCCACGCCGATTTCCAGATCAACCTTTCCTCAACAGACTTCAAGGCCCTCCAAACTATCTTTGAGCAGGCTGCGAGCGACATTTGCGGCAGAGAACGCAGCAGTCCCGACCCTTGCACGCCCTTTGCCGACATCCCCCACCGAAACGACTCTGAGAGTACTCTTGACGTTCGGTACGGGGGCGATGTTCCGGCCGACTTTGACGAGCATGTGTTTGACGATGCGGAGATGAGCATCAAGTACCTGGTCTTGACGAACACATGGCCTAAGTTTATCAAGGAGCGGCGGTCTTTTGACTTGGCCAGCGCTGAGGCCGGTAACAACTGAGCCGATGAACATTGAACCCTGAGCAAAGAGTTCTATATAAAAGGCGGTTTCATATGAAGATATATACCCTTTCCTTTGTGATGAAGAAACAGATACTATTGTTATTGATGAGTATACGGAGGCAGGAACGCCTTTGAACATTCAGATACGAGCACGTTGCTGCATCTTTTCTACACGATATACTTATAACAGCCGCTACAACGATGAATTCGTATGGATTGCGGACATGACATGGAGGGTCGACTTGATGACACACTCAAAGACATCCTTAGAATAGAGTCCTAGTATTATAATATTATTGATTAGATCATGACGACAGTTTTGGTTGAAATCCCATACCCTGGTATTGACAATGGGAGCTGAAAGATCCTTGCGCACATGATCCTCACTCACCGCAGACTGGGGGCTTCATCCTTGCAACAACGATGAAAAACCCTGTAACGCAAGGATAAAGACAAAAGCATGTCGACATCCTTCCCCCATCTCCTGGTTGAGGGTGAAATTACAATCTGCATTTATTTTTTTGCTGTGTGCACACTTTTCAGCTGAAAGAATGCAGTTATGGACGAGGGTTTTGCTGCTTGACTGAGTCATGGGGCTGCATAGCCTCGGTTGTTGTGTGAAGGGTTAAGGAGGGGAGGGGGCTAGGGATAGGGAGATGCGGGTTTCGATGATCGAGATGGGATCTTTTTTTTTTTCGATTTGTGATGAATTGCCGCGTTGTTGCGATCGCGTGCCATTTTGGACTTTGGGTGATTGGCGATAGTAGGGGAAGTTGGTAGGGGTTGTTACCGTGAGGGATGCAGCTGTATGCTGATAGACTGCGTTCCGAGCTATTTCAAAGGTGATGGATGATGCTTGTTTCCGAACCGTTCAGTATCTGTTCCATTAAGCTCACTATGTAACACTCTGTACTGCAATATCAAAGTCTCTGTACAATGTAGTCTCCTTTGGACCATGCCTCCCGCCTCTTCACAAGATGAATCATCATCACCCATCACGTCTCAGCAACAGTAGCCGTAGTATAACTGGGATGATACAGAGTCATAAAGTCCGGCCACAGCGCATCCCCAAGCTCAAGCTCATCCCAGAACACTCCATCCAGATCCTGCAACGCCTCTCCAGAACCACCAGGCAACTGAGCTTCCGCAGCAGTAGCAGCCGGCTGCTGCTGCTGCTGCTGCTCCTCCTGAGGAACCCGTGAAAGATACCACTGTCGAATCCACCGCAACTTGAAGCTGAACCTGCAAAATTGCGCGCCTCCTGCTTCCAATAGGCGGCGCCTGCGACCGGCCTCCTTGGCCCAGACGTCTGCTTCTTCGAAGCGATCGCCAAGACGCTTTGCAACGTCTGCAAAGTCGAGCTTTTTGCGTGCCATGGCGGGTTGCCAGCCTATCGATGGCTCCAAGAGAAGTAAACGCGAGGTAGTTACTATCGCAAAGGCAAGTAACCCCGTGACTGATGTAGGAAGGCCGGGGAGTTGATTAGGATGAAAGGAGAGCAGGGTGTCGAAGAAGTCGATGGCTGAGAGGAGGCACTTCCAGAGGGTGTCGAAGCGTTGTAGTGGTTCGGGGTTGAGGGTGGCCAAGTCGGCGGCAGAGGGGATGGGGATTGCGGGCTCGGCGAAGCGCATGAGCGTGACGTGGTAGTATGCTTTGAATAAGTCTTTTGGTGATATTGTGTGAGTTGGTGGGTATTTATGTGGGAGAGAAGGGTGTTGTTGTGACTTACCCTTCTTTTTGACGCACTCTGGCTGGTTGCTCATCAGGTCGTGTAGTTCTCGACGGAGGTTGTTGATGATCATGTCCATTGGCGACATATATGTGCTGAGCGTTGAATTGACAACGTCGCAGCCGGGAAGCATGCAGTTGGCTCGATCGACTACACGTTGCATCTTGATCAGAGCGACGAGGAACAGGTCTGATTCCAGAGAAGACTCGGCCAGTGACTCGCAGCACTGGGCGAGATAGTTGTTCCAAGAGAAGTAGTGGCCTCGCTTGAACAGTGCAGAGATGCTGCAGAGGGAAGCATCAGCATCTTGAAAGCAAAGGGGATCAAGTAATATCGTGCTCACAGCGAAGTGACGTGATAAAGCCCAAGGACAGCCCGCTTCTCATCGACAGTATGGGGCCTCTGCTTTAACGCATTCTTATTGATCGTAGCCCAAGCCTCGCCCAAGAGGCCTGGGAGCGACCGAGTAACTTCTGGAGCCCTGTCAAGCTTGAGATCCAGAGCCATGGCCACGGCTAGGTGAGCCAAGTTTGTCGATTCTGTATTCAGGTAGAAATGAAAATTGCCCCTATTTGCTTCCACGTTAGCAGATGGGGGGACGGGTTGATAAGTATCGCTGACGGAGTCTCAAGGGGACTCACCAAGCCAAGTGAAGCAGCAGAGCCTGCAATATGCCCAAGTTCCTCTCCTGTTTCACAACCATCCGGTCCGCGATATACTGCCGGAACCAAGTCTCGACGCCTTGCTGAGTGGCCGACGACTGTGGCGCAACAGCAGCCATGATGGTCCAAAAGAGACATTGCGAAGATGCATACAACGCCCGAGGATCTAGATTCTCCGGTATGATGACGAAGGGGTAGTTGGGCATGTATTCGCGCCGGTAAATGTCAAAGTACGAAAGCACTTCCTCAAGGGTAAAGCTGAAGCCCGGTATCAACTGGAATGTCGTCTCTGGGCTAGATGGGACGGAAAGTGGAATGTCAGGAGCTTCGCGAACGGCTCTTTTGGGCTGTGGGATGGTCGAGATTGCCTCCTGTAGTGGCCTTGAGGCTGGTTCTTTCGGCACGCCTCTGGCTTCTATATCTGCGTCGTGGCTTTCTGGAGTCAGGGGAGGCGTTCCGGAGGACTGAATGTGCTGTGCTGATGCAAGCATGGACACCAAGCTGTCAATCTTCTTCTCCAACTGGGCAACGCGCCTATTCTCAAACATGGACCCATCAGAAGACGCACTTATACCGGGCAGTCTCATGGCTGCAGGTCAATGAAAAGACAGAAGACATACGTCGATTTGCCTCGCTTCTTTCTCGGGACAGGCGCTGGTATATGACATGAAATCTTCATGCGAGCACATCTAGACGGTTGGTCCGATGCCAAGTCAGCGTCAAACGCAACATCCTATTGCTGATACAACAACACGCAAAAGCTCACCGAATGCAACCTCCCTCCTCCTGCCCGGTCCCAGGAGCCGGCCACCGACACTTCATCTTGAGCCGGGCACAGTTAATGCAAGCCCGGCTTTTGATAGCCTCCGAAGCCGTGGGAAGATGATCGGAAGCAACGACTTCTCCGTTGGCGGTCATGTTGGCTGTAAGTACATCTCCGGCGGTAGGACAATTGCCATCCATGGCTGCTGCGCTCACGGATCGGAGACTATGGCTGGTTTTACCGTGCTTGCGAAGTTCAAAATATCCAGACACAAAAGGCTTCTCAGAACTCATCGGCACTATGAGTCTTTTCTGTGGAAGTCTGTAGCCGTGACTCGTCGAGGAGGAAGTTTGTCGGATATCCGGGCATCATTTTAATGTCCGGAGCCCGATATTTTGCCTTATTTGGGAAACACGTGCGGCCATGTACGGTTCCGGGATTTTGTATAATTACCGGTGCCGGACTTTTACTCGCCTTGCTTCACCTGTAGGTAACTTGGCCATTATCTTTATCATCATCATCACCATCGTTGTCTTCTTCTTCTTCCTTGAAGTCTCCGAACTCATTATACTTTTGGTTATGCAACACAAAGTTCACTGCTTCGACCTTGGCTGGTAGCAGACTGTTCCATTGCCGTTGCCAAGGATAGACACTTCTACTAAGGCTTTTCCATCAGGTATGCCCTGCCTGGGGACTCGAGAGGCATTGTGTTGAGAGTTCATCCAGATCAGTATGGTAGCTGCATCTTTTCTCAGCTTAGTAAAAGTCATGAAAACAAGTCATTAATCGGAAAGAATTTTTGAGTTGAGAACGTAGAGTTATTGAGAATTCAGCGGTGTGTTTGTCTAATCGCCTAAAGTCCATTATTTGGTCAGGTACTGACGCTCAACACAGCTGAACTACAAACATACCTACTACTTCAGGCAAATCCTGGCACATTGTGGTCGGCTTACACTGGCAAGTCTGCATTAATAGTTGCATATCAAGAGACGAAGGACTTGATCATATGAGAAACACAGTCTCAGCACAACCGCGTAATTGTGCGTTTATACAAGTCATCGTGAGCAACTAACTAGGTAGTAAAGACATCCACTGCAGAAACGACGAACAATCAGTCAACAGGATCCGTCATCTCTGTGCTGTAGATTGCCGACTTCTGACACGCCTATTGTCACCAGGTGATCATTCAACTTTTCAACAGTGGATGTATGTCTCACTTGACTTGCCTATAGTCAAGTATACGGAATAGTGTTGACAAAGAAGACCCAGCCGATATCCTTCATCTACACGCCCCCATGGGAGCTGATCGAATGCAACTCGATCTGCCACCCCAACGTGACAAGCGAATTTCCAAGCCACAACTGAGATCGTAGCAGTCAGGTGAGCAGGCCCTCAGGCTCTTTCCCAGCAAATATTGCAAGCATCCCTTGTCACTGAAGCAGGGGTGAGACGATGACGATGCCCTTCACACATGTGCATCACTTACTACAGTACAAGCTGAAGATCTACAAACCCATGTGTGATGATGAGTAGTTTCCGTTCACATTGCCGGGAGATCCGCCGTGGTATCGGCGATAAGCCCACGAGAGGAGGAGTGTATGCCCCCCCGGCGGCTACGGAATATTGAACAGAGGCAACCTGCCAAGCATTGCCCCAAGAGTCACCCGCCTGGATGGTGTTCAACTAACATCCCAAGATCTACGGCCCTAAAAGCCGTCCCTGGTCCAAGTTGCATCCGACTATTATTCCCTCCGCCCCCTCTCTCAAATCACACTCCCCCATAGTAGTATCGAGACCCTCCCGTAGCTCCTCGAACTGCCAAGAGCCCAGTATCACAGCTAAGCGTCCGCATATACTACTACCGCAAGACAACACAAGACGATCGTCACACTCAGCTGAGCTGAAATATTTTCTCTCTTCATCCTCGGCTTTTCTTTCCGGCCGCTGCCCCCCCCCCCCCCCCCCCGGGCGAGTCATGTACCTTCCCGCCGCTACGGAAACACATCCATGCCATTCACATCCTTGTCCGGGATCCAGGTGTTTGGCACACCAACGAGTCGACGAGCCAAAGGAGTCCTGATTCAAGCAACACAGAGCCTATTGAACGCCCTGATCCAGCCATTATTCGTATCCTTGAGAGGCTTCAAGCCTCGGAACCCACCCCAGAACAGCAGTCTCGTCCCAATCCGTCTCCTTACAGACAAACAAGCAGACAAGCAAATTTAAACATACCACATACATGAAACTCCTCATCCGTGGACCCCCCAAAGCAAAAGAGACTGTCTCTCGTCATACATACATGCATCTTCATACATCCGCGCCCCGGAAATGCGTAGCCACCCGTCCACGTGTTGCTTTGCTTCCCCTCTCGGTTGTGTCCATTATAGTATTCGTAGTCCAACTTTACCCCGGCCAGAACCTCCCCAGATATGAGGCCTCGTACAATGAATGCAAACAAGCGGAAACGTGCAAGTGGTGCTATCCTCGCATGTTGTAACACCAGAAAGATTGGGCCACCCATTAACATCATCATAATCCTCATACCTACTCCATTTTCACGCAGCCAAAGCAACAAATGCCTGTCCAATTCTCAATATCAAGTCCAAAGTCAACGCCAGGATCACAATGACCAGCTTCGTCACCGATATACAGGTTCCCGTACCACGTCAACACGCCGACGATGCCCGTCCGACGATCGGCCTCTACCGATCACCTTCTCTCGTCCAGGGGAGCCTGTGGGGCGCGTCACCTCGACAAGGGGCAACCTCCCTGTCTTTTCGGACTGCAAAGAGACTTTGTGGCACGGTGTCGATGCCGTGATCCATATACTGGGCGGCTGGGGCCGTGACTTGCACGATCTTGCATCTTGACTGCCGCACGAGCAATCGGATCATTAGCCCCAATGTCACGATGCACCATGTCACCAGAGAGGAACCAATGAGGTTCGGCTGGCTGTAAATCGCAAGTTAATTCAGGATAGCTACATGTGCCGACTAATTTTGCGCAGTAAAAGAAAGCAGGTATCAAATGGCCCACCAAGTCGGCCAAAAGGACAGAGACGAGGGCTGCCTTGCCAGTTGTAAAAGATTGCATGCCTCCGTTCCTGTTGGATCAAAAAACACAACCACCCACGAGTAGCCTGAAATACCAGGTAAAAGATGGAAGGAATAGAAAAAAAAAACAAGATATAAACAGAGAATCAGTGAAGAAGATGAAAAAGGAAGAACTATTCGAAGAAGAAAGGACAAACTTAATGTGCAGTGAATGTAAGAATGATACCAGAGAAAAAGAAAGCAGAAGAGTGGCAAGACACCACGCTTTTCAAAGGAATAAGGCACTCGTAGAAGAGGACGCCTTGTCTTAGCTGTCCCAGATGGCACCGTAAGCAGGGATGCCTCGCGTCTCCAGCCCATATACCACCTTTTTAGTAATCTTCTCGTTGGCAATGATGATGACGGCCTCGGCGCCAAAGCTCTTGGCCATGTTGTAGCCCATGCGGACAAGGTCGGGCCGGCCCTGAGTGCGGGTGTCGTGGATGACAGCGCCAGGGATTGTTCCCTTGATGGTATTCATGACCCTCTTGCCAAACGTCTTCTCAGGAGAGGCAGCTGACCAGATGAGCTGAGTGGGACAGCTCGGTTGTCCGATGTGGCCTAGCATGGGGCCAATGCCCGATCCTGTAGCAATAACTACCACGCGGTTGAACAGTGTCGCAATGCGCATGACACCGCAGGTCGGAACCCCACGGACCCAGAGGCTTGTAGGGGGGTTCTGGATGCATGCCTTGGTCCAGTCGCCGGCGTTGGATACCACGAGAGAGTATCCTGACTCAATCCCGTTCTCGATGTCAGGCTGCGGCGCCGGGATTGTTGCAAACGAGTGCCACTCGAGGAGCGGGCGGTGGGAGACGCGAGTGAAGCTGCCGTTGACGGGGACGGTGTAGTCAAAGTGCAGGCGGATAGCGTGGTCGGACAGCGGCTCGGCGTTGACCTTGACCTTGCGGAGGAAGACCCAAGAGGAGGCAACGCTGCATGTGGCCACACCGAGCATCCAAAAGGACGGTGTCTTGATCAGCGCTATGCCAAGGTCCTCTCCAGCCGGGGTAGAGTCGTACACAGAGACGACAGTCTTGGCCCAGAAGAGTGCAAGTGCGGTCCATCCCATGAAGCGATGCATCTTCTCAAACATGTTGTGCTTGGCTTTGCGAAACATGGGCAGGGCCGAGGCGAGGATACCAAAGCAGAGCGCACAAAGCAGCCACGACACCACCAGGTTGGCCAAGGAGGCTCCAGATGGCCGCCCATGCTGAAACCGGGCAACTGTAGCCTGGATAGTAGACGCCAGCAGCCAAGCAGTGGCACAGATACCAGCGCCAGAATGGATACCGCCGAGATGGTATATCTTGGCACAGCGGCGGCGGATCCAGAAGGGAAAGGATTTCGGAACAGAGCAGCAAACGGTATAGAGAATGTTGATGACAGCATCCTGGCGGATGAGCACACCAGCGACGAGGTTTGCTGCCGTGATGGTGGCGAGCCATTCAACATTGGGGTTGAGAAGGAGGACAGCGATGAGGACTCCAATGTTGATGAGGCCCACAAAGCTCAAGAGAACGCGGTACACAATAAGCACACGCTTCAAAAGGCCTCTCCAGGGCTTTGGCCACTTCTTCTCGGGAATTGACGCGGACAAGTCAATCTTTTCGCTAATCTTGCTGTCTTCTTCCTTGTCAGAAGCGGCCGCTAGGGTCGAGAATGAAGAAACAGATCGAAGACTAGCTAGAGAGTCCGAAGTAGCACTGTCCTTTCTCGGAAGAACAGCCGATTGGAACGTGGAACTGAACACGGTCGAAGACTCAGAGATTGCAGGCGAGGCAGGGACAGTAGCCAGCAAACGGAGAGCCTTTTTGTCAATCTTCCCATTGGCGGTCGTAGGGAACTCATCCAGAAGATGAAGGCTTGACGGCACAGCATAGTAGGGCTGAAGTCTGCGAGTGTGGTTCAAAATGGCTTCAGAATCCTGGTTCGAAGAGATGGCAAAGCCGTGGATCTCGCCATCAATTAGTAGTGCGCAGGCACGGGTGACACCAGGCGCTGAGGCCATGGACGAGGAGACGCCATCCAGCTCGACGCGGAAACCCTAGTTGTAAAGCATGTTAGACTCCATACTTTCAAGGAGCTTCCCCGAGGGCAAGACTCAGAAACCGAGTACTCACCTTGACCTTGACTTGGTCATCGACACGGCCAAGAATCTCAATGGAGCCGTCGGGTCGCCATCGACCCAGATCGCCGGTGCAGTACATTTTGGATCTATTTTGTAAGACACGACAAGCGTGTTAGTCACTTTACTCAATCTGCAAAGGATCCCCAGCTGGCAGGGCCCCAGCTGAGAGAGAGCTCTCGAAGACACTCCCTTGACAGAACTCACCCATCGTTCGCAAAGGGATCTGGAATGTAAGACTCCTTTGTCTTGGTCTCGAGGCCAACGTAGCCGCGAGACACGCCGCTTCCCCCGGCCCACATAGTACCAGGCTCACCTGCCGGTACCGGTTTTCCATTGTCGTCAAGGATGTAGACGTTGTTGTTAGGGGTAGGGGAGCCGATAGACAGGCCGTCTCCAACGATGTGTTTCTGCATAGTGTTGACAATGGTTGTTTCCGTAGGACCACAGCAATTCCAGTACGTCGCATGCGTCGCCCACAGATCAGCCAGACTAAGGATGAGGTGAGTTAGGAGACAGACTTGCAAGGGACCAACACGAGGGTGGATGGGACTTTTGACTTACTCTTGTGAGGTTGGCTCGCCCGCAGTAGCCACGACTCTGATCTTGGGATACTTAGTAGGATGGTACTTGGACAGAATAGATGGTGTGCAGATGAGTGTGTCGAGCTAAATCGGTCAATTTCAATCAATATTAGCCCATGTTCACCATCCAGTGTAACAACATGTTGTAGTCCCATCATCGTGGGCTCTTGCTCCCTTCTTCCCCCTTCGGACACTCACCAGCTCAATGGCGGGTTCCCACTTGGAACCCCGGATGACAAGGGTGCCACCGTTACACAGGCACGCAAAGATCTCCCAGGCGGCTGTCACTCAGTCATTAGTAATGTGAACTCCTTTATCCACAGCAGAATCCGGTCAAGGGATGGAGGAAATCATCACCAAGGAAGCAACATACCCATGTCAAAGCTGATGTTGAGGACTTGTCCCACTCGATTGCCTGGTCGAATCCCCAGGTTTCCGGGAGACATACAGACAAGATTGGCAACATTCTTGTGTGATACATCGACGCCTTTGGGCTTGCCAGTTGTCCCTATTCGGAAGTGTCAGAATTCAGCTGCGTGCTAGAAGGGAGGATGCATGTAGCAGCGGCCTCGGCGCTGCGCTGCTGGTGAGACTTCTAAGTAATGCACTCACCGGATGTGTAAATGATGTAGCATCCACCATCAGAGGTAGCCAAATCGAGCCACCTCTCATCATGCGTCTTGTTATCGAGCTGTTGCTGTTCAATAATGACAGGGGTGGCGCCGGGGCAGAGGTCGCGGATGCGATGAACCGTGGATGGTAGACAGCAAACAATGCTGCCTCCCGACTGCTCAAAGACGTGGCGGATGGTTGAGTCCGGTACGACACCTCCATCGAGAGGCACGTATTGAGCGCCACAAGACAGGATGGCCCATATGCCCACCACCATCTCGGCGCTCCTCTTTACAACAAGAGGGATCCTCATGTTGGGAAGAACGCCAAGGCTGCGGAGTTGGGCGGCGAGAGCCTGAGCCCGAACAGCCAGCTGGCGATATGTGATGAGTCGGGTGGTTTCACCAGACAGGTCATGGAGGGCCACATTGTCTGGGAAGGACCTGACATGGTGATAGAATGATGCTGTGACAGTTGGGAAGGGGCACGGAATCTTTGGACCAAACTGCATAGCAGTGTAGTCCCAGCTTGGACTTGACATTTCCATGATGGTGGCCAATATCTGTATACAGATGGGGGAATGGACAGATGGACAGATGGATGGATGGATGGATGAATTTGCGGGTGAGCAGTATTGATTGGACAAAGAAGAGCTGTGTAATGAAGAAGGCAATGAGACCGATGTGTGTTACTGTCGTCCAACCTGACGGAGAGGCCGAGTAGACCATGATATATATACTCGAGAGCAGAGATTAGTCCTTCTCCCCTCGCCTCTCCCCTCTTCCAATGGCGAACGTATCGCGGAGCCTTGTCGAGGAGGGGTTCCGTTCATGGTGGATAACGAACCATGGATTGTAGCCCTAGTCTGAACCGGATCATAACGGATGGAAGGTATTCAGCATATACGCAGTCGGCTTCTGACAGCGGCGACTACCGCGGCCGCTCGCAGATGAATGTGTGTGAGTGGTCTTGGGCAAAAGACCCATCGAGATACTGATGCCCGATGCAAAAGACACCCGTGCTCATACGCGTGGCGGCTGAGACCAGCTAGGGTCAAGGGCAGGAACTGCAACATCGAGAGATACAAAAGAGGGGGTGTAGGCGGAGGAGGGACAGGCAGGGCCTAGGAGGGGAGAACGAGGCCAAAGACAACATGGTACGAAGCGGCATACCAGGATCTTGACGTACCTCTTGAGATGATGAAGCGGATTGGTGGCACGCAGACCGGGCATCATTGGACAAGCTCCCGCATTGACGTGCCGGGTCCAGACATGCTGCGGCCGAGAAGTCAACGTCCACCTGAACAGTATCCGATTGCGATCATACTGACCACAGGAGCTGCTACTAGGGCTACTCCTCGCCTTGTTAATTCTCCCGTTTCTCCTCTTCTTGTTCCCCTCATCTTCATAACAAAGTGGAGAAATATGATGGTAAGATGCTATTGATTATCAGGTGCAAGAAGGAGGAGCGTGAGGGCCGCTTGGGCTACCGTCACATTTCGAGGAGAAAGGATGAAGGATAAAACGCCACAGCGGTGGGTGGTCAAACAGACGAGCTCGGGAAAGGGAGAGACACGGCACTATGAGGGATAGAGGGATGAACATGAGGGAGACGAGGTTGTTGAGCAGACATCTGCTCGCCGTGTCACTAACATCTATCCAAGCAAAAGCTGTTCAGAAGCCCACTCTGGAAGCGTGAAAAGTACCTTGCCACGTACCCGCACGGATGCACATAGGATTACATCTCGAGAGGCGAGCCAGCAACTGGGTCCGCGTAGCTCGGTACCAATGGGTGAGAGACACGGCCGGCTGGAGAAGGGAAGAGGGAAAAAAAAGAGGGACAGAAAGGACAGAGACAAAGGCGGAAGCGGAGGAATGCCACGGTTGGTTACAGCGGACATAAAGGGAAGCGAGCAGTATAGCGTGCAGCCCAGTCGGGTGATCCCCGTTCAAGGCCAGAATCATGACTTTGAGAGCCAGGCTTGGCTGAGACAATTGCGTCTGTCCATAGACGATGGTGCATGTCTCTGGCGCCCGAAGGCTCAGCAAGGAAGAGCACATTTCGTCGATGGGGCGGACCCCTGTTGTTTGTCGTGGAGCAGCGCTGGGGAGATGCAGATATGCTGCTCTGCAGCCGCTGTCAACGCTTTGCCGGCCGTGCTGGGCACAGCCAACCGCCTCTGTCCGTCTCTGGTGCGCACGCCTGCCCCGGCGACTCTCCACCAACCGAGACACTGACTTCTCTGCTCTGTCCGTCCCATGCCATTGGGAAGGGGTTCAGAAGCGGAGGGAGTCGAAAAAAGGTACCACCCCACAGCCGTACGCACACGCCCCGGCCAAAAGCGCAGACTGTGAGGGGAGGTACCTCGTAGCCCGTGCTACTCGGACTCGAAGCGTGCAGAGTTGTGCAGATGATGGCATGGCAGATCCACTACCCCGGTAACCCACGGCGGCGGATGCGGATGAAAGTAGTAGGTGGTGCAGCGAGGCGGCCGCAGTGATTGGCCGCAGTGCTGGCGATGGAGATATGCCGGTGATGCTGCTGGTGGTGGTGGTGGTGGTGGTGGTGATGCTGGGACGTTTGCCTCGTGTCGTGGATGATTTGAGATTCTGCGTGTCTCTGAGCGTCGAAGACGAAGACGGTGGACGTGGGATGAAGACGAAGACGAGACGAGACGAAGAGGGGGATTGGAAATGGACGCCTGAGGCCACACGAGAGACTTCTTTGGTTCCTTTCATCAGTTCTAGACCTTGATGGCCGTGGAAGGTGCGGCCGAACACAATGGGGCAGTACCTAGTAGTGGGCAAATTCCGTCCATCGTGGGCGGAAGGAAGCTTCAGCACCGACTGCCTGTTCTTTTTCTGCCGCTTTTGCCCTGTTTTTTTTTTTTTTTCCTTGAGTTTCTTTTTCCCACACACCGCCCTCGCTGCTGTCTCTGGGTGATCTTACCTCTCCACCAAATCACATCACAGCATCAGTTTGCACATCACCAAGCTTGGGCCCTTTGCCCCCCCTGTGGCCTCCCCAATCCTCTTCTTGCAGCACAGCACACAGCAGATGCCTGCCCGGCTGATCCCAGACCCGTCCGCTCGGGGTGCGTCATGACTCCCCGTCCGCGCCAGGGCAGCCGGACGATGGCGATAATAACACAAGGAAATTAGCAGGCGCCGGTGAGCCAGGCTCGTGCGCCCTCGGCCGCCCTTGGACGCTCCGCGAGGGCTTTGCTCTGATGTGATATGTTACAGGCATCGTGCAAGAGACGACCAGATGACAGCACCGACTGAGCTAGCCAAGCAAGTGCTCGATAGTGCAGCCCAGCATCGCGCCTTTTGCCCTCAATCACGATATCCTGACTCCCAGATTCCTCATACCGTCACCTACAGCTGCAACCAACCAGCCGCCCTCTCACCTTCGCTGCGACTTCCAATTGGGTACAATCAAGAGGGCGAATCGGGTCTCCTGTTGGCAAGCCGCTGCACGCTATGCATGCAATACTGTACCATCCGTATATGCTACCTCTTTATCTCCCCGGGGTAAAGCTAGCCGAGTCAATGGTGGCAAAGGGAAGCACACGAATCGAGAGCTCGCGGCACAGCTATGCACGACCTATCAGTGGAGTCCAGCGCGTGATGCGCTCGGAATGCTACCTTACCATTCGCCTTCTCTGTGTGTATGGTCCTATATAGCACCGTTTCCGCCAGCTTCGTCTTCTTCGCAGCCCAATCGCCGAAACCCAAATCCCTATCATATTCCCCTCGACTCGCCTTTTCTCCTCGCTCTTGCGCCAGCGACCTCTCCAGTTCAGTCGTTTGGGTATCATTGTACAAGGTTCCCGGCTAAAGCGGACTGATCGGCAATCTCGTCAAAATGTCCGGATCTACATCTTCCCTCGGAGAACTCATCCAGACATCCTCCCCCGCCAGTGGTGTCAGAGTCATCACATTCAACAGGCCCCAGAAGCGCAACGCCCTTTCCACTGAGCTCTTGGCTGGGTTTCTCGCCGAACTCTCCGCAGCTTCCAAAGACGCGGCGGTCAAGGTCATTATTCTTACCGGCTCTGGAGGATTCTTTTCCGGTGAGTTTCAACTTTGAGGATATCACGACACTGGTAGGCCTGGGAGTGCCTCTTGTTCTCCGTCTGTCCAGTTGGCCCCTCTCCTCCCATGTGATTCAGGGACCCACTGGAGATGAACCCCAGCTGATGATTACCGGGGCCCCTGGCCTCTGCACTATAGCCGGCGCCGATCTCCAGGATATCGCCGCGCTGGACGCAGCTGGTGCCCGATCATGTCGATATCTTGAGGATCTCTGCCATGGCATGGCGTCTGTACGCAAGCCTCTTCTGGCAGCTGTTGAAGGACCTGCAGTATGCATGACACCCCGCGAGGAAATTCCCTTGGACTCTCCACATACCTGAAGACGTGCTGATTTACGATGGTTCTTTTGGCGGAGTAGCTTGGGGGTGGGTTCGAGGTCGCCCTCATGGTGAGTAGCATTGCATTCCTGCTGTCTTCCTTCTCGTTTGCATGTGAAAGTCCACGTCGGACGCATCTCGTCCTTCCTATCTCAGTGCCCTACGCCGACACCCTCACACCTTTCTACGTCGCTTCTAAACATACAGATATGCATAGCATTACGAATATCTCTATCAGCCAATGGGCTTGATTCGCAATGCTAACGTATGAGCGTCCACAGTGTGATTTGATATTCGCATCCCAAACCCGAACTTACTTTGCGTTGCCCGAAGTCAAGCGGGGGCTGATTCCGGGTGCCGGAGGCACACAGCGCCTCACGGCAGCACTCGGCAAGTTCAAGGTATGACTTCAACGACAAATTTCTGAACGTCTCTCATCCAGACACTTCTCTTTCTTCTTATCTTTCTTGCCTTGGTGTGGTTGCTGTTCCATTGCAGAAGTCGAGGTACTTTTGCAGTCACGCAAGATAATACCTCGAGTGTGGTATGCCGGAGCAATTGTCGTCAACTTTGACCGAACCGGCCACAGTTACCTCTTCGATCTATGCAACACCGCTCACATCAATCCAGGCGATGCAGACAATTCTCCTAGCCAAGCCCATCACTGCCGAGGAAGGACTTTCACATGGCCTTGTTTGCCAATTGTTTGAGGACGGAACAGTTCTTGACAATACCGTCAAAGTGGCCGCAGACCTGGCCGCCAATGCAACCGAAGCGATGCAGCTTGCGAAAGAGGCCATCTGTCGAGGTATGGAGTATCCTGATTCTTCCTCGAACTTTTGTCAATATCATCATCTTTGTTATCGCTGACGCAACGTTCTGTCTTGTTTCTCCATCAACAGCTGATAGCCTTGGACGTGATGACGAGTTCGAGAGGACTCTCTACTACATCACTTTCGGCACCGAGGAGAAGAAAAAGGGTGTCAATGGATTCCTCAAGAAGCCTTGAAGTGGTTGGCTGAAAGGCTTGCATAATCCATCAAGCGTCTATCCGTTTCACCAATTCAATGAATGACAGAGAACCCAACTGCCCATGATGTGCTCCCGGAGTGTTAGCACGCAAAGTCAAGCCATTCTTTCAGAAATATGAAGCTGTTATGCAAGCAGCAGCACATATACGTGCTGCAAGTGTTGATCCTTTCAAAGTGCGCTCATAGCCTGTCTCTGTGTTCGTGGTGTTGATCCTCTCCTGATATGCCTCTGATACCCCTACTGTATCTTCCCACGATAGCATCACTGCCTATGGTGGTAAGGGCCTCAGCCTGCCAACATCTCAGCCTAAGTGTGTTCTCAGCTTAGAGTGATCTGTTTCTCTTACAAGTACTGGTTTCGCACCGTTAGTTCAGAGACTCACATGGTATCATACAGTGGCATCGACGGAAAATAACCCAATGGTTCACACCTCTTCGCAGAATGAAGCAACATTGAGGCGACTCCGCAAACGTTGTTTTGCGGGACTGCAGACGACAGAAGCACCCCACAGAAAGTGAGACTCTCGTATACCGACAAATGAGCCTGAAGCTTTCACTTCTGAAAGTAGTTCTGACGTGTTTCAGTCTCGGTTTGCGGCTACATACAGGTCATCATACCGGCCCATGGCAGACGGCAAAAGACGGCATGACAGGCTCCTGCGGCACGGATCACGGCGGCGATACGTCTATCGGGCCATGTGCCTGTGAGCTTAGAATAAGATACCAGCAGAGCGTTGCCGCCGGGATGCCGGTGAGTTCAGCCCCGAGACACGCATCTGCAACCCGCAGCCGGAACGGCGAGCGACATATTGACTGCGTTCATGCAGGTGCCGCGACGTCGAGTCCTTGCTGCAGATGGCAAAAACGGCAGAGCACACAGCCATCAAAAGGCATTCGAGCAGCACGAAACCGGGTTATGGGCCAGATGCCCTAAGGAGCGCGGATTGGCTCCGAGGTTGTACCACCATCCATCTCAACTCACGCACCCAACAAAGACCTGGCACACGACGGCTTGCTCCAATGACCATCAGGTTCACCACATCCTGACTGCACTGAGTTCCGGGTGAGACATGCAGATCACATGATAGTGCGACACCGCATCTGTGTCTTTAATCTGTGCTATATTAGCCTGCCGCATCTGCATCGCTGCAGGTCGGGCATGGCAAGGCCTTGTTCTATATTTGTGAGCCCTGTCGCCACAGCGCGGCGCAAGCCAAGATCAAGACACCGGAAGACTCAGGGACATCCCCGGCCGGAGCCTGGTGGCTTTAAGCATCGTACCACGGCCACATTCCTCCACCGCCGCTCATCTGAGACAGTTGACCTAGACATAACCTCCCCGCCCGTCCGCTGAGCAGCACAGCCTGCATATGTCACTGCTGCCATCCCTTTCACACCCTCTCTCGCGCTTCTCTGCCTGTGGTGTGCCAATGGACACCCTCCCTTGCTATCACGAGCCACCCTGTCCCGAGAATTGTCGTGCCGCATGGGCAACCCACCATGAGGAAGATGTGGTATCCTCGAAGTAGATCAGCGCGGCAAATGCGCCTCAGACACATCACATTCCCGCACCATGATTCGCTGAGACACTCGAAATTGCCCACGAGCACGCTGAAGGACCAGTAGTGCGCGCATTACCGCTACATACTATCACCATATACCACTTGTCACCCCCCCTGGTAGGTGGCACACCCTTCAGGGGGTTGATCCCGGAGTTTGCACCCCAGGATCGGTGCTACCAGGAACTTGGATATTGTTCCGTTCCTTTGTCCGTGGGATATCAAGAGGACGTGTGTAACGCTTGGCCGCCTTTTGGGCCGCGGAGCTGAGACGATCCCGTACACCAGGTATTGGGGATATCACTAGTGGCAGCAAGCGACCTGTCGACGGCTAGGCATGCAGAAGTTGGCCTGGATGCGTCTGGCACACATTGAAGCACCAAGAAGTCACAGCCATGGATGAGCATCAAGCATTCGGCAACCCGAGCCATGACACAGATCGTCTCGATACCGGGAGCTTGTACACAGGTTTGGAGACACAGGGGTCGCTCGCTAAGTTCTTTTACGCTTCTTGAACTCCCTCTCGAGGCAGAGCAAGCGAGATTCTTTTCCCTTCACCTTGTTTCTTGAAGTCAGAGTGAGTACAAACGAAGAAAAATCAGGTGATTCTTCTCTGCTCGTGGGTGACTGACTGCTGGGTTTTTGACTGAGACAGATGGACAAGGGGGGGGGGGGGGCTCGATGGGATCTCGCGATTCGGAGCGCGAGCCGCTCCTTCGGCCGCACCTGGTTTGATGGCCAAGTTTGAGTGCTTGCTGACTTTGGCTAGATGATGAAATGCCACATCATATCTGATGACACGGTTTGTATCCCAGTGAATGGGTGAGTGCAATGTCTGAGAGGTGTGTATTACGCTTCTGGAAACGTCGCCAATCTGCAGATCTTGACAGGAGTGATATACCATCGAATGGGAGTATATTGGATACTGGATGTTTGCCATGGACCAGCGCCCCTCCGCTCATTACACCCACGGCCCAGTTACGATGCCTACCTACTCTGTCCCTTTCACCCCCTTCACCAGAAGACCCTTTGACCAAGGCTCCGGTCCATCGGCCATTCCTGGGGTGTTTTCGAGCCAAGAGCCCAAAGACCCGGCTCAGCATCCGGGCACGGCACAGCGACGCTAAAAGGCACGGCCGCAAGGGAAACGGCGTGCTTGTTAGACCAATCTACACAGCAAATATGCTATTCTGATAGATCACACAAGGGCGGCTTCGCCTCTTTTCTTTTTCCTCTCTAGGCGGCTTCGGGAACATTTCTTTTTCTTACCCGGTGGAGCAATAGTGCCCGGTCATATTTTATACCTACCTTCTCCCTTGAGGTGATGAGAGAACAACGCTTATACACTTGTCACTGTTATGTCTGTGCTCTTCATTTGCCAGATATGGTGGACTGGCCCCCTTGTGCAGGGCCGTGTCTAGCTTTTCAATGGTCAGATGAAGCTTTTTTGTTCAGCGGGTGAGTTTTCGGGGATTCGATGGTATGTCCCGAGGTCGCCGAACACAGGGTTCTCTGTCTCGCGACTATAAGGAACCGGCGGAGTTTAGGAAGCAAAAAGAAAAGAAGCATCGTGTACTCTTTCGCTAGGTAGTGCCCTGTCTGTTTACGGAGCAGGCTCCTGTCGGGCCTCATCTCACACCTGCCCAGGCGCAGTGATAAGCTCCTGCTCTAACCCTTTTCGCCCTCTGTTTATTTGCTTGATTTCTTTTTTTCTTTTCCTTTTTGTTCTGGTGCAGTGAGAGATATGTCCGGTGGGATGTTTCTGGGGGAATCTTGAGTGCTTGCATGAGCCGTCTTTCTCCCTTTGGTGTCGATCGTTTCGATGAAAAGGGATGGGGAGGAGGGGGGGATCCAGGGCCGCGGCACGGGGATGAGATTTCTTCTTGCTTTCTTCTTTTTTTCTCTGCAAGGAGTGACTGGCCCGAGATTGTACATAGATTACTATGGATTACCTTATTACTGGAAACGCTCGGATGGCTTCCGTTGTGAAGGTTGTGTTATGGTTGGATACGCGATATACTCGAGGCTTACCTACAGTACCTACCCTGGAATCTTCCATTTGCAACAGATGGAAAGATCGAAAGAGCCTCCCTCGCGGGAAGAGAAGAAAAACATTAGCCGCATTGTACATGTTTGACCGTATTTTGCAGGCTCATCAGGCTGTCTATTGCTCACTGTATGACTTGCTTCGGTCTATTGCTTTAGCCCTTGAAGCTGGCAGTAAAATCTGATGGAGTAAGTCATTGTCTTCATGGCTTGAGGTGAGCTCCTGTGATACCATAATACAAAGTCGCCGAAAACTTTGTCAAATCTGCGTTGCAAGTCAAACCAAGATGCAGCTTAGTGGCGCATTGAAAATATCCCCTTGTAGTCATTGTTATTTCAAGAAATACAAGGCATGCCGGCAACAATTGTGAAGATATTACCAAGTTGGAAGGAACATTGAGATACCCTTTGAATCCCCTCTGTTATCGTCAAGGACTCAAGGCTCTGTTAGAACTTACGTATGTTATAAGCATGTCCCTCGGGCATATCATCACCCACAAACAAGTCTCAAGAATCTCAAGGGATTAACAAACTCTTTTATCCGTCTGCTGGCATTATCATTTCCATCATCAGCGTACGTGTATCTTTCATCTGCATTGTCGACAGGGATGTTACATATTTGCAAGGCTCCGTCCGGATTACCCCACGTTTTCCCCCCACCACTTGTTAGTATGTACTTTTTCTCAACTCCATCTCATCACATCTCATGACATGTCAGCACTTTATTCGGCTTCACACCACAGATTGAGCACAGAAACAGCTTCGAAATCTCTTCCTCAACCATCATCTAGAACGATAACAAAAGTATATCACCATCCATCTACCATGGCGCCGCAACGAAAAGCCCTGCGCGACTGGCTGTATCTCTTCATCATCAGCATCCAACTCTTCGGCATGCTAGGTAAACCCAGCCTCAAACCTCAAACCCCCTTTTCCACATGATTATACAGTCAAACTAACACATTTGAAAAACCCCCAAGCCCTCGACCTCGTATCCTTCTACCCAAAAGCCCTCTACGCACACCCTTCCTCCCCCTTGCACTTCCTCCTCACCCTCCGCAACTTCTACGTCTCCTCCACCGGCGACCCTTTCTTCGCCCAAGACTCCCCCCACCAGCCCTGGTTCGACATCTTCCTCTGCATCGAAGCCCTCGTCCAGCTGCCCCTCGCAGCGTACCTCGTCTCCCAGCTGGCGTCGTCGTCAAACAAACCGACGTCGGGACCGGCGGAACTGGCGGGCCTGGCGTTTGGCTGCGTCACCTTCATGGGAGCCGCGGCGTGCTGCGCTGAGCTGTGGCATATGGGCGAGGATGTGGTGAGTGCGGACAAGAAGGGGCCGTTGCTGTACGGGACGTATCTCCCGTTTGCTGTCATCCGTAAGTTTTTGTCCCCCCCCCCATCTTCTATCACGTCTCGTGTGTGATATGAGACTGATTTATGTTTGTGTGTAGCTGCTGTGTTGGCTGTGGACATGTCTCTGCGGCTGCTGCCTCGGGTCCAACAATCTGATGCCAAGGCAAAGACGCAGTAATGGGTCATTCAAGTATTCAATATATAGGAGCCCTGGTCTGGATACCCTACAAGATGGGAAGAGCAAATACAATCAGCGGTGATACATCGATCGCATTGAAGCCAAACCAGGAGTGATCAAAGTGTTCCCCCCTTTTTTTTCTCTAACGCGTAGCCACCCAAAACTCCAGTCACCGTCAATCTCATACAAGTACACGCCATATCCGTTACATACAGGAACACGCAAAAAAGAAACACTATACTCAGCCCTTCCTCAACCACCTTTAGTCCTTCCTCTTAGAGTATCCCCAGCCATTGCCCACCCCGTATCCCAGCGGCGTAGCTCCGCCCATGGACCGTCCCTTGAGCCTCCGCGGCAGGATGACGCCCATGGTGTACATGCCAGCCACCAGCATGCCAGCGATGAACGAAACGAGGCTGTAAAAGACGGTGCTGGCGTAAATGTGCCCGCCCAGGCCCTGCCACTCCACCTTGCCCTCCGTCTTGGGCAGCATCGGGGTCGGGAACCAGCGGACGGAAAAGGTCAGCGGCAGGGGATCGCCAATGACGAGCTTCTTGCTAAAGGAGCCCGTCATGTGGCTGAGCGGGCTGGTGCTGTAGGAGACGGCCGAGTCGAGCACGCCGCTGTCGTGGTGGTGCGGGTGGTGCTTGGGCATGCTGTGCAGCAGCACGTTCATGTGGGTGCTGATGTGCATGTGGCTCAGCTGCAGGGTGCCGGCGAGGGCGAAGATGAGGGGGATGTACTCCTGCTCGGGCAGCTTCTCGCCGACGACCTCGACGTGGGCGGGCGGGCGGGCGGGCAGGCGGCAGGACAGGGGCGCGTCGTTGTGGATGTAGAACTCGAGCAGGTGGAAGAAGGGGTCGGTGATGAGGGGGATGGTGCAGTTGAGCTCCGTCTCGACGCCGTACTGGAATTGCAGCGGCTCGCCGGTTTCGTTGCACGTCGGGAACGGGATCCATTGCAGCTGGTGGTTGGCCAGCTCGACGTGCTCGCCCGTGTCACTGCGCGGACGAGGAGGAGAGAAGCGTTAGCATAAACCTGGACTTGATGCTATCGCCACATGAAGCCTGGTTCCTGTAGATATGATATATAGGTAGTAGGGGACTCCTCACGAGCTTCGGTTCATGCACTCGACGTGGATCGGGGCGCCGTAGTGGTACGAGGGCAGCGTGCCCGGCAGATTGGCCGCGGCAAGCGACGACAGGCCGCCGACAAGCGTTGCGACCACGGCGAACAGCATGGCGACTTGGAGGACGAGTGGGCAATCGGTCGAGGGTGCGGCTATCGAGTTCGAGTTCGAGTCGAGGGTGAAGATGGGAGGGAAATTGTCGGACCAAGTTTCCGCCCCTCGTAGAGTTCTCTTACCCTCCTCCCCCTTATATCAGCGTCCCGTCGTCTCGTGTGTTTGTTGACTTGGTATCAGTTGCCGAGCGAGCGGTTCAGATCCCGCTGCGATCCATCTGCGACGTGGCCAGAGTGCGACCGACGGGACTTGAAGTTGAAGATGCTGCCACTCGATGCGTGGCCACAGCGATAAGACAAGCTGCAACTGCGACACCAGGACACAGGGATGAAGAATGTACCTGATTACTACTAGGTAGGTACCTAGCAGTCAAACCAAGCTGCGCCACAGTGCTAGATCAGGTAAAGGTAAGGTGGTAACTTGAAGTTGGTAGGTAAGGTGGGGGACAGTGATTGTGGCTGGTGCGCATGGTTCATCGTCTCACATGCAAATAGCAACACCCACGAGTTATCACTCCAACAAACACCAACCATCACGGTCCTCACATTCTGAAGACAACAATATGGCTCTCTACTGGCTCGCTGTCACATAATCATGAGCAGATGCCCTCCCTCACTTGCTCGCAGTCGCAGTCATGGTAATCACCCGCCACTTAATGGTCCATCCCTTCCCCCCATACTTGTCCTCCAGATGCCTCTTCACCAACTCCTTGACCTCGTCGACCGAATGCTTCTCCCTCACCTCCTCGCTCCAAAACGTCTTCATAATCCACGGCAGCATCATCTGAAACGTCGCCATGAACTCGTCCGCGCTCGCAAAGCTGTACTCGCCCGCCGGCTCCCTCACACAGACGTTGGCCAGCCCCAGATCCTCGACGAGATGCTTCTCGACCCAGGCGGCGTCGTCCCAGTGGCCCGAGGTGTGCAGCTGCATGGGGAACGGGTCTGGCAGCGGCGCGTCAAAGGGGAGCGACTGCAGGGCGGTGCGCATGTCGGCGATCCAGAACATGTCGGCGCTGGCCTTGGGCCATGTCGATGCGCCAAAGATGCCGCCTGGCTTGAGCATTCTGATGCAGTCTGGGCTTTGGTTTCAGTATATGATATCCCGTAATCTCTCTTTGCAGTGACGCTGGTGATTGTTTACCTTTGACGACGGCATCTGGATCGGGGATGATGTGCAGTGCCAGGGCAATGCCCACATGGGTGAAGGAGTTGTCTGGGAGCCCCGTGTTCTGGGACATCACCATCACCACATCAATCAATCAATCAGCAGCCGTAGGACATGTAAAGGGGGGAGTCAAAGGCATATATATATCTATATAGATATAGATATATATGTATATACTCACCAGGGCATCAAGGACCTTGGCCTCTGCATTCACCCACTTCTCCTCATCAATCCTCCTCTTCACCACGTCCACCAAGCCCTCGGCATTGTCCGCACACGTAAACGAGCTCCTCTCCAGAAGCTCCTTTGGCAGCGCCGCCTGCACCTCCTGCGTCAGCACGCCCGCTCCGCACGCGCTGTCGAGCAAGACGACGGGCTCGGTGAGGGTCTCGCGGAAGCCCATCTGGGTGACGAGCGGCTCGACAATGGCCCTCATGATGCCGTGCGAGGCTTGGACAAAGTCATGCTTGGTCGAGTCCTGCTTTTGGGCCGTGTCCTTGAAAAAGTCGGACATGGACTTTGCCATGGCCTCGACGTCGTGTTGGGCGGCCATTCTGCTGGCAATCGTTGAACGCCAATTGGTATTATGGGAGGGAGGGAATTCAATCAAGAGTGAGAGTCAAGCGTGAAACTGCTGGCTTTGTAGGTAGACTGCATGAGGCATCTCGGCATCGTCTCTGGAGGAGCTGTGGGCTACATAAATACCTGCGGAAGGGGTGAGGTGGCTGCCTGGCAGGATTCAGGGCCATGTTCAGGACCTGTATATCCAGTACCTACTTTACGCGCGGCCACATTATTCCATCTCTTACAAGGTAGAGGTAGGTAGGTAGCCAGGAGGCGTTTTAGTTTCTCTTCTTTGCGAAGCATAAGGTAAGGCATATACATACACACACACACACATATAAAATATAAGGTATAGTATATATCTAGGTAGTAGGTAATCAATTAGTAGTACTAATACCTTTATTTTCTTAGCTGTGTCGTATAGCTGTGTCGTATCGCTCTGTCGTATTACTCGTCATCCCTGTAGTCTGCTTGTCTCTCAAGGTACGCAAGTGTCCGAGAAGTCGCCGTGTGCTACATTTTGAGCATGTTTTTCGCTCTCTTTGCGGGCCAGGCCATCACACATCACCGGCACACAAGAGAAACCCGACATCCGAGAGCAGCGAGGCTCAAATTTGTCTGTTCGGCATCATCATCTAATACTCGAAGGGAAACAAATCGCTGCAGTACATCCCCCTGGGCAAGTGTTGCTGTGGGTTGAATGCCATCCACCACCTCACCCGCACTCCAACAAGATTTATCCAGCGCAGCAGAAACCTGTGCAAGTCTGACTCATGGATCATCTTTGCAAATATAGATAAATACATACATGACCTCCCCCAAACATAAAACCATCCATCTCAGACATCAATCTATTGACAACTGCCTGTTTGTAGTGAGGCTTTGGCTGTCCAGCCTACGGGAGACCTGGCAGACATGCCCCCAAAAGCCCCACGAAACCCCAAGTTTGAAAACAAACAGTGGCCAGTTTGAAGAAGGAGAGAAAAACAAGCCTTTCTCGGCCATCTCGAAGAGATTCTAGAGATAATGTTCGTTTTTGTTCCACAATGGCTCGGGGTATTATAGGTAGGAAAAAAACGTGCATCTTCGGCCGATCGCTCCGACGCTTTAGAGGACGAAAAGATCGGGGCCGAAGGAAAAGTGTGGTGGGGCCGGGAGACGGGCACGAGGGGCCGGCCAGGAAACGTATTTTATGAGGCATCATCATGGAAGTCGGGAAAGCTGACTGATGCCCATGTTGTTTGGTCAGAAGAGTATATGTTGTATAGTTGCATGTTCAAATGCGGGTATCGTAACTTGAAAGTGGAAATCGACATGAATTGCAAACGAAAGGTATCAAACAAAGGAAGTATGTAAAATGGTAGCGTGATATATAAGAAATGAATGTAATGACCAGACCAGCTGGCAAAGAGTCTAACACAAATTCACATCTCGTCCTGTGCTCCAGAGTGATCAGGAAGCAAAGTTACAACCACAAACAAGAATACAAAGCAAAAGAAGAAGCGAGACTTCAAGTCCCTTCCCCCCTCCTCTTATACCCGCAAACCCGCCCCAGCCGGAATACCAAATTATCACCCAACCCTCTCCCATTCGTCTCATCCCAATATTCACCACAGATCGGATAGTATGTATCAAACATCCTCGCCATCCTCCTGCGCAAAGCTATACTAGTACACGTGTATGCAAGCCAAACATGGAACTCTTCAACAACAGGATCCTTGTCGAAAATGCAGGTACCTGCAGCTTGGCCGACTCAAGCCATGCCACGTACGTACGTACAGTACACGTCCCTCCCGGTGGCCCGTCATTCTCCATCGGGTAACAGACGCTTAGGTACACAACCCTCCTCCTTTCCTCTGCATCCACGCCCCGAATAGGTCATGTTCATGATACAGTCACTTACCATGTCACCCACATATCACAATGAAAAGCGACGCATTATACAGGACCAAAAGAGATGCCGACAACTAGTACATGTTCAACTCCTAGGTAGGAACCTTGACGAATGTGAATTGAGTACCGTCGTGATTCCACCTCGCTCCTTGTGTAGGTAAGTATACCTCCATCCAAACCACGTAGGTATCATCCTACATGATCCTCCCATTCTGGCCTCACCAGAAACCGACATCCACGTCCACGTCCGCCATCTTTCCACTCTTCTCTTTTCCCCTTCACCTGATTCGCTTCCTCATACCGCTCGCCCGACCTCTCTCTCCCTTTGAGATGCGCCTGCGCCGTGTGTCCTACTGGCCACCTCTCTCATGCTTCTTCCTCTCCACGCCTCCCCGCATTATCTTTTCCCTCCCTTGGGCAACCTTGTCAATCAAACAGACAACGCTACAAAGGCCATCACAAAACCACACGAACATACAACAGATCCAAACACGTATCTGACAGCGTACATCATGCATCATACAACATCATAAAAATTAAACACATTAACACCACAAAAAATGCCTGACCTACCTTACCTAGGTACCTTTCCTATACTATCTATCTGGGAATTTGCCCCAAAGCTATCCGTCTACATGTACCTTTCTATACGTTCACCTTAATCCACAGCCTTTTTCGCATACTCCTGTAACACGCACGCACTCTTTTCCCCCCTTCCCTTTCATGTGAGTGTTTGTGGGTGTGTCTGCGTGTGGATGTGTGGGTGTTTTTGCTTCGTTGTTGGTTCTTGTTCTCGTTCTTTACTCTCTTTCTTTCTTATACAATTGATTCATCAGACACTTGGACCCCCCCTCCTTCCCTCCCCCCTTTACTCGTTTCAGCGCCCCATCACATACGTCGTTTCTTCCCTCCTTTCAACTTCCATGATCTCCCCCCTTACCGTTTCCTTCCACGTTTCTTTGCCCCCTTTTTTGTGCCTTGTTTCTCTCCTTTGGACGTGGCTTTGAACCAAGACACCAAGACACCTGGAGATAAAAACAAAAGGGCGAGAAAAGCTAGACACAATGATTACCCTCTTCCTCCTTTCTCCCTTCCTCCAACGTAGCTACCATAAACAAACAGAGTATAAAATAATTAGAAGGAAAAAAAAAAACAGAAAGAGAGGCCACCCCGCTCAGATCTTTCACATCTCACATAAACCTCATGCTCGCCGTTGGCAGCCGCTCCACCAACCCGGCCACCTCTCTCCGCAGCATCCTCAGCACCCGTCGCACGTCCGCCAGGTCCGCGCCGCCATTGTTGTGGCCCTGGCCCGGCAGCGGCAGCGCAGCCTCGCAACGCTGCAGCAGGTCGCTGACAGACGGCCCAAGCGAGCCTCCCTTGGCTGCGCCGCCACGTCGCCGCACCTCGGCCACCCAATCGCTGACGACGTAGACAATGATCTCGATGACGCGGTTGCGCACCATGCCGCTAAAGCCGTAGTCCTGCGTGTCGAATATGCTCTCCAGCACGCGCACAATCATGTCGTGCGACACGCCCAGCGACAGGAAGAGCTGCACCGGCCACGTAGGGTCGGCGCCAATCGTCGCGTCTTGCTGGCAAGTGACGGCGTATCGGCAGAGCTGTGGCAGAAGCGTCTGGATCGGGAAGACGAAGCTGTCGAGCGACGTGTGGTGAGCAATGTTTTGGATCTTGCTCGTCAGGACCTCGTATGGCATGGGGGGTGGCTGCATGCCCGCCTCCAGCGCGTCATGCCGCGCCATGACCTCGTCGTGAGTCTGCTGGATCAAGTTCTCCCATGTCGCCGAGATGGTCGTGGGGTTGCGGTAGTTTGCCGTGTGGTAGATCAGCAGGCACAGGTCGTAGTATCCGGCCTGATCGGCGTAGTCGTTGAAGAGCTGTAGAAGGCGTTGGTTAGCATATGTAGATGAGATGCGACATATGACAGATCATGAGCAAAGGAGCGTCTTACCTCGGAGAGACTGATGATCCTACCATCCAGAGCCTTTTCAATCTCCAACTTTCTCTCCGCATCAATCCTTTCGTCTGCCATTAGGCGGCCCAGCAGATCATCCTGGATATTGGCCACCTCGAGCAGATCCGTCACCTCATGATTGAGCCTCTGCTGCTGCTGGCGGCTGATACCGACGGTTGCTACGTTGGCGTTGGCCTTGGCCAGGCTGAGCAGTCGCAGCCTGTCCTTGATGCCAAGCGCAACGTCGGAGCTCGCCAGCTCAGCCTGAACCTCGGCCGCGTCGAAGAAGCGACTTCGGTTGGTGTAGAAGCGGCACAAGAGGTCTGCATGCTCCACGTTCGTGCTCGCCAGCCGCTGCAAAAATGTGACAACGTGCGGAGAGTCGATGCCCAGGATCCGTTCGGTCCACCCCTGCTCAATGTACCATTCGTACAGGTCAAAGTGAAACACTTCGTCGTCAGATCCGTTGACCACCTCGTACGCCTCGATTCTCTTCGTCGCGATCAGCGTCGGCCGTCCATCAACCGTCAGCGGCTCGAGACTGGCGGCGGCGTCCAGCTGTCGCAGAACCTCGTGCACAAGGTCGTAGACTCGCCTCCTCTCGTTGAAGGCGTTGGCGCGGGGATCGCCCGCAGGCTTGCCGTCGTTGATCCACGACAAGGCAGCGTTGCCCCTGTCCAGCTCCCGGGCGACGTAGAGACACAGCTGCACCGCGCCGGCATAGTACTTCATGTCAATGTACTGGGCCACGGCATTCTGCAGGTTGCCAAACGTCAGGCTGCGAGCCACTTTCTGGAAGAGGGTCAAGCTCTCGTTGAGGAGAATCCGGGATTGGTTGGTGTTTAGGGGCTGCTCCGAAGCCCTCTTGAGCGACTCCTGGGCCTTGAAGATGACTACATCGTCTGGGCTGCAGAAGCTGCCGCACCTCCGCCTCAGCGCATCCGCAACCGTCTCGACGTTTGAGCCGCTCTCGATGTTGCGGTTGACAATGGCCTTGACCAGCAGCTTAGCCAGGTCCCTGCCGTCCGCCTGCGAAAACAGCTTCTCGTATGTCAACTCCTTGAGGTGCTGTCGAGACGTGTCGTCTAATCTGGCGTAAATGTCCGATACCCGCTCGTCGAACAGCATGAGCACGAATGAGATGCCCTCTGATATGCTCTCCATCAGCTTTTGCAGGGCATGCAGTGCCTGGTGTTCGGCCTGCAGTGCCACCTCTTCCTGTCGACTGGAAACTCGCTGCAAGTCGGAAGGGCCTGACATTCCCTGGATGAGGCCCTTGTTCGACTCGATGAATTTCCTGAGGCGCTCAAGGTTCTCCTGGGTGGCCAGAAGCTTGGGCTGAGGAATCGTTGAAGACACGGAAATCGTCCCGTTGGGCGCAACGGTTGACCGGATCACAGGGGCTTTCCAAAGCTTGCGGACCAGTCTCGACAGGTATAGCGCCAGTGCATCATGTCGAGAGGATAGCTTGATCGAATCGATTGTGAGTGACGTCGGGTCTGTTTCCGCTACTGTGGGTTGGCCGCCAAAATCGACAAACAATGCCCTTGCTCGGTCCACCGTAACTTGATCAATGGCCTTGACGGAGCCTGGTCTCGAGTCCCCGCCGTGACCGCAGGCCACCGCCAGAGCTGTCGAGACAGTCTCCACGCGGCCGTAGAGAGAAATGAGGCGACGGCACATGAGATCCAAGGCCTCGTCTCCCGGCGCATCCCGGATGGCCGCCGCAAAGGTATCCACCAGCCGCCGCCTTCGGATGACGTGGACGCCAGTGTTGGTGAGAACGGCAAACTCGCTGGGCGGTTCGTCAAACTGGACGGCGAGTTCGTTGCCGAATCCAATCGGCTGGCTAGCGGCCGCAAATGGTTGCGTTATCAAACCAACAGCCTCCGCTCGGCTGCCGATGTCGATCCAGC
Source organism: Trichoderma reesei QM6a (assembly GCF_000167675.1). NCBI lineage: Eukaryota > Fungi > Ascomycota > Sordariomycetes > Hypocreales > Hypocreaceae > Trichoderma > Trichoderma reesei. The sequence goes on along the minus strand of NW_006711171.1, from coordinate 250,524 downwards.
TCGCTTGCTCAAAGTATCTCAGGGGGGTGTTGGGTGAGACGCGTTTGATTCTTCCAGTCTCAGGACCAGCCACGAACAGCGAGTCGCAATTGGGGTCCTCCTTCCTGGTCACAAAGTCTAGGAAGAATCCGGGCGGGAATCGGGCGCCCTGCCTGCTGGATATCAGCATAGTTGAGTCGAGGTCGACCACAGCCTCTCCCGAGGGCTGGCCGTTCAGCCCAATCTGGGTAGATCGCCGGGCAATTGCTGAAGGAGGAAACTTGATGAACTGGACCTGCATGCTCTGAGGGGCCAGGTTTGCCTGGGAGCCGTATAGGTAAGAAGACGCGTTGGTGGCGCTGAAGAAGAGACGGCAGCCAGTGTCCGTCAGCGCCATGAGATGCAGCTTCGAAGCCTCTTGCTTCGAGATGGGGCTGATAGACACAATGTTGGTTCGATCGGTCAAGAGCTTGGACTGTGTAATCATGTGCGCAATATCCCGAAGGCAGTGGATCTTTGTCTTCTCAATCACCTTATTCAGTCGCTCGGGAGTCTCCATGTGATATGTTCGGATCGTCGATGCGCTAGAGAGGGTATAGACCAGCTTCCTCGTGTCGTCGATGACAATGTCCACCAGGTGCTCGGGATCCCTCTGAGGCCACAAGCCAGCCTGCAAGCTCACGACGGAGGACCAGCCCGGATTCGAATGGTTGACCTTACCACACCGACTCGAAAACCACTTCTCTTCCGACTGGTAGTAAAGCTCGTTGATGTCGGTATCGCTGCACCCGCCAAAGAAGATGCGACCATCGGCAGAGCCGCTGATGACGCGAATGTCGCTGCCGCGAGTGGGCAGGACCATCTTGGTCTGATACAGAGTGACCGTCTTTGTTCCAGCAGAGGTATCCGCAGCAGAGAGGCCGAGCAGGATGATTTCGGATGACGTCGCGACGACCAGGATATGTGTGATTGTGCTAACGAAGATGCCAGGCTTCGGGGGCACGAGCGCAACAGCGTGGATTGTGTGCGGCTGGTCTTCGAAACCAATGAGCTCGGGATCGGAGTGGGTATAGTCCCAGAGGAAGAGCGAGTTGTCAATCACCACCCAGGCGTGGTTGATCTCAGCAAAGAGGCCCATGAGGGTCTGGAGCTGTCCAGAGTTGTAGTGGTCAAAGACCTGGTTCGGGATCGGGTACATGTTGGTCTTCTGGAAGGGAGCCCAGGCGGAGTCGGCGCCTGGCAGCTCATAGTCGGACGAAGCTCCCTCTGAGCAACGGATGAAGCTGGTTAGTCTATCCTGTCGGCCAATCCCGGTCATCAATCACCTCGAGCACTTACGTCTGCAGTAGGAGTCCAGGTCGGGGAAGTTCTCGTCGGATTGCAAGAAGGTGTTGATGGCCTTTGCGGCCTTGAGGACGGGCGGCATGTTTTCGACGCGTGGGGGCGGCATCGGGGTCAGCGAAGCCAGGCCTGCCCCCTCTGCGTTGGACGCCGCCGCCGTCACTGCAGTCGACGCTGTCGTCGCCACCGTGCCATGGGCAGCTGCCGTCGTGGCGACAGCCGTCTGAGGATTCTGGGCTTCAGAGCTGAACAGCGTCCGGCGGACGGGGTCGTGCGACGAGGTCTGGTAGCGCGAGACGACGGCCGGCGTGTTGACAAATGCGCCCGGCACTGGGCGCAGCGGCGTAGCTGGAGGGAACGACATGGCGGGCAGAGCTCGAGGAGATCGTGTCGTGCCGTGGCAGAAGCTGCGTCAAGGCCCGTTGGCGGTGGGATCGTGACGTTGCCCTTGACCTTGACCTTGACCTTGACCTTGTCAACCAGAGCCGGGGAGTGGGAGCAACGCGCTGCTCAGACCATCAAGGACGAGCCGAGCGTGCTGCTGAGGCGGGCGCAAGCGGGAGCTGCGCGTCTGGAACGGAAGCTCGTTGCCGCGATCGCTAATTGAGTGGCGGCGTCGAGGGCGGGCGGAGGAGGCGATGGCGATGGGCGAGCGGCCAGAGCAAAAAGATTGATCGAGTTTGGATTTATTTTGTAGCACTGCTCTGGGAGGTTGGTACAGCTCTGTATTTTTCGTGCCTGGGCGTGCAAGCGCGCTAGGCCGGATCCGGGCTTGGCGCGGTGGCCGAGCGACTTTGAAATGTTACGTAATCAAGTAGTTTGTGTGATATCACCAGCCAGCCATTCTCTATGATGATGCCTCTTAGGCCACGACAATGTTGCTCCTTGTTTGTTTCTTTGTTTACACTGATACTGATAATCTCTGGTCTTTTGCAACCTTCTTGAGCGTATTACCTGGTAGATTCACGTTTGCAAAGTCAAATGCGAGATTGCCGCGTACTGCCTGAGGTCGACGTCCTTCTTCATAAGTAACGCTTCATCAGCCTGTACACGTCCGAAACATATACTCAATCCATGACGATTCACCATCTGCTCACTTCCCGGGTATCCTCGCCGGTCATCTTTACCTAGCATCTGTGGGCTATTTTCGAATCAACAAGGGTGAAACCCAGCGACTTGAGACTATGTTCTATCTTAACGCACAAGCAAGTAGTATTATGTCCTTGAGCCCAGGGATCCTGGCTATTCTACATCCAGCGTACCAAGGCTCCCGTGCCAACCCGTTCCCCTCAGCTACACCGCACTACAAGTGCAATAGCCGTTGACCTTGATACCAAATCCCGATGCCGGCTTGAACCTTTACTGCTTCTTGGCCTCGCGGGCCTGCTTGCGGAGAGCACGCCGGCGAATGTCAACGTGCATCTTCTTGTTGTACCAAATCGTCAAGGGGCTGTTGACGCCCGCGACATTCTCAACCACCCACAGCATGAACGCGTGGCTCCACCACGGGGTGTATGTGTTGGGCGCAGTCTGGTAGCCGCCGAGTCCAACCTTGCCCAGCGCCGCCTTGACGAAGCCACGCGGGTTGGGGACAAGCAGGCTGGTGCGGCGAACCTTGCTCATGGCGGTGGTGACGAGATGGCTGAGGACCAGGTAGACATCAACGTTGTAATCGGATAGCTCAGAAGCCAAGGCGTTGCTCCACTGCTGGAGGAAGGCCTTGCTGCCAGAGTATGTCGCCAGGTAAGGTGTGGGAGTCCAGCCACCGAACGAGCCCATGGTCAGGATCAAGCCGCGCTTGCGCTTCTGGAGAATGGGCGCGACGACCTGCGTGACCTTTAATGTTCCAAGGCAGTTGATGGTGACAATGTTCTGCAGCTCCTCCTTGGGCGTCTCCAAGAAGGGCACGGGGATGCTGTGGCTCTGGCCGACGTTGTTGATCAGGATGCCAACGTCCAGGTCCTGGACAAGCTCCCGCAGTCTCTCGTAGTCGGCATCGTTGTCTTGGGCAAAGTCCATGGCAAGCGTCTTGATCTGCACGCCACCCTTGCCGGTGAATTTCTGCTCAAGCTCCTTGGCAAGCGAATCGAGCTTCGCCTGGGTTCGGGAAACGAGGACGAGGTTGAAGCCCTTGGCGGCGAGCTGCGTGGCATATTCCTTGCCGAGGCCATCGGAGGCACCGGTGACAACGGCCCAGGTGCCGGGCTTTCCATACTTTCGAAGCTGCCTTGCTGTCAGTAACACGACGGGCAATTGCCGATTCAATTGGAACTGTAGACGCGTGAGGAGGGGCATTTCTTACGTTGGTGCCGGGAAGCAGGAACGAGCTCAAGATCAGCTGCAGATAGCTCAAGAACTTGGAACCCAAGTACAGAGCGCCGATTCCAGCCAGAGCCAGCTGCACAGACTGAGGCACCTTGTCGAGGAAGCTCGTGATGGACTCCATGATGGCGCGGGATTCTGCTCTGGTGTAAGGGTGGAAGAACGGAGGAGGGAGGAGATTTTGGCGGGAGCTTGCGCTTTAGTGGGCGAGCTCAACGACGCCACTTGGCCAATGGAAAAGTCACAGCAGCTCCCGGTTAGCCGTGGGCGGCCTTAGCCCAAAGGTAAATCAGTTGAGGTCCCGAAGGCATGAGGCTTCGATGAAGTACAATGAATAGTGTGCTTACAGGTGATGTTATCCGGTAGGTGATTGATTCTGAGTACTAGGTAATCACATCTCAATTGGTCTACAAATGATAGAAGAGACAATTGTCGATACATCCGGGGCCACTGCTGCTGGGTTACTAGATGAATTGTACCTAGGTACTAGACCGATATCAGCCCACCACAGGTACCGTGGACCTGGTATTACTACCTAGTAGTACGGGTACCTCTAACAAGGACCAACTCCGTCCGGCCTTGACACAGCTCTGCTCTCTCAACCTCCCGCTCAGATCTCCTCAATTGCCCCCAATTCAACCGCCATGGACCTCCTCAAGTCGATTCTGCCCCCGGCCAAGGGCATTCTGCCCTACTACATGCTCATCGTATGTTGAACAAGTCAAGCAAGCCCCAAAAATCTCCCGCGCCATCGCTGACGAATGCCCAAACTCCCTCCAGCTCTCCGTCGTGTCCATCGGCAACTCCCTGCAGGCCTACGCGACGCTGCACTTCTCGCGGCGCGTCTACAACGGCCGCTTCATCCGAAACCCCAAGCTGCCGCCGGCCTCGGCCAAGTTCAACCCCGAGGACTCGCCCAACAAGCTGGTGCACGCCCAGAACGACCCCAAGGCGACGGACCAGCTGACGCCCCTCGCCGGCCGGCTCTTCGGGACGTGGACGCTCATCACCTGCATTGTGCGCTGCTACGCGGCGTACCACTTGCACCTGGGGCCTGTCTACAACATTGCCATCTGGACGTACGTGGTGGCGCTGGGCCACTTTGCCAGCGAGCTGTTTGTGTTCAAGAGCATGACGTTTGGCCTGCCTCAGATCTTTCCGTTTACGCTGGCTACGACGGCGCTCATCTGGATGCCCTTGGTCCGGAGCCACTACGTCGAGTTTGAGTAGATATGCTGGGTATTGCGGGATCAAGGTTACAACGTTGAAATGTATAAATGTTTGGGTTGGAAAAATAATCACATGATGAAAAGATGTTTGTATGTTTCTATATACAGGCTGAGATGTCTAGCTCAACTTGTTCCGGTAGAGCTCCCCATCGCACGCTCGCAGGCGAATCGTTGCTTGCTCGGGTGTAATGTCTCGCTGTGGCTCCGCCATGAGCTCGAACCCCACGAGGAACTTCTTGACTGTCGCGGACCGCAGCAGCGGGGGGTAAAAGTGCATGTGGAAGTAGGCATTCTCGATTTCCTCCGGCGTTCCGTCCAGGGGAGCCTGGTGGATGCCCGAGCTGTATGGGAAGTGGCACTCAAACAGGTTGTCGTATCGCCGAGTGACCTCCTGGATGGCCTCTGCAAGCTGCAGCCGCTCATCGGCGGTGAGGTCGACGAGGGCCCGGACGTGTCGCTTGGGGAGGACGAGGACCTCGAATGGCCAGATGGCCCACCACGGGCACACCACGACAAAGGAGTCGTTCTGCCAGACCACGCGCTCTTCCTTGGCGAGCTCCAACTTGATGTAGTCTGCAAGCAAATGACGCCCGTGCTGCTGGCGGTACTTGGCCATCTGCACCAGCTCCTTGCCCGGCTCCTCGGGCATCGTCGACGTCGTCCAGGCCTGGCAGTGAGGATGCGGGTTAGAGCAGCCCATCGCCGCGCCCTTGTTCTCAAATATTTGCATGTAGCGGTAGTTGTCCTTGGGAACGGGGGCCTCTTCCTTGGAGATGGGCAGCTGGAGCTGAGCGGCCACTGCCGAGAGCGGGTTTGACGGCGACAGATGGTTGGCGTAGAGCCGGGTCCAATGGTTGATGGTGGGGAGAATGTCCTTGGCCGACATGTCGGCGAGGGTGACGTTGTGCTTGGGCGAGAAGGTCAGGACGTAGCACACTCCCTTGACGCCCTGAGCGCGCAGCAAAAGCGACTCCAGGTCTGCATACCCCTTGGGTTAGCAACTCAACAAAAGGGGAGTTAGACGAACGGCACCAAACAACTCACCATCCGACGACTGGTCGACCTCGTAGTCGGGCTGCTGCTCCTTGACGGCGCTGTAGTCGTTTACAAAGGCAAACGTCTGCTCATAGTTGGGGTTCTGGTCGCCGGCAGCGCGAGAGTTGCCGGGGCAGAGGTAGCACTGTGTTGAGTTGTTAGATGCTGCCAGCCAGGCCAGGTAGAGCTTGAAGCTGCATGAAGCTGCGTACCTTGGGGTCGTACTCGGGCAGCGTCGTCACAGCAGCACCCTCTTGCTGGCCCCTGTCAAGCAACCAAGACTCAGTACATGAGAGCGCAAGTCAAGAGGTCGCAAGCAGTCATCGTGGTCTACTTACTGCCAGGGCCGCTTCGTTCGGTGAGGCGAGACGAGCAGCCAGCTGTCTGTGAGTGGGTTGTACCTCCGGTGGGAGATGTCATCGAGGATCTTGTCAGGCATGGTAGGGAATTATCCTGGTGCTTCCCAGACAGTCAAAGACGGTTTTGCGGGGAAATTATCAGACGAGTATGTTTTTGTGAAAGAAGGGAAAAATCATCAGAGGGATTAAAGGTCTACTGTATGTCGTTCTTCTCGGAGAATATTAAAGCTGAGGCTAAAGCCGGAGGATCATGTCGGGGGGGTTCCCATCCAGGACCAAAACTCGGGCTAATTCCCGTTTGACGTCAATTCAATGCTGGGCCGCCTTTGAAAGGGCCGAGTTTGTACGGAGCAGAGCGGGTCTCGGGGTTATAAGCGCGCCAACAGAGGAGGGTCTGTTGACGATTCCTTCCAGTGCTCTTTGCTTGAAAGTGACAGCTTGGGGTAATTGGAAACGGTTGCCTTGGCTTCTTATCGTCTCGCTTAGGACGCATCAACGGCGGTTTACAGCACGTTGGATCGAGTCTGGGTTACTCAATGAGGTGATGCGCCATTTCTGACCAGTTCCTTTGGAGGCATCACATGGGGGATTTCACATGCTTGAGATGCTGGGTGATTACAATGAGCTGTCAGTTTAACGTCCTGCAAGTTGCAGGTCAACGGTATCTTGTAAATTGAGCATCAAACACAACCAAGATGGTTCTCAATTTGGCACACATTCTTCAGAGTACCTAGGCACCAACTATTTGGCGCGAACAGGAACTGAGCTCTATTATAGGTACATAAGGTAGTTTCCAGCTGTCAAGTTCCCCTCCAAGAGCTGCAAGAGCTGGTCTATCATCATTATCATGTGACCTCTCACGTGATATACAACGTCCCACCCACCTGCCTCGCCCGCCTCTGCCTTATCGGCGCAAGCTCCAGCGAACTTCACGGGCCATCAACAGACGGCTCCACCGGATCGCGACATCCCATCATCCTCCGCCCGCGATCGCTGCCCTCGACTTCCATCAGCCGCCGCCGCAACGCTGCGAAATCCATCAAACAGTTCCCGTCACTCTCCTCTCCTGAACGCGCGCTTTCTCCAGACTCCCTTTTCGACGCTCTACCTCGCCTGCTGCTCCCCCAACGGCTGCCGCTGTTTTTCCGGCCCGCTCCACCAATCCTAGGCGGGCAGGCATCGCGCCAGACGCCGTGGTGCTGCGACGACCGAGATGGGCGTCATCCGCAAGAAGACGGCGACGAGGGGCGGCGAAGGCGGCGTCAAGTACGTATGCGACGTCTGCTCGTGCGACATTACATCGACGGTAAGTGATTCACCATGCATCTGCAGCGCCAATTGGGCGTTGGTGCCCGCTCCTCGTGTCATTGGTCCCGGGCGCCGAGGCTGACATGTGCCCCCCTCCCCTCCCCAAAGGTCCGCATTCGATGCGCCGACCCTGCATGCTCCGACTTCGACCTCTGCGTGCCCTGCTTCGGCAAGGGCGAGTCTCGCAACGCCCACGATCCCGCGACGCACGCCTTCCGGGTCATTGAGCAGAACTCGTTCCCCATCTTCGACCGCGAATGGGGCGCCGACGAGGAGCTGCTGCTGCTGGAGGGCGCCGAGATCTACGGGCTGGGCTCGTGGGCGGACATTGCCGACCACATCGGAGGCTTCCGCGAAAAGGACGAGGTGCGCGACCACTACCTCAAGACTTACATCGAATCGCCCAACTTCCCGCTGCCCGAGAGATGCAGCCCCCACAACAACGAGCTCGCCAACGAGATCCCACGAGAAGAGTTTCAGGCTCGCAAGAAGCGGCGCATCGAGGAACGTAGGGAGGCATCCAAGAATGCGCCAGCTCTGCAGCCCAAGACCAAGCCAACGGCTAGTGTGCCCAGCTGTCACGAGATCCAGGGCTACATGCCTGGTCGTCTTGAGTTTGAGACGGAGTATGCCAACGAGGCTGAAGAGGCGGTGCAGCTCATGCAGTTTGATCCTGGCGATGGCATCAACCCCAAGACGGGAGAGCTCGAGCCCGAGATGGAGCTGAAACTGACAGTCATGGAAATCTACAACTGCAGGCTGACGCAGCGTGTAGAGCGTAAAAAGGTCATCTTTGAGCACAACCTGCTCGATTACCGGGAAAACACCAAGCAGGAGAAGAGGAAGACCAAGGAAGAGAGAGACCTGCTGCAGAGGGCGAAGCCGTTTGCTCGCATCATGAACCACAAGGATTTCGAAGACTTTACGCAGGGCTTACAAGACGAGCTGAATCTCAGGCAGGCAATCGCCCAGCTGCAAGAATGGCGCAGCATGAAGATTGGAGACCTACGGAGCGGTGAAAAGTACGAAGCGGAGAAGGCAGCCCGGATACAGAAAGCTATACCCATGGGATCCATGGACAGAGAGCGACTGGCATCCAGCCAGCGTTCAAAGGCGCAGCCTCCCCCGGAGCCTCCAAGTGGAGCGTCTCTTCTCGTCGCCCCTGAGCTGCCCATCCGCTCAGCTCAGGCTAATGGAGAGGCCAACGGAGAAGACGGCAAGGCATTGACAAATGGCCAGGCCAATGGCGTCAATGGCCACAGTCCAGCCAAGCAAAAGTATGTTCCACAGCCCATCTCGGGCGTGCCGCCTTTGCAGTTGACGCAGGAGAACGCGCCCGACTACCACCTCCTCACGCCGGAGGAGGCGAAGCTGTGCGAGGTGCTGCGGCTGCAGCCCAAGCCGTACCTGATGATCAAGGAGCAGATCATCAAGGAGGCCATCAAGGGCAACGGCACGCTCAAGAAGAAGCAGGCCAAGGAGATATGCCGCCTCGACTCGCAAAAGGGTGCTAGACTATTTGACTTTTTCAGCAACGCAGGGTGGGTTGGTAAGGCATGAAATGGATTCATGTTGGAGTTTTTTGGGGGGCGTACGAGGGCGTACGAGGGCGTACGAGGGCGTATTAAGTTTCTGTTTTGTTGCAGGCTGCCTGACTGCTCCTGTTTTCTCTGTACTCTGCTTTCAAGTGCCCAACTGCAGCTGTCCACTGCATCATGAAATGCTGCTGTCCTCCCTTCACTTTGCTCTTTTTACTTTTTTTTTCCTCCTCGATTCTGTATTGCTATACCATTATTTTGTTCTATATAGCTGCAAGGGAACGCAGTAGAAGGGGGGGTTTGAAGCAGAGAAATACCCTGGAGTAAAGAGTCGCAATATATCTGGATCTATTCTTACATATCCCTCTCTCTCTCTCTCGCCCGCCCATTTCCGCCCAATTTAACGATAACCATTTGTTTTGTACCTTGACCCAACCGTACCTGGTGACACTGCGTCGTCGTCGTCAGGTTGACAAGCAGCGCGAATGCCCTCAAAAAATAGCAACGACAAATCCGTCAACCTGGCGATCTGCGATTGGACGTACGGCCCCCACTGAGCGCCACGTCTGCCCTTCTTTTCCTTTCCTTTTCGCTCTTCTTTTTAGTAGTAGTAGTAGGACAAATTTCGCACGGCTTGGACAAGGCTTTTTTATATGTCGCGGCTTGTTGGCTTTATTAGGTTCGGGTTAGGCTTCTGCGTATAAATCTGCTATCAATCATACATCGATCTCGACTTCTTCCCACGGCATTGAAACTTTTCACTCGGCAACTTTGCAAGCAGCTCAATCATTTCTTTATAGACTCTGTTTTCATTCTTTTCATTCTCAAAGAAAGCAGTCAACTCTTTTCTTATTTCCTCCTTTAAGCGGGATTTTAAGAGGCGTAAAGCGTATGCGCCCGTTCCATATCCTTTCACAAACGACGAGAGGCTTTACCACCCCGAGGAGCATCAAGATGCCGGCTTTGACTATTGCGTCGCTCAAGAGAGTGTCTGCAAAGGCGCTCTCTGAGAAGATTCTTGCCGAGGCGGAGCAGGCGGAACCGAGTTTTGCGGTGATTGATGTGCGGGATGTCGGTGAGTTGTGTCCAGCTCTCTTTTCTCTGTCACGCTGTACACTTTTACACTTTCACTTCCGCTTTCACTTTCACTTTCACTTTCACTTTCACTTTCACCTGTGTTGTTGGAGATGGTCACCCATTACCGGAGACATCGGAATTCAAATCTGTCCCCGAGATACCCTTCACATCAATGCTAACAGTAGATACCTTATAAACAGACTACATAGGCGGCCACATCAAGGGCTCAACAAACATCCCCTGCAACCAGCTCGACGCGCTCATGCCGACGCTCATCCGCAAGCTCAAGGACAAGAAGACGGTCGTCTTCCACTGCGCGCTGAGCCAGCAGCGGGGACCCCTTGCGGCGCTCAAGTACCTCCGCGAGAGGGACGGGCTGCTGGCCGCGCTGGGGGAGGCGCCGCTGGCGGAGAAGCAGGAGGTGGTTTTGCTGGAGAGGGGGTTTACGGGCTGGCAGGAGGAGTATGGCGAGGATGAGAGGTTGACGGAGGGGTTTCGGAGGGAGATTTGGAGGTGAGGGCTTGAACTTGCTTGCTTAGGAAGACTACCTATGCTGCAACGGAGAAGCTCTTGGGGGATTTTGGCGAATGAGGATGGCTCTTTACAGGAATAGAAGCGTGCTCTCTTTAGGTACGATGAGGAATGCATTGGTCAAGGTAGAGAAGCTCATTTGGTGTAGGTATCTTGATGCTGCAGGACTAGGTAGGTACCTACAGCTGTTCAACGACCTTGACCTGTGAGGGTGTCTACCTACCTACCTGGGTATGCTTTGAGTCATATTGCCTTGCCTCACTTATACCTACCCTTCCGAGGTTCTGGGAAAGAAGTGAGGCTCAAGAGTTGCAAACAACGCCAGAGAAAGCCTCTAACTCTTTCAACCCGGAGACTTGCAGAGCCTGTATAAGCTTGGCAGCCTCAAACCTACACTCTTGAAAGCTTATTGCCCAAGCCTCAACTGTCCGTCTCAAAGGAGAAGCCGCCAGCCTATAAAGGTCGCAGTGCTGGCCTCCTCCCACAGAAGCTGCGATCCAAGTCTTGTCCTCTCAACAAATACACAAACACGCTGGGCCTCGAGCTTCCTCTTCTCTTACTCTCCGCATAACATCATACTTTAGACCACAACCGTCCGTAAGTGATAGCTTTACACAGATTTCTTCAGTCGGATCATTGCCAAACTGACTTTTCCTTTCCCAAGACACCGACGATACGACGGCACCATGGGCCCCTTTGAGTGGCTTGCGGCGTAAGCTTCTTGCCTCGTCTCTCAGTCGCGCTCTTGGAGAGCTAACATTGCAAATCATAGCCAAAACGAGGGTGTCGTGATCGCTGTGATCCTCGTCGCCGTCATTGCGCTCGTCCTCGTCCTCCCGTTCGTCGTGACGGGAACATGCTACTATGTCGATCGCGGCGTCCGGCTGGCGTTCAAAAGTTGCCGCTCGCTCTGGAGGGACTATCGCGCCGTTGCCGACCAGGACGTTGTGGCCATGGAGAAAGGCGAATACCGGTCTCAACAGACAGCGCCGGTTGTGGCACCGCTTCCGACGCAAGCATCACTCCCGGCATTCTTCTTGACTGAACAGGCAATGGCATCACCACAGCTGTTCATGCCGCTGGAGCCCCCAGGCGCCCAGCAGGTGTTTGTGCCGCCAGAGACGCCCATCATTCAGCCACTGCCACAAGTCTTTATACCGGCAGAGGTACGAGAGCTCCTGGGTGCACCACGTACGCCCCCGCCGCAGCCGTTCCTGTCTCCTTCATCTCCAGCACGGGGATCGAGGCCTGACCTGCGCTTGTCTGAGATGTCCAAGGCTTCAGAGAACCGGCCTGCAAGGCGCTTGGTAGTGGAGCCATAGAGAAGCGACAAGTACCATGCTCGATCGCACAGTCGGCTGCTGTCGTTGACGGACGGGAGCGAGAGAACTCCAACGCTCGCCACGGAGGAGAACATGAGCCTGATATCCGCAAACGATGACATTGATCTTTCCATGGAGGTGGAAGTTGCATCTTTTACAAACGAGGACATGAGTACAGCATCCTCAGGAGAGGACCTAGCATCGTCCTCGGAGGAAAAGCTTTCATCCCCTTTGACGGACAAGTCTGAGCCCTTTATCAGGATCCGGAAGCAGTCGCCATCCCTCCATGAGACTACAGCCGGCTCGACGGAGAAGACAGGCTACTCGGATGAGGGCTCACCTCCGCACACCGATACCACACGGGCGACGACACCTGAAACCGAGTCTGAGAGAAATCACCGACTCTCTGAGAAGGCAAAGGCACGGCCATGGGAGGCGCCGAATCCTCGTCCCAGGACGCCAAGATTATTGCTGAGATTACACCGGGTTTCAGAGCACACCAACTCGGAGACGGACTGAGACGTGTGAAGTCAGGACTTGGGTAATTGCCCGGTGGTCTTTAGACTTGTGCATATCGGAAGTTGTTTCTCGGAGAGTAGGTATCGATGGCTTTCAGAGTCGTCCTATTGGGTCTCTTCTGGTGGTCACTATGGTTAGAGCCATGTTGTCTCGGATCGACTGGAGTTGGCGCTTTATACAGTTTTGTTTTGTCTAGGGTTTCTTGCGTTGAAGCTCTCTGGTTCTTGGAGAAGACGGAATGCTTGGCGTGTCTAAAGTGCAAGATGTTGAAGGCATTGGTGGTGTTTGGTTCGCGATGCTCTTCATCTTCTAGGTGTTTGTAGTTTGGTTCCAGTAGTGTTTTTGTCGAGAGATAGCCGTCAGGTAGCGCCAGTGAATGCAATAGTTTACAGTGACACTGAGATTTTACCTCTGCTTCGCGAGAAATGACATCTTGCAAGGTAATGCCTTGTCTACCTTATATCCTCCTCGAGTAGGTAGGTACCTTATCATCTTACTGTTATTGTTGTTGTTGCTGTTGTTGTTACAACTGTTGTTGCTGCTGAGCTTTAGAGCACCAGTCCGCTAAGCCGTGCCCAATCGATAGTTGGGCCCACTTTGGCCTGACGGCCTCCGGTGGGCAAGAGCTTGAGGGCGGCGGCTTCCGGCCGGATGCGATGCAGATACCTGATTCTGATTCTGTGTTTATCCTCCCATTCTCTCCCTCTGACTCTCTTTTCTTCATCTCCAACATACATCAGCTTCTACTCTGAACGAGACGAACATTCTTCTCGTCCTGTTTTCCTTGTTCCTGTGCAATCCCTCCTCCGTCAGCGCATTTCTGTTCCCGAGCCTCGTCCCGCTCTGTCGCCACGAGCCCCGCGACAAAAAGATTGCCGATAACAAACGAACAACTTGGAACCCCGTCAGCGAGCGAGAAACGACGATAGATCATAGAAAACAACAAACACACAACAATCTTCGTCATGGGATCACGACCAGACACGCCCAATGGCGCGAAATCCTCCGAAGTCGTTGCCAGTGCGTTTCGAACCCTTATGCTTCCTACACCTCCAAAATAACGACTGTAGCTGACGGGCGATGCAGATCTTGGCTTTGCACCGGCCGTGAAGCTGTCGGGGGAATGGTCCGTCAAGAAGGTGCTGGAGCAGATCCCCGACCAGACGCCCGTCGAGGGGTCAAGCTCTCCGATTCCCTTTTTCCACATGCTTTCGCGGCTCAAGACTACGAAGCGCGAGGGATGGCGGCGGTTTGGAATCGAGAGGTGAGTTTGGCCGAGGTCACAACAATAGCGGTTGCTGGGACATCAAGGCTAACTGGGTTTTGTTTTCTTGTCAACTGTAGGGGCGAGTCGATTTCAGATCACATGTACCGCATGTCCCTCATCACCATGTTTGCGCCGCCTGCGCTGGCCAAGAAGCTGGATCTCGCAAAGTGCATGCGGATGGCGCTGATCCACGACATGGCCGAGCTCCTGGTCGGCGACATTACACCCGTTGACGGCGTCCCCAAGACGGAGAAGAACCGGCGCGAGGCGGAAACGATGGACTTTTTGACCAAGAACCTGCTGCGCGGCGTTGCGGGGGGCGATGTGGGTGCGCAGATCAGGGCGATATGGCAGGAGTACGAGGACTCGGAGACGCTGGACAGCCACTTTGTGCACGACGTGGACAAGATTGAGCTGATGCTGCAGATGGTTGAGTACGAAAAGCAGGGCAAGGGACTGGTGGACCTGGGCGAGTTTGCGTACGTTGCCAGGAAGGTGACTCTGCCGGAGATGAGGGAGTGGGCAGAGGAGCTGCTGCGGGAGAGGGATGCCTTTTGGCAGAACAAGGAGCATGTTCACGGCGAAAAGGGCACCGAGGGGGGTGTTTCTGCGGAGACGAGCCGCGGGCAGGAGGAGTACTACAATCGGGGGTGATGTGCGATGCTTTTGTGTCAGGGTTTTTCTACTGCTTGCTTTACTGTTCTTCTGTGGGCGTGTATAAAGAAGGTTGGGCGAATTCACATTCGGGATCGGAATCATAGAGAGTCATATATACATTGTCTATTTGTGGTGTTTGACGAGTTGTCAGTGTTGTCACTGCCAACACCAGCACCGTCTTGATTGATACAGATACAGTCACTGCAAAAGCACCTCGTGATTGCCCCTGGCAACACATAGCGGGCTTTTGGTGGTGCCTGGTGACCCCAACAACGGCGGCGGCGGCGGCTCGGGTCCAGTGCATACGAGTATGTAAGTATGTGCGCTTGTGGGGGGAAGCAGAAAGCAACGCCCGATTTTCTCCGCCAGAAGGACTCCATACCTTTTACCTAGAGGGGGAGCGTCGAGGCGAACCGGATTGCTTTCCGCTGGGGTGGTTGATGGTTCTGCACATGCACAGTCTGGAGAGGCAAGCTAGAGCTGCTCTAGATGTGCTACTTTGTGTGTGTGTGTGTGGTGTGTGATGTGTGATGTTTAGCTGTGATGTGTAGCTGTGATGTTGTGTGTCTGCGTCAATTACAGAGTTGTCTGTATTACTCGTACTCTTGCATGGATGTCTGTTACCTGATAGCCGGGCCTTCTCATCAGAGGCTGGTCAGGTCAATCAATGCATAATAGCGACCAGGGCTTACCAGGAAGAGGGAGCAGAAAACTGCGGAGGCTGGGAAGGACAGAGACGGGGCAGGCAGGCCTTGAATGCAAAGCAAAGCAACAAAAGCACCCACTTTGGAGTTGTCGGGCGTCCCAGATTAGCCGTCCGAGTGTCTGTCTGTCTGTCTGTCTGTCTGTCTGTCTCTGTGTGTGTGTGGTGTTTTGACTGCTTCTGCTCACCGCTGCTGCAACTTGCACGTACTTGCCGGGATTCTCAAGACAATTGAGGGGAAACGCCTTTGAAAGAGGAGCAAGCAAATTCGGTGATTATTTTTTTGCTTGACGTGCAGGGCTATATATCACGGGTTGGATTCCTCTCTTGTTGTTTCATTTTCTGCATCTGCAGGAACTTGGGCTGTTGATTCTGTCATATTGCGACGAGACTGCTGCTGCTGCTGTGTACTTTCATAGGTACCTTCTGTACTACAGTACAGGCACAGCTACGGGCAGGGCAGCTATCGGGCAGCTTACAGGTACCTGTCTGTACCTACCTTGGCGGGTCTGCAAGCTGCATCGGGACGGACCAGCCTCACCGATCATCCACCTCGATTCTGGCGATTTGCGTCTTCCGAGGCCTCATTCCTACCACTACCTACCTATTAACTACTACTCCTACTCATTACTTTCTCCTCACCTCATTGTCCCTCCCCAGCCGATTATCGAAAGAGAGACGCTCCACCTCCGCCATTCCAAGGCGCAGCAGCGGAACAAGACAAGTCGACGTTAATTAAAAAGAGGGTGTGTGACGAAAGGGCAAAAACAAAAAAAAGGCAGCCATCTTTGCGACAGGGTCGGTCACGAGGCGGAGGCGATAAGGAATACCTAGCGAGCGAGTCGCCGGTGAGCAGGGAACAAGGAACAAGGGAAAACCTGCAAGACACACTTTTTCACTTGGGGTGGCCACTTGGTAGGCAGCACAAGCACCGTGAGTCGAGAGGGCAGAAACGTGCCCCTTGGCCAAGCAAAGAGAGAGAGAGAGAGAGAGAGAGAGAGAGAGAGAGAGAGAGAGAGGCCAGAGAGACAAGGAGAGAAAGTTGGAGGGCACCACCATCGTTTGGTTACGTTGCAGGACTACTACCTACCTGAGAAAGCAGCGGCGCGTCAGCAGGGCACCGCCCACATCCCATTCACTCGCCGCCTGTCTGCCTGTTTCCTTCTTTTCCTTCTTTTTCTTGTTTTTTTCGTTGCTGCAGCTCGGCTCGGCTCAGCTAGACTCGGGGCGTCTCGAGTTGAGCCAGTGCTCGTGGTGAATCATTGGCCGGCGACACCGAGGCAGCAGATTCCAGCAGCCATTCATTCCACAGCAGCGCCCAAAAGAAGGCCACAGCGAGGCCGACAGCGATTCCGATCCCGAGCCAGACACCGAGACACCCGACAGAGACAGAGACAGAGACAGAGACCGACCAGCAATTAGTACGAAGAGACGGAGACAAATACATACCTAGACAGAAGCCGAACAAGACGCAGCTCAGCTCAGCTCGGGTCAGCCCCGACATGACATTCCCTTCGCACTTCCACATGTCCGGCACGTTCCACGACGGCGTCCATCCCGGCTTGTTTCGCCCGCCCGCCTCGCCCAGCTCCAGCACCGACTACCTCCCGTCGTCGACCCTTGCCGCCGAGTCATCCAAGCGCAAATGGAGCCGCAGCAGCGTCCCGCGCGTCCAGACCGGCAGCTTCTTCCACGACGTCTACATGGAGAGCGGCCCGGCTGCTGCTGGTGGTGCCGCTGCGGCGAGGTCGAGGACCTATGCGCTGGCCGGCCAGCTTCACACGCCCGTCATCGGCGGGTACTCTGAAGATGTCGACGGGGACGGTGATGGCGATGCTGATACCGCTATGGGCGAGAGCATGTACTCCGACTCCGACTACAGGCGGGCCCTCGGCACCAAGCGATCGCGCGAGGACTTGGACGACAGCTCCGGCGGGCCGACGCCGCTCTTCAGCCAGCCCGAGCCTTCACAGTCTTCACAATCGGGCATCTGGGGGACGTTTTCCCTGTCCACCATTGGCGATGTCGTTGGGCGCGTGTGGGAGTTTTGCAAGGCCGGCGCTTTCAAGGGCTTTTATGCAGGAGGCGGTGCATCGTATAAGGTGACGACTGCGGGTGTCAGCGTCGACGAGACGGGGTCCAGCGGGGATCAGACGTTTTACTTTCAAGGCAGCGACCAGCAGGAGCAGCAATATCGTCATCTCAATCAGCAGCCGCCGTTGCAGCAGCCCAGACGGCATCACCATCACCACCAGCAACGCCGAGGAGACAGGTCACGGCATGCGCAGGACCAGCTCCCCAGGCGGAACCACTACAGCAACAGCAGCAACTACGACTCTTCGTTTGACAGCCGCACGTCCACGCCCACCGGCCCGGCATCCAAGAAGCGCAGACACACCGAGAGCGGCAGCGAGCTGGGCCAGAGCTGGGTCATGATCCAGGAGCCCAGTCGCGAGCCGGAGATGACGACGCCGCGGAAGTTGTCCACCTCGTCTCGCGTGTCGCCTCGCCATCGCGCGCAGCAGACGCCCCTGGCAGAGGACCACCGCATGGGCCCTCCCAGCAGCTTCGCGACGCCCCCCACCACCTCGAGCCCTGCTCCCCTGCGCCCAGCCAGTCGCGCCGCGAGCCGTCCGGGCAGTCGGTTGGCGGATGCCGCCAGCCTGTTCCGAACCCAGCAGCCGGCTTCGGCAGCCTCCTTTGCTTCCTTCAAAGCCCCGGCGGCCGTGAGCGCTCCTCCCAAGCCGTCGCCGGCGAAGAGCAGGATCCCCGTCAAGGCCAACTCCTCGGCCGTTGTCGCATCGTCGGCCGCGCTCTCCACCTTTGACCAGGGCAAGAGACGCCGACACACCATTGCGCCGGCGGTTGCCGAGCCGTCGCCCCTGTCCGGACGCCGCCGGCGCGACAGCGTGGCCTCCGTAGCCACCAGCAGAGCCACTGAGATTGATGCGAGCCCGCGGCTGGATGCCGAGGCGAGGCAGCTGGCCGCTCGTCGCCAGATGGAAGAGGACGATACCGACAAGCGCATGGCGGCTTTCAATAAGCAGCTGCAAGACATGATTCGACAGGGCAGAGCTGCTCTGGGGACGACTGTGGAGGTTGACGCTGGGTGGGAGGATGCTCTTTGATCGATGTCATTGAATTATCTGCTTGTTCTTTGACGCGACGATACCTCTTTTTTCTTTTTCTTTTTTCCATAACTTTGTTCTTCTATCACGTCTATTTATTGATTGACGAATCTCTTTACTCTTCTACTTCTTCCTCTCCTTTGTTCGCCAACATGGCACTTATGACATAACGAGGACACTAGATGTGGAAAACATATGGACGAGCTACACAGAATCTGCGAGTTTGTTTATGAATTTGGCGGCTTTGATTGCATTTTGGGAGCCCATCATCTGTTCTTTTCTTTTCTTTTCTACTTTGAGGGTCTCGGATGGTTGAATATGGGCTTTGCAACTTACTGCAGATGAAAGGATCTACATGTTCATTTCATCGTCTCAGATCCATTTGACGACTATCTTCTTTTTCTGGTGCTTGGTATGGAGGGGGTACTTTACGTGTGAATTGTCGGTTGCTCCATTTGCAAAGGCGGCTATGAGCACTCTGTTGACGATGGATGTGAGGATGGCATGGGGACTCGTCCAGTTTTGTTTCTTCTCGATAGCTTTAGCGTGTCAGCATGAATGAAGGAAATGTTACAGTCAACCTTTGGGCGGAATGTGCTTGCTTCCATGAGGCTAGTGTCACAGGGACTTTTAGGCGATGAAGCTGCATCGTGAGACTAGTACGAGGAGTTATCGGCGCGGCGGACGACGAGTCGAGCCATGGGAGAAAGGACGCCCGGAGGTTCTTTTGCGGACTTGGTGTTGGGGGCATACAAGGGAGTCGAGCTCGGCTTGAAGGGATGGCAAGTGACTGGTAATACTAGTACTAGTACTAGTAACGAGGAGTTTTTGCGAGAAAGCTGAAGTCAGACATGGGCTACGCGAGATGGGAGTCTGGAATTCTTTGCTCTTGGTTTGCCCGCTGATTTCCCACGTTGCTCTTCTCTCGCCTGAATCACCACCACCTTTTGAGCTTACTACTGTACTACTAGTATCACGACTTGATGGGTCGTAGTATGTAGTAGTATTGGGGAGGGTGATTGAGATGTGGTGTGAGGCCGGGGGTGGGATTTATTTTTAGCAAGGGTTGGTACGAGGGATGATGGGGGTGGTTTAGGTGATATTTATAGACTTTGATTCAAGACTTGATGGTGTTGGGGGAGCTTTACTACTTCGTCTGCGATGAGGCTTTGTTTTGGCGATTCTCACATGCTCCGTAGCTAGAGGTTATCTAGTAGGAGAAAGTGTTTGAAGCTGTGAGCGGATGGCCGCGTTTGTCTTGTCATCTGTGTTCTTTGCTACCCGCGTGTAATAGTATCCAGCCTTATGAGCTTCTATATCTGCAGCTCCCCAAGGCATTCCGCACTCTGCACAGACACTGACAGACGCATCTCGTCTCCCTCTTGTCGGTATCACCGTCTTCCGGGAATGGCCAAGTAAAAAGGGCTGTGATGACTGACTATGTGCTGCACCGTGGATGGGGATGGGGGGGTGCCGGTCACCTCCGACTTCCAAGACATTGTCTACCTTTTTTCACCTCGTGTTACTCTGTGCAGCATCTAGAACGAAAAAGAAAAGACCATATTTTTTACTTTTACTGGGACATGACATGATGAGAACGAGATGAAATTTGGGGAAAAAAGAGGCGGGCGTGACCGGTTTGAGTTAGCGATATCTCTCTCCCTTGCATTGGGCTTTTTTTTTTCTTTCTTTTTTCCTCGCTTGTGTTGTCCGCTTTTTCTTTTTTGGATGTGTCTCTCATCGTGATCTATGCTTTCTGCCTAGTATCATGCGTATGTAACTTGTCGCCCTCTTCTTCTGTGATGCAAGTATGATTCTAGGAATGAGAAGAAGAAGACTAGTATTAGTACGTGTGAGAAAGACTTGTTCAGCTGAGCCAGGCCCCAAGCCTTTGTCCAACATTTCACGACAAGAAGGCCATGGTCCCGAGAAAAGGGGGTTGATTGGAGGCGGTGGCGTTCTGAGACATTCTTTTTTCCTTTTACCTCCAAAAAAAAAAAAGAGAGAGTTTTTAAATACATGCTGATAATGGAAAGGCAAAGAAAGAAATTGAGAAAAAAGAACCTCGGCAGAAAATTTGACTTGAGAATGAGACTTTGGTTACGGATTCGTGTATGTGAGAGTGAGTGGTGCTGCAAACAGGGCGTGTTTTTTTTTTTGGGAAGAGGTGGCCAATCTGAGTGCTTGCATAAAAAGGGGGCGATGAGGTCGCCTCCCCGGATTTCCTCTTTTTTTTTTTTGTTCCTTTTAATTGACCTGCCATATCATCATCGTCTTTTGCTACTTAATTGCTAGCTACATCATTGTCGATCCCGAGGTGCGACGGGTGTGCGAAAGCGCGAAGATCTTGCCTATTGTTTGTCCTTTGGATGTGCCTTGATCACCCACATCATACGAGGCATACACACATACATACATACATTCATCCCACATCCATAATCCAACATGAAGGTAAACAATCAACACATTCCACATGCCCTCTCCCGAAAGCAATAAATCCAAACGCAATAGAAGAAAAAAAAAAAAAAAAAGCTGACAACAAAAACGCATGAACAGTGCCCATCTCTCCTCCTCACGCTGCTCCTCCCCTCCACGGCCCTCGCCCTCGCCCTGCCGGCCGAACAGGCGCAGAACTCGAGCATCGATCCGAACCGCAAGTTTTCGTGCCCGGCAAAGGTCCAGGACTTTTGCTCCGCGTCCAACATCCATTCGGGGTGCACTGCCGACGGGAGGTTTACGTCGAGCGCGATGGATACGTGTGGCGATTGTAGGTGCTCTTGAAGGGGGGGGTCGGCTGGGCTGGGCTGGGCTGGGCTGGGCAATTTACTAGGAATGAAAGATTCCTTGGGCTTGGGAGGGTGGTTTTGGGAGGGTGGTTTTTCGTTGAATACACGGGAAAACTTCTGTCTTTGATGGGCTTTGTACTGGATTTCTTTTGTGCGAGGTCGGTTTGCGTTTTCTGCTGGGTGCTTTAGATGCCTAGGGTTCTTTCTTTTGGTACTGTCAATGACAAGTATACATTGAGCATCACTCTACCTATGGAGGTGTCTATGTCCATCAACGCAGTCTCTATGAATCGCCTAAACGCATGAACGGCCTCAGCAGCTTCCCAATACCTAGGTATCCGTCAATCCATCGCCGTCCGCAGTGCAGTGCACAAACAGCACACTCCTGAAATCAAAAGCCTCGAATCGATGACAGAACCAATGGCCCTCAGCTTCGCAGAATCTTGAGGGCCTGGGTCAGCGACTCGACCTGCTTGGCCAACCTCTCCCTCTCCTCCTTGACGGCAAGGTCCTCCCCGGCAATGACGTCGAGCTGCTCCGCCGACATGTTGAGGACCACCTTGTCCGAGAGCACCTCGAGCGGGCCGTTCTTGGCGCGGAGGAGAAAGTAGTCAATCGCCTGCTGGCAGACCACGTCGATGAAGCGGCTGCGCGCGATGCCGTAGTACGACTGCAGCAGGACGTGGATGCCCCGCGTCGTGTCTTCGAGCGAAGAGCTGGGGCCCTGTTCCGGCTCCTCCTTGGCGGGCTGGTTGTCGTTGCTGGGATCCTCCGAGGAGGCCTTCTTGTTGCCGCCGCCGCCCAGCTTCAGCTTGTTGAGCTGCTCGTCGAAGCGAGGGTCGTGGGTGATGGCTCGCTCCTGGAACTCGACAGAGAGGAGAAACTCTGCATTGTCCATTGCTCGGCGGTAGCGCTTGAGCAGGCCTTCGTGTCCCTTTTGGCCGCTTGCGCCGTCGTGGCCGTAGAGGAGATAGCCCCAGAGCTCCTCGCGGACGGTGGGATCAGGGCAGCACTCTTCCAGGGCCCGGTGGATGAATTGATGGACAATGAGCATGGCGTTGGAGACGTGTGCAAGCGTGATGCCTCGCCATTTGCTGCCCTGCTCCTTGAAGGTGCGAGACAGCATCTCGCTGCTGAACTACACCATTTCTCTCGTCAGGATCCTGGTTTCAGAATAACATTAGTAGAGGTAGTACTCACAGTGCCCATCTCGTAGCCTCGCGAGTTGAGGTAGAGCTCCTGGATATGCTGCAGCATGTCGCCCCTCTTGGGCTCTGCACACCAATACGGGTCCGACACAATGTCGCCCAGGTCTCCCTCGCCGAGCTTCGGGATCTTTAGCTCGACTTTGTCGCCATACAGCAGGGACCGGTCTGCTGCCAGATCGCTTTCGTCTGGCTCGTCCAGTCCGGAACCATCTCCGCCAGCAGAATCGTCGTCAAACTCCATGGAGTGGCCCTTTTCATGCATCACGAGGGCAAAAGCTTCGTTGATGGTACGGACGCGCGTAATCAGCCTCATTTCATAGTCGTCGAAAAAGTCGTGACGCGTGTAGTAGGCATCCAGCCCGTAGTTCTTGAGGGTCGCAAAGTCCGAGGCAACCTTGCCCAGGTAGGCACGTTGCTGGTCCGTGGTGGACCGCGACTCGCCCATGCCGGCGAGAAGCTTCTTGTTCTTCTTGAGGCTGGCCATGATATCGCTCTGGACCAGGGGGAATTCTGCACGAGTTCGGTCCTGCAGCAGGTGGCCGATGCGCGTCTGAAGCGCGGCGACGCCCACTCGATCGGAGGGGAGGGTGTTCCAAGGAGCCTGCCCGAACAGAGCCTGTTCTTGCTGGTTGCGACTGTGCATGTTTCCCGAGACGTCATCCGCGCCGAGGTTTTTGACTACGCAGTAGCCGAGGTGCAGATCGCGCCGCTTGCCGTTGACGAGGTCGCAGACAACGGCCTTGGTTGCATTCTCGATGCAGAGATCGGGCTTCGTGAGGACTCCCAACGTTCGTTTGCCGTCGGGATCGACCTCTGCTGCGAGACGGAGGATCTTTTGATTGGCAATGTCTACAATGCAGGGAACCACTGCAAGAATAATGGTTCGGCGCTCCTCGATGTATCGCCTGACCATGTTCTTCACCAGGTCAATGTCGGACTCCGTGGTGACTCCTGGAGTCACAGTCTCAAACATGCCGGGGACATCAATAACCGTGAGGTGGTCAGCGTGAGGGCCGCTGATTTCAACCTTGAGGACGTCAAGACTGAAGGCGCTGCCTTCGTCACCGTCAGTCTCCGACAGCTTGATGCCCATGACTTTGGCAGCCTGCATGATTCGTCTTAGCCAATACGCTTTACGTGATGGAGGAGTGACAGGACGAGGACAGACATGGGTACTTACATCCTCGAAGATCTTGGGGAAGTCATCAGAGGCAATCTTGTCCGTTGATCGTCGAAAGCCCCTGACGAGCTTCTCCCGCTCGGGAGACGGATTGTGCGGGATGATGGACACAACGACGCTCTCGGTGTGCTCTCGTCGGCAGACGATTTCAGTGGCGTGTCGAGTGCACAGAGTGGCTGCGCGAGGGAACTGGAATCCTGTGAGAGACTCGAGGACGCTTGACTTGCCGGAGCTTTGATCTCCAACGACGACCATCTGTTGACAAGTCAGTGAGGCTTCGGCTATGCAGTATTGCTTGGTAGCTCACCTGGGGCAGAGGAACGTCTTTGGAGATGTTCAGCTCGCGGAGTTTGTCGATCTTGTCCAGGAAGACTCGATTTCCAAGGCCTTGGCCTGACTGGCCGTTACTCACGGAGCCCATGGCGAAGCGTGATGTTGCAAAGAAGCACTCAGTGTACCAAAGAAGAGAAGGCCGGCGGGCTGAAGAAGGAGAAAGAAGCTGATGGGGGAGAAGAACCAGATCTATGTTCGAGTACTGGTTGTCCGTTTGCTTTGTATCCACTCTGTGCTTTGTCGGCGGAAGGCCATTGAAAGAGACTCCATTTTCTTCCAGCTGGCAGAGGAGTGTCGGACAGCTGCGGGAGGCCTACAAGCCAGCCGGCAGTTGTCATGGGCGAAGGATGCAAGGGGTAGTGAGAAACAGGGTCGCCTTGGATTTCGGTGGCAGACGGGTGATAAACAGTATTTTCTTTATTCTCTTCTCAGCAGGGGATGCAGTCAAGAACGGGAGATGGCATTAGATGCAGTCAACCGGGCTGGCAACTCCTGGTGAATAGTTGCCCTCGAAACCATTTGGCAGCTTTTCACGCCGCCTTGCTCTTTCATAGGAGGATGCAGGAGGTGACTCTCGCATGATCAAGGCGGAGAACTATTCGGCTTGGGACATGTTGCCAGTGTGCCGCCGCTTGTTCAAAACTGCCTTGTAACATCGTCGAGGCCCTTTTTTAAACGTAATGTG
Organism: Trichoderma reesei QM6a; assembly: GCF_000167675.1. Lineage (NCBI taxonomy): Eukaryota > Fungi > Ascomycota > Sordariomycetes > Hypocreales > Hypocreaceae > Trichoderma > Trichoderma reesei. Next base: position 226,017 of record NW_006711171.1, on the reverse strand, counting down.
CGCCCATGTCTGAATGGATAGTTGCATGGAAGATGATGGAGAGATGCTGGACTTGGCCGCAGTATAGAACATGAAGGAATGCAGACAGGAATATGCTGAGACTCACAGCATGATGGCCACTGTCTAGGTATCCAGAAAGATGTTACTCTCCTGTCGTTGTCCGGTTGGAGATGCATTGGCCATTCGAGATGGATCATCAAAGGATTGATGGAGACATTTTCCGTGACCGGGAAAAGGCAAGATGTTCATATGCCGTATCAAACCAGCATCAAAGTTGCAGTGTCTCGATCCCGATGTTCCACTGAGGGACTTGATAGCTGGCAGTATCAACACATTGGCCTTATACAAGCGAGTAATCAGTGATGACGACAGCTCGCCGATGGTTGTTTGTAGATCGGGTATTCTGAGGCTTTGTATGTGGCCCAGATCTTTTGGAACTCTGCTTTCTTCCCGCAATCGTCGAGTTGTCGAGTCCTTCGAGGCCGTATGAGGTCAAGTGTTGTAGGGTAGAAGTAAACCAAGAAGTGGTGATGCAACAACCGTCGGCGCTAAAGAACATAAGGTTCCGGCCCAAAATAAGTAGGCGGTATGAGGAGGCGGTCAAGAAGCCGAGTGGGCCACTGGCGGCAGAATCCAAAATATTTTGAACAACTCCAAGCTTCGGCGTTTGAACCGGCAGAGGCGATTCAGTAGGTAGCAAACGTCACATCCACCATGTCTTATCAAGAGCGCGAAGCAAAGGTAACAAACACGTCAAACTTCCTCAAGCTTACTATGGATATAGAATAGCGTGCTAACAATCAAGTGTAGAAGCGAAAGACGGCGCACAATGGCGGTTCGCAGCAGGCATTCGGCCAAGCAGCCAGTGCGCCAGCCTCCGAGGGCAGAGAATGGACCGTCTCGGTGGCCTTTCCCAGCAGCACAATCGCAACGTAAGCATTCAGGCCCTTCACCCAGCTCAGAAGAAAAACGGGAAAAGCTCACAAGGTCAAAAATACAGCCTAGCCACAGCCGAACAGCGCATCGCGGTGCCGAGCCGCATCGCGCGCGCCCTCGCCATCTTCTCCGTCGACGAAGTCATCGTCTACGACGACTCCCCCGTCAAGACGCGCCCGCACAAGACGGACAAGACGGCCTACACGGGCGACACGGACCCGTGCCACTTCCTGACGCACGTGCTGTCGTACCTCGAGGCGCCGCCGTTTATGCGCAAGGCGCTTTTCCCCTTGCACCCGAACCTGCGGATGACGTCTTCGCTGCCCGGCCTGGACACGCCTCATCATCCGCACATCAAGGAGTGGATGCAGTACAGGGAGGGCGTGACGATTGCGGGCATGACGCGGTCTGGAGAGGGCACGCTGGTGGATGTCGGGCTGGAGAAGCCGGTGGAGATTAAAGAAGATATTCCGCCCAAGACGAGGGTCACGCTCAAGGTTGCCGAGGAGGAAGGGGAGCCGGCCGAGTGCGTGCATCCGGCTGCGCCGCGGACCGAGGCGGGCATTTACTGGGGGTATACGGTGCGGCAGGCGAATTCCCTGTCGGCGGTGTTTACGGAGTCGCCGTATGAGAATGGCTATGATTTGAGCATTGGCACGTCGGAACGGGGGTCGCCTGTGTCCAAGGAGTTTCCCGCTTCGAAGAGGGTGCAGTTTAACCATGCGCTCATTGTGTTTGGCGGCCCCAGGGGCATTGAGTATGCGGCGATGAACGACGAGGAGCTGGGCGGCATGGGGATCCAGGGGGGCAAGACGAGGGAGCTGTTTGATCACTGGGTGGACGTCATGCCGAACCAGGGCAGCAGGACGATACGGACGGAGGAGGCTGTGTTTATTGGGTTGATGGCGTTGAAGAGGATATGGGAGAATGAGTGAGTAGGCGGGTGGGATAGAGTTGATACCCTGTCTCTAGACGGTTTCATGCTTGTTTATATAAAGAATTGCTTGATGGAGGGTTGATATGTATTATATTATAACCCCCCCTTTCTACCATGCATCATAGGTAGGTACTTTAACATCTATCAGAGCCATTGTTGAAGGCCTCTCGCTATTCCATCGTTGAACCGTGAACCCTCTACAGGAATCCAACCTTGCAAAGAAAACGCCTATATGCACAGAAGAAAAAACAAAAAACAAAAACGAGCCCCTAAGCTTTTCCTTCTCTCATCAACCCTATCACTACAGCTTCGTGGCATCCAAGGCCACCGTCTTGCCCAGACCCTCGCTCGCAACGGCGGCAGCCTTGTCGCCGGCCCTCTTCCGCAGCACGTTCTCGATAAAGGCCTCACCGGCCTTGTAGGAAGACCGCACGAGGGGCCCGCTCGCGCAGTAGAGGAAGCCCATGTCGAGGGCCCGCTGGCGCCACATCTCGAACTCGTCGGGAGTGACGTACTTTTCGACCTTGAGGTGGCGCTTGGTCGGGCGCATGTACTGGCCAAAGGTGACGACGTCGACGTTGGCCTTTCGCAGCTCTGTTGGTGGACGTTAGCTATAACAGATCTTTCTGTTTCCGAATCAAAAGGGTGAGAAATTATATGTACCTCTCAGAGCATCCATGAGCTCGTGCTCCTGCTCGCCGAGACCGAGCATGATGCTCGTCTTGGTGATGATGCCCTCGTTGCCGCGCACCTCCTTGACGTGGTTCAGCACCTTCAAGCTCTGCCGGAACGTCGCCCTCCTGTCGCGCACATACGGCGTCAGGCCCTCGACGGTCTCGACATTGTGCGCATACACGTCCAGCCCGCTCTCCGCCACGATCTTGACCATGTCCAGATCGCCCGCGAAATCACCCGTCAGGGCCTCCACCAGCAGCGACGGCTTCTTCTGCTTGATCTTGCGGATCGTCTCGGCGAAATGCCGCGCGCCGCCGTCGACGAGGTCGTCGCGGTCGACACTCGTCAGCACCACGTAGCCCAGCCCCCAGCGGGCGAGGGCCTCGGCCGTGTGCTCCGGCTCGTGGGGGTCCAGCGGCGGAGGGGCGCGGCTCGTCTTGACGCTGCAGAAGCGGCAGCCGCGGGTGCACGTGTCGCCCATGAGCATGATGGTGGCCGTCGCGGCGCTCTTGTCGGAGCCGCCCCAGCACTCGGAGATGTTGGGGCAGCGGGCCTCCTCGCAGACGGTGTGCAGGCCCAGGCCGCGCAGGTCCGACTTGATCTTCTTGTAGTTGTCGTTGCCTGCGGGGATGGACGTCTTGAGCCATTCGGGCAGGCGGGTGATTGTGCGCTTCTTGCCCGCGGGGCCGACCTCGGCCGTCTTGAGCTCGTAGGCGTCGCTGGGCGAGAGCGTCGCCGTCGGGGACGACGTCGCGACAAAGTCGGAGAAGTCGCCGACGGTCTTGTCCTTGAAGTACGTCCGCGGGCGGGACGACGACGGCTTGGCGGCTGGGCTGGGGTCGGGATGAGGCGGGAGGGTGGCGAGGCAGCGGAGGGCGGGCGAGGCTGCGAGGGCCCTCCGGACAGGCATCTGCGCGCGCTGCAGCGACGGGGCGAGGGAGGCCATTCTGGCGGTTGTGCGCGATTCTGTGAGATGTCGGCGCTGTGAGGGATGAAGGTGTATGTAGATGCAAGAGGCCTCTTTTCCCGAGAATCCCGCCTGTTGGTGCTGGTGCTGGATGGCGGGCTGGAGGTTGATAATTGCAAGAGTTACTAAAGCGTTGGGAAAAAAAGTTGGAGAGCCGATGGGACCCGCAGCCTGGCGCCGCAAGCCGGAGCTGAGATGGCGCCAATGGGGGATCGTCTTTGGTCAGCAGCCATTGGGCGCGAGCATCTTGCTTGACTCAGCAGATGGATGACGGCGAGATTGTGATTGATCAGATGAGTAGGTAATCAGGCTTGATCTGTGTGGTTTGTGCTCTATCAAAGGCACTGCGGTTGCTGAGGGACATGTAGATGGACGTGGCGAAGCTGCCATTATATGTAAGGTATGCAACGTGCGTGTAGGTAGATATATGCGCGCATATCAGAACTCTCGACATCGCCAGAACAACTATGACATCCTTCTCGAACCTCGAGATCAGCCAATCATCAATTGACATGAAGATATATCACGCGGCATCACAGTGAGGATCATATCAAATGTACAGACAACATGTATTGTATAGCCTTAAAAAAAGGAAAAAGATCCAACAGGCAACACCATCGCATGTTGATCCCCAGCAACACCAAGCCTCGTCTGTCCAAAAAACTCCAGCATCCGAATGAATCCCCAGAGGACATGCGCCAAAGACTACAAGCCGTCAGGCCGCGGGCAGGACTCGGCCGTTGCAAGCCTCATCAAGCCCTCGACCATCCATCACCAACGTAAAATAAGGGGGTATCACCAACAGAAGCGAAGAAAAAGTTCCCGTTCACCCGTGAAGTAAAATGTACATCAGCATGCTGAATGTATATGCCCATGGTATCAGATCCAAAGATTTTGAATGAAGAATCGCCTGGTATCAGGTGATGGTAGAAACAATAAAACAAAAAAAGGGTAGAATATAAGATGAATGAATAGAAGCTCAGACTCCAGCCAGGCGCGTTTGCACACACGTGGTGCGACTCCGGCTCGGTTGAGAAGGTGAGGCGCCATCTCATGACCGAGCTGGAGCAGCGGGAAAGTAAAGATGTCCGAGAACGAAGCATCAAAGAACTTGATGAGCCCAGCAGCGCCGTGGGCGCGCATTAACAAAGAATCGAATCGAGACCGCCAGGCCATTGTGGACGAAAAGGGCCGGTCCCGTTTTCAGCCAAACACGGTTTCGAATCGTCGGCGGGTCGTGAAAGGTCGTAGCTTGTCATACAACAGAAAAGGGGTTTTATTTTTCAAAATGACAAAGAAAATGAAAGATGAGCGATGATATGTCCAAGATGGCTCAAGGCCACCCCCGTCATCCTCTCTCAGAAAGGTCCACGCTGCGTGCTTGGATTTACATCAAAGCGACGACAATCATGCCGGCAACACCGGCCAAGGCGACCTTGCTGGCCTCGAGGGCAACACCAGCGTTCTGGGGGCCCTTGGTGGCAGTAGCGGAGGCGACAGGCGCACCGGTGCTGGGCGGAGCGGTAGGCTGGTAGTAGGTCGTGGTGACGCCAGTGCCGACGAGAGAGTGCGACGAGATGGTGGCAGCGTGCGTGGTGGTGGCATTGACAGACGAGGAGACGGAGGTGACGGTGTGCACCTTTTTGAGCGTGACCGTCTTGGTCAGGACGGTGGTCGACGTCTCAGTGGTGGTCGACTGGGCGAGAGCAAGAGCCGGCAGGGCGGCGACGGCGAAGAGGGAGAACTTCATCTTGATTCTGTGGGTTTGGTGTTGTTGGTGTTGTTGGTGACTTGATGCAGGTGGTCGTGAGACTGGATGCGCGAGAGGCAGCAGAGAGGATGGTAGGTAAGGTAGTATGTGCTTTGTTCTTGTGCGTGGTGCAAAGGAGCGTGAGGGTAGAATGTGCAGCGGACAGTCGATATCCAAGAGTTGCGGCGCTGGTTGAAGGGAATGAATGGACAAGACTTTGCCAACGAAGTCTTTTGTTTGCTCGGGCACAGCTGGTGAAACGGACGGGAGCGTGAGGAGGAGGAAGAGAGGAAGAGGAGCAGCGAGACGAAACAAAGGCCAAGCCGCGAGAAATACTACTTGAGCCAAGGCGCCATCGCAGGGCCGAGTGACTCGAGGGCAAGCCAGTGGAGGGAAACAAGGGCGCCCAATGGTGGCGACGAGGTGCCCCCCAAACAAAACCGGGGCCCGCCTCGAGGGCTGTCCTGGTAGGGGAGACTTGATGACTGTATGGCTAATTGATGGTGTTCGCAGGTACTCGGGACTGGGCCGTTACGCGCGCACGCAAGGGCTCGAGATTAAGGTGTGTCGAACCGGGTACATATTAGTACCTACGTAGTACAAGGGCCAGCCCAAGCAGGGCCCGAGCCAAGCCCAAATCTGCTTGCTGTCGACGCCAGGCGTGTCGCAGCTCCAGCACTTTATGCGTTGCGGTCAATCTTGATTCGACGCCTCCAGTTGGTTTCAGCTGCTGAGGACCGGCCATTGTTTGGCGCGTCTTCCTTTGTTGACGATTCAGCAGCGTCTCGTTCCATCAATCTGAATCAGCAGCTGCGTACCTTAGGTTGCTTCTCCCTGCTGCAGACTCCATCCATCTCTCGCCAAGTTTGTGAGTCGTGCTTATTACCGTTTCTGCTGAGTCGCTCACAACACCACGCCCAGCCCCATCGTCGCCCAACTTGGGCCGCCGCAGCCGCCTCTTTTTTTTTCCTCGTCTGGCCGCGTCCAATCACCCCCCAAAATACGGGCTGACAGGGCAAATCGCCTCTCGCTCTAGCTGAAGCTGGTCCGATCTGCATCTCAACGGTCGAAAGCGAGCCCCTCCTCCGCACATATTCTCGTCTGGTGCTACCAGAACCGATCTTAACCCCGACCTCGCCCACAGGGGTCCTGAAGAAAGAAAGAGAGAGAAGAAGCAGAGCCGGCGCCGCTGACTCGCTGCAATTCATGCCCTCGCTGGACCGTGCTTGGACCCCCCCGCCCCTTGCACCGTCGACGCGAGGTATCTCTGGCTACAACCGATGCTGCCCAGGTACATGCAGAGCAACAAGCGACGACAAACGTGAGTCCATCAGGGGGCTCTTTGGTGCGCAACCTGTGAATGCCCTCATTTCCGCGCAGCCTCTGATTGGTGGCCTCTGATTTTGTTCCTGCATGGTCCCTGGCGCTTGTGTCTCTTAGCGGGAACGCTATAATCGCTTAGCGCTGTTAGTGCGTCCAGGGCGCCCTGAAGGCGATTTGTCGGTGCCTGCAGATGCCCTGAAGGCGTTGAGGCGACAGCAGAAGCTTCAACCAATTCCATCCCGTCATGTTGAGCCCTCAATGGCAAACACGATGCGAGGCTTCCCTGCAGATGGATGACTTCAACGCACGGGAGTCATCATTACATACTCGAGATTAGTAGTATGACCATTTTGATAAATTTTTGATTCTAGGGTATCACTATGACCAGGTTGACGGCGGACTGAGCACGTGTGCAGCATGCAGCTCTCAAAGTACTTGCGCCTTTGCTTGGTCAATCCGTCACGGTGAAACCTGAGAGATGATGCTTGATGCAATTTATAGGTACCTGCTCGCAATATGAAGGCATCGCCACCACCGTGTCGCACCACGCTGCTCTTGAAACCCAGCACCAGAGAGCCTGGCCCTCCTCGCCTGCAAGCAGCTTCTCGCATTTAAACGGCTTCATCCCCATCTCGCGTGGAACCGCCATCGGCTGCTGCCATTTTACTAACGAATAGTAACCGGCAGTGTTGCAGAACCTTGAAGATTAATAGGTACTCGTAATAGCACACCTCAGACTACATAACACCAACCAAGCGCTGACCTGCGCTGCTAACAAGATCCCGGCATCGCCCCCCCAGAGATTGATAAAATGACCATCACTTTGCAATTTCAACGTCTCTTGCTCTTCGAGTCGGTGAAATTGCATAGTATAGTGAGTATACAGTATATACTCGGGTACCTAGTGACAGCGGAAATATTTCCACAAATTGCCAATGGGGGGCTTATCACTTGAAGAGTCATCATCATTCTAATACATAGATTGCTCCTGACATCTTGCCATCATGGTGTAATTAATATGAATACTATACAAAAGGTACTCCTGCTCATGCCTCGACTCTCCCCCAAGCACCTCCTCCAGGCGTCTGAATCACAATGCTTTCCCCAGCATTGAGCCTCGTGGTGGCCTTGGCTCCCATGTTGATGACTCTCTTCCGCCCAGTTGCCGGGTCCGCGACCTTGATGCAGTTCAGACCAGCCTCGCCGTCGCCTCCGCCCTCCATGCCATAAGGCCGACGCGATCTCCTCTCGCTGAGGATGGAGCACTGCACGGGGACGCGGAACTCAATCTCCCTCACCGTTCCGTCACCGCCTCTGTTGCGGCCCTTGCCCCCCGAGCCTCTGCGGAGCTCGAAGCGGCGCAAGATGCACGGATACCTCTTCTCAAACACCTCGGGATCGGTGATGCGCGTGTTTGTCATGTGCGTGTGCACGCCGCTCTGGCCGACCCAGTTGGGGCCGGCACCGGAGCCCCCGGCAATGGTCTCGTAGTAGCCAAAGCCCTCCTTGTGCTCTCCCGTGACCGGATCCTTGCCGCCGGTGCCAAAGGTCAGGTTGTTGCAGCAGCCTTGGCTGGCGGCACAGGCGTTGAATGCGCGGAGGACGACGTCGGTGACACGCTGGGACGTCAACACGTTGCCACCGACAACGGCGAGGCCGTCTCCTGGATTGAGAAGAGTGCCCTCCGGGATGACAATCTTGATGGGTGACAGACAGCCTTGGTTGAGGGGGATGGAGGACGACACGAGGCAGCGAAGGCAGTAGATGATGGCCGAGTGCGTAATGGCAATGGGGGCATTCGTGTTGCCCAAGACGTGAGGACCGGTGCCAGTAAAGTCAAAGACGGCAGAGCCATCAGGTGATATGCTGATGGAGAGAGCGATGGGCGTTCCGTCGTCCATGTACTCGGTTGCAACAAGGGGCTCGGGGCCGTATTTCTCACGGGTTGCCCTCAGCAAGGCACGCACGGCATCCTCGGCGGTGTGCTGGATGGCGTACATGTATCTGTGTACGGTGGCCAAGCCGAATTCTTCGATGAGGCCCTTGATCAGCGAGATGCCCTTGGCGTTGGCTGCGATCTGGGCCTTGAGATCGGATATGTTGTCCTGCAGTCTGCGGGTGCCCGAGCAGCCTTCGTACTGGGCTGGCTCCTCTAGCAGCAGCCTGACGACCTCTGCCTCGTCGAAGCGGCCTTGGCTGACGAGCTTGGTGGACTTGATAGAGGCGCCCTCCTGCCACAGCGCCGACGAAGTAGGGGGCATTGAGCCCGGGAGGATGCCACCGATGTCGGCGTGGTGGCCGCGAGAGGCAACGTAAAAGGCCAGTTCCTGTCCGTCAAAGACGGGCGTGATGACGGTGATGTCAGGGAGATGCGTGCCGCCGCACGAAGGGTGGTTCGACATGAGGACGTCTCCGTCGCGCAGCTTGCCCTCCCAGAGGCGGTGCTGGTACTGGACTGCAAACTGCATCGACCCCAGGTGGACGGGAACGTGCGGCGCGTTGGCGACGAGGCCGCCGTCGGGGCTGAAGATTGCGCACGAGAAGTCGAGGCGCTCCTTGATGTTGGTCGACACGGCGGTGCGTCGCAGCGTGCGGCCCATTTGCTCGGCGATGCCCATGAAGCGGTGGCCAAAGACGGTGAGCTGGATGGGGCTGAACTCCTCCTCCTCCTCCTCTTCCTCTTCCTGTTGGGCGCTGGCCCTGGACTTTGCGGTGTTGAGGGCGCCGTCGATGACGACGTAGCTGTCGAGGACGGTGGCTGTTGTGCCGGGGGCGACGACGATGGTCTGGGTGTTGTCGATGATGAGGGCCGGGCCGGCAACTCGCGATGCCTCGGGGAGCTTCTGCAGCTCGTAGATGGGAGTGTCGACGCGTCCGGAGCCTTCAAAGTACACGGGGTTTGTGCCGTCTGCTTTGGGCGATGGGGCCCTGACGCCTTCGATCCTCTTCATCGGGGCATACGGCGTCTTGGTCTGCTTCGCACCGGTGTGGCCCACCGCTCTGATGCGGATGTCGTCCACGATGATGTCCTTCTCCGGGAAGTGGAAGCCGAAGCTGCGCTTGTGAGCCTCTTCGAACTCGCGCTTGAAGTCCCAGTCGTGGCCCTTGAGGATCATGAGCGAGCTGCTTGAGCCGACGTATCGCATGCTGAGGTAGGAGTTGTGCGAGATCTGGTCCACCGAGAATCCCTGGCTGACGAGCGCCTCGGTGGCCTGCTGGGCGAGGCTCTCCAGCTGAGACCGGATCTCACCTTCAGTCTCTGCGCTGTAGACGATGGCGGAGGGGCGCTGCGTTTCGTGGACGACGTCGGCCAAGGAGATGCCGTATGCGGACAGAATGGAGGAGTACTTGTGCATGATGATGCGGGAGATGCCCAGGACATTGGCCACGGCACACGCGTGCTGTCCGCCTGCACCGCCGAAGCAGGCAAGATGGTGGTCGGCGGCATCGTAGCCGCGAGCCTCTGTGAGGGCGCGGATCGGTCCGGCCATGCCCTCGTTGGCGACTTTCAGGAAGCCGAGGGCCACTTCTTCTGGCGAAAAGGGGGAGAGGCCGGCGGCCTTTCTGTCCTTGTTGATGTCGTCCGTGAGCTCGCCGAATTTGAGCTCGACGATTTCACGGTTCAGCGGCTCGTTTTCCTTGGGGCCAAACACCTTGGGAAAGTACTCGGGCAGGATCCTCCCGAGGAAGAGGTTTGCGTCTGTAATGGTCAACGGGCCGCCCTTTCGGTAACAAGCCGGACCTGGGTGGGCAGATGCAGACTCTGGTCCGACGTTGAAGAGGCCGTTTCTCCAGGAGAGAATCGAGCCGCCTCCCGCTGCGACTGTGTGGATGTCCAGCTGCGGCGACTGGATCGAGATGCCGGCCGTCGTCGTCTCGAAGACGTGGTCGTAGACGCCTGCGTATCGCGACACGTCCGTCGACGTGCCGCCCATGTCGAAGCCGATAATGGGCCGCTTCTCCTCCTCGTCCCACGACGTCTGGGCGTAGCCAACGACGCCGCCGGCGGGGCCCGACAGGATGGCCTTGAGGCCGCTGAATTTGCGGTAGTCGGCCAGCCCGCCGTCCGACTGCATGAACTCGATCCTGGTGTCTGCGGAAGAGAAGCCGCCGCGGAAGTTGGCCTCGATGGAGCTGATGTACTTGCGGATGATGGGGGTGAGGTAGGCGTCTGCAACGGCGGACGTTCCGCGGGGCACCACGTTGATCATGGGCTGCAGCTCTGAGGAGAGTGTGACGGAGAAGCCCATCTCGAGAGCGAGCTTGCCGACGAGGAGCTCGTGGTTGGGGTAGGCGTAGGAGTGGATGAAGACGACGGCGATGGAGCGGAAGCCCTGGTCCCATACTTGTGCGAGCTGTTTCTGGACGACGCCGAGGTCGGGCTCCTGGAGGATGCGGATGGTCTCGCCTGTAACTGAGGCGACGAGCTGTGTGTCTTGCGGCGTCGGTGTGGTTTTGACGGAGTCTGGATCCTCGGTGTAGTCTTCCATGGTGACGCGCTCGTCTACTTCGACGACATGGTCGTAGAGAACCTCTGGCCGCGACACGGACAGGTCAAAGATCTGGGGCCGCGACTGGTTTCCTATGGCCAACAGGTCGCGGAAGCCCCTCGTCGTGACGAGAGCGACCCTCTCGCCCTTGCGCTCCAGGAGGGCATTTGTGGCAACGGTGGTGCCCATGCGGATGGACTCGAAGTGGAAGAGGTCGAGGGGCTGGCCGCGGGGCAGGTGCTCGCCCGTGACGAGCTCGAGGATCCTCCGGATGCCTTCGGTGGGAGCATCTTGGTAGTTTGCGGGATCGACGGAGAGGAGCTTGAGGATGATGTCGTCCCTGCCGGGGATGGAGGCGTGGACGTCTGTGAAGGTGCCGCCTCGGTCGATGGAGACTCTGATGCGGAGGGATTTGATGGCCATATTGGGAGGGGAGATTGTGTTTGAGGGTGGAGGGGGGTATCAAAGGTGGTGTGCTGGGTGTTGTGGTTGGTGTGTTCAGCTATGAGGGTCAGCTGAGAGAGGTCTTTCTTTATACAGGGAGGAGGAGGATGGGGATCTCGTTCTTTGACGAGGAGTTGTTGAGAAGGCAAAATGATTGATAATTGGAACAGAATAAGAACGGAAGCACGACATCAACCCTCGCGTCACGTCTCCATCGTCTGGTATCTCAGTCCCGCACCGGCCTCGGACACCTTCTCCCCCTCCTCTCCGCCCCAATGAATCCCCATGATAGACTTGATGTTCTTCTGGGTTCCGATGATTTGCAAACAATCAATCAAAATGCGGCGGCACAGAATCCCGCTTTGGCCTGCCGGTGTGGGTCCCCGCAAACCGAAGCGCAGGGCCGGGGATGACGCCCAAGAGCTGGTCTAAGCCAGGAAGAGGCTAATGGGGAGGAGATTTCGTCTGTCGGGGTCGATTCCCGAGGGCCAAAGGTGGGAGGGGGATCAATGGCTTAGTAAACGGGTCACAGGCCATGGGGGATGGGGTTCCGATGTTGGAGAAGCGGGAAGGCTGGGTTGGACGTGGATTGGAGAGAAGGGAGCTGGAGATTGAGGCCTGTCTTGCGTCTTTTGAGATGAGCAGCCGAGGCTGATAAGGACAACGGCTGATACAGGAGCTGAGCGAGCAGATGCTGCAGACTGCCGCTATCTTGTACGGCTGAAAGGCAGACAAGGCACTGAGGGCTGATTTACAGTACGTGTCGGCAGAGATAGTACCTTAGGGCTGAAGCGGCTGTGCAGCGTGCAGACAAGCGCCTCTACCTACGCAGGGCTGATTCCGCATCTCGACGTCGGGATACCAGCCCGCAGCTCAACCACCTGCAGCCCTGACACGATCCTCCAGGGCTCTCTCTTCGCAAAGGCCATGTTGAGGCTCTTGGGCGATCCTCTCGCAGCTCTCGCCTGGGTCCGGAAAGATCAAATAACGGCAGAGAGACGGGGTCGTTTCCCTCTCCATGGCCCACATCTCGCAGGGTTCTCCGAGTCGAACAAGTTTCACGACAGGTGATATCGCGGTTCCATAGGCTGGCGGTGTCGTCACTTGGCATAACACGAGATGGAAAGGATGACCTCTTCTCCTGATGGCGCCGCTGGGCAGGGTGCGGAGCAGTTTACCTCGAGGCCGGTCGCGTAAGTCTTTTCCACATCTCACTTTTGCCATGGGTCGTTTTGTATACTTATAAGTGGGATGTTGCTGCTCAGATGTATGAATTGCCGGCAGAGACGATCGTATTGTTCCAAAGAGAAGCCGACTTGTTCGAGATGTCGTGATGCGCGACTTACGTGCATCTACGAGGGGGCCAGGAAGATTCTTGTGAACGAGTCGTATCTGCGTGAGCTTGAAGCGAAAGCAAGGGCTTTAGACAGTAAGTGGATTCTGTCTCATGGATCTCATCAGGAGGTTGCGTCTAGGTACTAAACTGCGTGTGATGCAGGTATGCAGCCAGGCACTTCGGCCGCTGCGCATCGCCACCGCAACAATGACGAAGATGACGATTTCGAGGATGAGCAGCCGCTGCTTGAGCCTTTTACTCAGCTCAGTCTCGACAATGTCTCTACGAGTAAGTTTTTTTGTTGCAACGCCTGCAATTGGCCATGGTTACTGATGATATTCTAGGCTTCCAAGGTCCTGCATCGGCAGACAACTTCCTCCGCAATGTGAGAAAGCTATCCGGCTTCCAAGGTGACGACGGGAGCCTCGATCTAGTCTCCAACTTTTATGAGCCCGACGCTCTGCCATCGAGGCGACAAGTCGTGTTTGGCATACGCTCGCGATTGCCACCCATTGACATGGCACGGAGGCTCTTTGCAGCCCAGTACATGTACATTGGCACTATCTTTGCCTTTACAGATCCCCGGGAGTCGTTTGAGCGCTTGCTCCTCGAGGCATACAGCGGATTGCCGGATCCTGCTGACAAGACTGCGTGCTTGGAGTATGCCAAGGTGCTCATTGTGCTCGCCTTTGGGCAGTTGTATTCGGTGAATCAGTGGGTAGACTTTCGAGGACCGCCGGGCTTTGATTACTTTCGAGACGCGCTCAACCTCCTCCCCGAGACCCATGAGGAGGGCTCTATCCTGTGTGTTGAGACTCTGGCCCTTGCGGGCTACTTCATGCAGAACATGAATCGTCGGGATGCTGCGTTTCAGTACATCGGCAAGGCTTTGCGCATGGCCATTTCGCTTGGCTTGCATCAAGAGGTCAGCCCTCAGTACAGCTCACAGCAGGGCCCGATCCTGGACAAGGCCGAGAGGGAGCATCGGCGACGAGTCTGGTGGTCCATCTACAGCCTGGACAGAATCCTCTGCGTCAAGTCCGGCAACCCCATCACCATCCAAGACGAAGACATTGGCGTGGACCTGCCGTCGCCACTACCAGGAGACCCCAAGTATTGCCCTGCTGTTGTGCTGCGCCATTACACCGAGTTGTCTCGCATCCTCGGCCAGATTCACATGACCATCTACCGCCGATCGAACAAGGCTGCGCCCAAGTCCGGCAAGAGCCTCATGGCGTCGGTGCAGAGCATCATCTTCTCGCTGTCCAAGTGGAATCGCGAGCTGCCCGATGAGCTGCGCTTCGACCCTTCGCAGCTGACGTTTAGCCGCGAGAGCGTGGGCGCCTTTGCGCACTACTATCAGTGCATCAACATGACGGCCAGGCCGCTGCTCTTCCACGTCGTGCAGAAGCGTCTCAAGGCCATTCGGAGCGGTGATGGGGCGGCGGAGAAGGAGCGCGACTGGAAGGAAGGGCTTTCGCAGACGACGGTGAGAGTCATCGACATGTGTATTGGGGCCGCGCAGGATGTCATCAACATGATGGCCATTGTAGCGCAGCACGACATGGTTGGTGAGTTTCCTCTTGTCCGGGTCATGATTTGACAGTTCTCACGAGATGACTAACAGGGTTATTATAGCAACATACGGTTACATGGATGGGGAGCACATCTTCTCTGCCACCATTGTGCTCGTCATGGTCTGCGCGGCGTTTCCTGACAATGCTGCGAACAACTTGGCCATGGAAGCCGGACTTGGCTTGCTGCGGAACATGGGCGAGCGCGGCAACAGCCATATGGGTGCTCGATACGAGCTGCTGGCCAACATCCACTCGGGCTCAAGCCTTGCGTCTCCCACCGCGCCTCGCCAGGATCTCAACATGCTGCCGTCTGGGTTTCAGCCTGCAGGCACTTCGATGGTTGGCAATGGCAAGGGGATTGCTCAGCCGCACATGCCGATGCCAGCGTACCCTATCAGCGCTTACAACACGGCCGCGAGCAGTGAAGGTGGGCGGTTCAACTTCCCGGCCGTGGACAATGATGCGCTGAACGAGCCGTTTTACGACGAGAGCGTGAGTACGGGGATGGATTTCGGGCTGTGGGAGGAAGGGTTTGCGTATCATGCCATGGATCTGGACTTGGACTTTGGGCAGCGGTCTGGTGCGGCGGGGGGAGCTGGCGGGACGGATATTCGGGAGTGGATGTTTGACTTCATGGGGCAGGGCGGTTCTGTTTGAGAGCTTCTTCAGACGTAGAGAGATATATGGATAGATGAGTGAGTTGATGAGTCGATGAGGGATGGCTAGAGATTGACTGGACAGACGTTGCTGGGTTACAATATCATCTTCTCCACACCATCGTATCTATCCTGCAGGGTTCTATGTGTTTATCGTAATTCCACATCGTCGGTATCTAAATCAGATGCTCCTTGACTCTTTGTCTCTATCTGGCGATTGTCTTGCATGCGTCTTTATCGTGAACCCGCAGAGTCGGTATCAAACGAGATGCTCCTCGATTCCATGCTACCACATATCACATACAATCGCTATGTACTGACTCAACAGAATGCAATGCAACATCATGATTGCCACATCCCCCCCACTCCCACTCCCACGCCATGACGACGCCATCATTGAAGATCCTCGCTCTTACATACAGTACTGTACAGTATGTCATTCAACACTTCCTCCATCTCCAACGGGGGACTTTCTCCATCTTCTTCCCCGCACAAAAGCTAGCCCTCTTCTTCTCCCAGAATACCCCCCAGTTCAAACGCCACAAAGTAAACAAGAATATCCCCGGAATTTCTCGTCTAAAAGGGAAATCAAAGAAGAAAAGGCTCGCCAAATCCCCCCATTTCCCATCGCCACTTTGCTTCCAGGGGTCGGTGAGGGTCTCCGATCTGCCCCACAAACGGCTCTTTGCGGAACTTGGATAGCGTACGGATAATGTCCTATCTTGTCTTATCACTGGAGGAGGGGAGAGGATCTTGTTGCGTAGTACTGGGCGGGCGCGGGACTTGATTCTGGGGGCAGGCGATAAGAGGGGGGCTAGAGGGGAGTTCGTTGCCTATGGCTTCTTAGGGATTGTGTAGCCAGTTGAAGACTGAGACGGCATATGAGGCGGGTTTGGATGTTTACTGTCTGCTTTTTCTTGCCTTTTGCGTTTCCGGACGTGAGGCTCCGTTTTGGATATATCCTTGGCGAGGCTTGTTTGTTTAGATGGGATGGGATGCGACGGTCTCTCCACTTGACGGTTGCATTTAAAGCAGGTTCCCCACGGGGTTGTTCGTGATCGCTTGTTCTATAACAGGGGTTGGGATCTGGATATTCTCTTCCTCGTTTACCTATCCAAGTCTCTCTCCCCTCTTCCCGCATTTCTTCGTTTCTTCTTCTTCCGCTGCGTTTGGGAGACTGTCATCTCAAGCTCCCTCATCACTGCCAACATGGCTTCAAAGACAGACCCCGACGAGAAGCGTCCCTCCTCCCGCGATGTCTCCTCCCAAGACATTGACGAATTCGCCTCCTCCATCCCGCTCATCGACCCCCATGCTGAGAAGCGCCTCCTGCTCAAGCTGGACATGTACTTTGTCCCCATCATCATGCTCGTCTACTTGACATGCTTCCTCGACCGCAGCAACATCGGCAACGTCAAGGTTGCAGGCATGCCCGAGGACATTGGCGCCAGCGCAAAGGAGTTTTCGACAGCCGTGTCCATCTTCTATGCCACGTACGTCGCGTTCGAGCCGCCGTGGAGCGTCATGATGAAGTGGATGACGCCGCGCATCCTGTTGACGGGTCTCTGCGTGGTGTGGTCTCTGACGACCATCTGCACGGGCTTCATTCATAACGTCGCTGGACTGTACGCGGTGAGGTTGGTGCTGGGGGCGTGCGAGGCCGGACTGTTCCCCGTGATGAACTTGTACCTTACTATGGTGTACAAGCGTCATGAGCAGGGGATTAGGGTCTCGTATCTGTTTGTGTGCACGGCGATTTCGGGGGCCTTTGGAGGGTTGCTGGCGTTTTCCATCTTGAAGATGGATGGCGTTGCTGGGTATGCGGGCTGGAGGTGGGTGTACATCATCGAGGGCATTTGCAGCTTCGTCGTTGCACCGATTATCTGGTTTGGGCTGCCGAATGATCCTTCCAATGCGTACTTCTTGACGGAGGAGGAGAAGGCTATGATGAAGGTTCGGGAGGCGCAGAGGGCGCAGTATATGGGCAGTGAGGAGTTTAGCTGGGAGGAGATTTGGATCAGCCTCAAGGATCCGAAGCTGTATCTCAGGTATGGATGATCACATATCGCCCCATAAACAGGAAGATCTCTGACTCACATTCTATTTATCTTGCAGTGGTTGCATCCAGTTCTGTCAGGACATTCTCCTGTACGGCTTCAGCACGTTCCTCCCCTCCATCATCGTCAGCATGGGCTACACGTCCATCGAAGCGCAGTATCTCAGCATCCCGGTGTACATCTTTGGCGGCTTGTGCTTCCTCGCGCTCGCCTTCGTCTCCGATCGAACATGCATCCGCGGGCCGTTCCTCTGGCTCTCCAACATCCCCGGCATCGTGGGCTACATTCTTATCTTGGCGCCTACCAGCAACGCGGTCAAGTTCCTCGGCACCTTCTTCTGCGCTGCCTCGACGTACTGCGGCCCTGGATTGAACCTGACGTGGCTCAATGTCAATATTGCGCCGCATTATCGGCGGGCGACGGCCATTGGCGTGCAGCTTAGTATGGGGAACACGGCTGGTGTTGTGGCGGGCCAGATCTATAGAAAGTCGCCGTATGTTTTGGGGAATGCGTTTTCGGTTGGGGCTTTGGGGTTGGCGCAGGTGATTATTGCTGCCAAGTGGTTTTATTTGAGGAGGCAGAATGAGGCGAAGGAGAGGATTGCCAGTGGACAGAGGGAGGATACGAGAAAGGTTCAGAGCGGTGACCGGGCGGTGGATTTCAAGTATCATCTGTGAGCGGCTTGTCGATGTAGAAGGGTCTGAACGGCGAGACGATACTATAGTCATGTAGTTGTTTGTAAAGAGGCTCGATGCCATCTGGACTCCGTGATAGAAGAGAGTTTGCAACAGAGCTGAAGCTGAATCATGGTGGCTTGAATATGCACCCTCGAATAATCAGCCAGGGAATGTCGATGACCTCCAGTTGGATTATTTCTTCAATAGCCGCTTCTTGCTGTCTATGGAGAAAACGACCAATTGTAAGTTGATGTGGCTTTGCTCACTGAAGAATGTGACGACTGATTCATGCTGTAGCTTTGTTTCTTGCTGGCGCAATGGCGTATAAGCGGGATCTGCCTCATGCAGAGATTCATCCTATAGATGCTGGCCATTTCGCTTCGTTTAGCGATTTCAAGAATATCGTGCATTACATGTTGCCATTTTTCGCAAAGGGTTCTGGGGAAGGGACAGCAATCAGCAGAGTGATGTGATTCCATCAGGGTGGAGGTTGAGACTGTCTAGCTGCGAAAACGAGAGGCGGTGATGAAGGCGTCACGAAGTCTGCGAGGACTATATACCTACTTTACTCGATAAGTGAAGGATAGATAACTTACCTATCAGTGGACATGGTCAGAATAGTCAAATAGGTGAATGAAGAAGACTCAAAAGGTCAGCAACCGAGCTTGAGCTTCCTCATATAACAGCAAATGCAATCCCGCAGCTGAGGAAAATCCGCCTGCACATGTCAGTAAGCCCGCAGCCTCTAAAATGGCGCCGGAGTTTAGATGCTCAACAGCATGTAAAATCCCTGTATCGTCAGTGTTTTACTTCATCTGGCATATCCCCTGTTTCCCCCCTCCCCCCTTTGCTCGTCCATTCGATCTTGCATGAAGTCGCTTCAGCATTGTTTGCTTGGGACTTTATCACCGACGTGAGCAAAACATACCATGAATCCCACGGAGCTCGATCGCACCTTTGTGAATCTAACCGATGACCCCGCGCAGGGCCGGGGCGCAAGGCGCACCTATATCCGGCGCGCGGTGATGAAGAACTATCACAAGCGGCGGAACCAGAAGAGAAAGGCATCGCGGTATGAAGCTGAGGTAGCGGCAGGCATTCCCGAGAACGCAGCAGAAGCGTCCATGATGCCGAAGTACTTGGTTAACTTGCGACTGAGTCCGCAGATGTGTGCACTGGTTAGTTGCCATGACTGTCTGAAATTCAACAGGCTGCAGGCGTCATCTTACCGTGTGACTTGCATTCAAGGTACCCAAGTTCAGCCTCTTTGAACAGAGAAAATTCCCAGAGCCGTCATTGATGCAGATAAGCAATTCCATACTGCGGTATATGTGTGGCCAAGCATCAAAGGTGGCTCACAATCTGTCCCTCGTGGCGTTTATTCATCCTTCTTCTGAGCAGGAGCTTGAGAATGGCTCGGCGTCTGCTAGCTCAAAGTTGAGTCCTCTCAAAACTTGCCAGAACTTGTTGCGGGCGTACGGCTCGTGTAAGAGTGAGAAACTCGGCTTGTCAGTCGATCAAGAGCTGTTGTGGGAAATGATCCATCAGCATCAGGAATGGATTTATGCAAAGGCAAGAAGAGGCTTTTCTTCCTGTGACCTTGAAATGCTATCTTGGGAACTGGTTGGCATCGTGACTGACTTTGACCAGGTCAGCACTCTAGGTACTTGGGAGCTGCTGTCCGCGGCACAAGCTGTCGCAGTGTACGTGCTTTTGAGGATAAAGCTGGGACAAAACAGTCGAGCCTTTCCGAATGGAGATATTGCGCTTCTTTATACTCTTGGGGTAAGACCTTCTCTACTCCCATCCTTGTCCATAGGTAAACGCTGACTATCATATCAAGGCCATCTTTAGGCGTCTTCAGGTGGAGGGCACATTAGACGTATCTCAGCATCCGCAAGGAGACTGGAAGCAGTGGGTGTTTTGCGAGTCATTCGTCCGCGTTGCCGCCGTCTACTTCACGCTAAACGCCGTGATATCCATGGAGATTGGGCTGCCGTGTAACAGCCCGCTAGACTGGGACACCGAGGGCATGCTGCTTCCAGCTTCGAAAGCTTCATGGTCTGCTCAGAGCGTTGACGATTGGAAGAGACGCACAAGTACCTTGTCGTCGTATAAGCAGCTGAAGTGGAAAGACTTGCTCGCTTCGACATCTTTGGAGGACTGCCCAGTCGAAGAGTGGAGGGAAAGCTCGGATGAGATGGGCTTGTTGGTCACGATGGCGATGACGTTGAGAGCTCAGCTGCTGCGGGAGGCTGTTCAAGCCGGAAGTATTCCTTCCAAGAAATTATCTGCGAGTTGCTCCAGATGAAACCAACAATTGTTCAGCAGTCGAGGGCTACGATGGCGATGTCTCAGAAGCCTGAATTCGTTGCCTCGAAACACATTGACATTTCAAAGAAGAACCAGGCATGACACAGGATAGCCGATGATCTTTATACGCCACTACCTACGCTTTAAAAACTCGCTTATACCATCACTCGGCCTTCAAGCTCACACATTGAATTGCATTCCTATGAATGTCCCTCGTACGTGTACTCGAGGGACGTATGCCAGGGGTTCGGGCTGGTGCCCTTAGCGATAACCCAGGCAGCATCGAGAGCCTTGACGACGTCCTCGGGCAAAGGCCCCTTCTGCAGATCCACAATGTTTTGATCCAGCTGAGACAACTTGCTGATTCCAAAGATGACGCCGTCGTTCCCTCCGTCCTGGGCAAATTTCAGGGCAGAGTGGTGGACGAGCCAGCGGATGGCGACTTCCGGCATGGTCAGCTGGTGGCCTTCTGCAGCGCGGCGAAGGATATCGAGTGCCTTGAATAGACTCTCGTTGAAGTACATGGAGCGCAGAATGGGACCCAAGAAGGTGTTCCTGCTGAAGCGGCCCTGCTGTTCGTCGTCGTCGTCGGGGGACTTGTAGCGTCCTGTCAAGAGGCCTCCTCCGAGCGGAGTGAAGACGACGACTTCCAGTCCAAAGCGGCGACAGGCAGGGATTACTTCGGTCTCCAAATTTCTAGCTATAATGGAAATTGTCAGTTGCAATTCCATATGATGACTTGCTTGCAGAAATTGTGCAGCCCTGGTGAGCTTCGAAAACTACTTACTGATGGCGTTGTAGAGCCCCTGGTAGATGGTGGGCTTTACCCAGCCTCGATATTGGCACAGCATGACAATTTCTGCAACCTCATATGCCGTGTAATTGCTAAGGCCAAGCTGCTTAAACTTACCCTCCCGGTAGAGCGTGTTCGCGGCTTCCAGCGTCTCTGTAAAGGGAACAGAGCGGTCTGCCGAGTGTAGATAGAAGATGTCAACACAAGTAGTGCCGAGCTCCGCAAGGGAAGTTTCCAAGTCCTTGCGCAGATTGGCAGCTGTGTGCTGCCCGGGGAAGAGAGGGTAGCTCTTGGTGGCAATCTCGAAGCCACGCTCCTTGTATCCCGCCTTTGCGGTGAAGGCTTCCTGGTCGCCGTTGGAGTAGATGCGGGCTGTGTCGAGTTCATTGTAGCCGTGCTTTTGAAAGGCGTCGAGGTGAGTTTGGAACTCTTCGATGGTCGTTACGCGGTTGTCTGGGGAGGTTGGGGGGCCGTAGGTCATGAGGCCTAGGATGGCTCTGGGCTTTTGGGGGGGCATTTCGTTTCGTGATATGAATCCAAAGTTTTTGGGTGTAAGTCAAGGTCTGCCCGTGGCTATTGTTGCTGTTCTCTGATGAGGATGGTATCTTGGCTGCTCATGAGGAATCAACAGGCTTTTATAGTTATATTTCTTCTCTTGCCCGTTCCCTCACTTTAGCCTCATCGTGTAACCATCACCACGCAGCAATCCATTGTGAAGTATGTAAAGCCTCATTCGTAGTATCTGTTCCTGTCCATATGCCCGATTCGGTATGACAGGAGAGGCAACTAGCCCCTATAAGGCAAGACAGAGGCTTCCTCCGCCAGCTGACTATTGGCCGAACGGCCCCAGCCAGTCTTGAAGAGGGAAGACAAAGATAAGACAGAATGATCTGCTTTACGAGCTCCTCGAAGAAGCCAGATCGAGATGTACATTGAGATGCAATTGCCTCTGTTCTTGATCGTAAATACAGAGCTGGCGGAATTTACTGTGCGGAGATGGATAAAGACGCGGGACGCGGTGCTTTCAAATGCTCAATTTGCGGTTTGATGCCAGATGTCCGCAGTATGACAGTGGTCTCTTGATGGATAAATTTATGAAATTGCCTATTAAAGCCGTGCTAGATGCTAGATATCTGTTGAAGATGGCCGCAAAGCAGGACTTTGCGTCTGGTCGCGATGCGGACATACAGGGATACAGCTGCTGCAAGGTATTATCCGATTCGACAACTGCACGAGATCACAGACTGAGATATCAGCTGCAGCTACATTGATCAAACAATCATCTATGGTCTAAAGCGTTGCATAAGTACAGGGCTTGCGCACTACTCAGTAGGCTTCTATCAACATCACAGGCCCGGCGTTCAATTCCACGTCGTTCATGGCAGCATTGGTTTTCCCTTGGCTATGCCATTGAACGAGCAAACCTCGATTGTTGGTGTCTGGCAACGACTATACATTTCGTGACCGTGAGTGATAGAAGTGACTTAAGCCAGTTGTGTAGGTTCATAACAATACGCTCCGCATACACAGTGTGTGTGTGGTGTATGTGGTATGCGATGCGTGTGTGATGTGTGTGGTAAGCAGATCTCCTACCCTTGAAAAGCATTATTGATATTGCCAACCTTCTTCAATGGCTAAGCGACACTCAAGATCACACAAATATGAAGTTCAAGTTGTATAGTTTGCATAACTCCATTTTCTTATGTACCGTTGCTGTTTCATTGTTACAACTTCAACTTGCGGCTATTCCACAATCTTCCTCAGGAGTTCCGTGTCCGTGTCATGGATCCGTCCCGTCACGCGCACCTTCTTCCACGCGACAGGATGACTGCGAAGACCCTCGACTTCTTCTCTTGTAGACTCTCCCAACTCTAGGAAAATCATCACTCCAAAGTCATCCACATCCTTCGACTCAGTCAAGCCCAAATTCTTCGTCATGATACCATGCACAACCTCCTCTGGGACGCCCAAGAGCCCGCATCGAATATGTTTGATGGAGAAGGACTTCTTTGGCTCCAGGAACATGAGTCACGAGCAAGACGGAGCGAGCGGCGTCGCGGTCGGAGGCACCTGCGTTGCGGATGATGGTGACTTCGCCTTAGTTCGAAGCCGTAGGCGGACTTTGGATTGAGACGGTAGTCCATGCATGTGACTGAGATGAAAGTTGGCTTAGATGTTAAGGGCTCTGGCTGAGGAATGAAGAGGCCAACCATTGACTGCTTTACGTAGAGGAGGGCATTCAAGGCCGCTGTGTTTGTAGGTGCTGTCGTACTTGGCGTGGGCCTCGAGGATTTGGAACTCAAAAGGAGTGGACATTTTGACTGATTGAGAGATGAAAGGTCTTTCAGTGTAAATGTGATAAATCATGGTTTGATGAGGTGCAAGTTTAGAAGAAGATTGAACACCTGTGAGAATTGGAACGTCTATGGCGAAAGGGATATCATGACTACTTATAGAAGAGGCAAATGACGATTCGCGTTCCTCTATTCCATCAGCACCGCTTATAGATTGTAGCTCACCAGGAGCGCAGATACAACACGCAGCAATTGATATCACAAATGTACTCTGCAGCACCGTCGAGACAGATAGTCGAAGCATCACAGCGTTTGCGCAAGTCACAGTAGCCAGTAAGAGGCATTTAGTCTAAGATGCTGCATGAAGTGCAATTGTTTACCATTTTGTCTTCTTTATTGAGACCCATGTCATCGGTAAATATTGCAGCATTTGCCCAGCATTTTCCCAAAAAGATCGAGCAAATTCCAGTTAGCCGCTGACGCAGTACAAGTCGCTCATGCGGGCTGAATCTGGGCATTGTCCGGATCCGTAACTGGGCCACTGTCTTGAGCTACAAACCATTTATAAGCACAGGGTCAAGATCCATGGGGCAGATATGCTGATTCCTAATACTCTTCCATTGGATTCACATCAGGATAGTTTCCAGAAATGGGTTCTGAGTATTGTCATTAACCAAAGCTCTCATCTACATCGTAACCGGTGGATGGGTATTCAAGGCAAAGACCTGCTGTCGCCTCTCCGCCTCCTTTTCAGACACTTTTATATACATAAATCCAGATGGATATAGAAACAACACAATCATCACTCCAGTCCTCTATGCCAGCCAGAACCATACCTTCTGCAGCCAGTTCTTGGCCACAGGCGGCTGGTCCATTGCCTCCATCTCGTCCATCTCCTTCTTGCCCGTGATAACGTCGACTTCAGACGTCTTAATGCAGAGGGGTGTGCGCTTCCAAATCTTGTGGCCAAGGTACAGAACGAGGAAGATGGGTAGTGTGATGTAGGCGGCAAGGAAGTCGTTAACGTTCCAGTTATCGCCAATGAAGATCTGGAAGCCGTTGGTGAGGGTGAGAATGGAAATGATGAAGAGGGCGGCATATGTGCCGTATGGCTGCAGGGGCGTCTTGTACGGCATTTCTCCCCAGAGGTTGTTGAAGAACATGGCCTTGCGGAAGCGCAGGTAGGTAATCATGATGATGATCCAGGCCAGGAAACCAGAAATGGTCGAGATGTTGACGAACCAGTTGAAGACAGTGGCGCCGGAGTTGTTGACGTTGAGGAAAGCGAGGAGGGAGAAGGCCCAGGTGAACAGGACGGCAACCCACGGGACACCCAGGCGGTTGGTCAGAGCGAACCACTTGGGAGCCTGGCCGTTGATGGCCATGGAGTACAGCACTCGGCTGGCCGAGTAGAGGAAAGAGTTTCCGGCAGACCAGGCCGAGGTGAGGATGACGGCGTTGATGATGTGGTTCAGGACGGGGATGCCTGCATTCTGGATGCCGATGACGAAGGGCGAGGCGCTGGCGTTGGAGGCTCCCAGCAGTCTAGGGTCGTTTGAAGGGACAATGATGCCGATGATGAGAGAAGAGACGCCGTAGAAGAGGGCCAGGCGGAAGGTGAATCGGCGGGCGGCCTTCTTCAGGTTGCGGCGGGGAGAAACGGCCTCTCCGGCGGCGATGGCGATCAGTTCGGGGCTGGTGATGAAGGCAAATCCTGCACAAGAGACGTGTCAGCTTCGCACACAGAGATACATCTGAAGACAATGGGGAATAGTCAGACATACCGGCCTTGACAAAGGCGTGCCAGTATCCCAAGAACTTGCCCGTGTCCCCCTTTGCATTGTATTCCACAAAAGCGCCCGGGTCATTCCAGTAGTGGAAGCCGAGGACGTGATGCTGGTTTGGACCACCGCCGAAGAACAAGACGATGCCGATGATGCAAAGAACAAACAAGGCAATCAGCTTGATCGAGGCGAAAATGAACTCGGCCTCGCCAAAGATGGCAGCGGCAAACAGGTTGAGCGCCAGCAGAACAATGAGAACAATGGCAATCCAGACAGCAACATTGACGTGGGCTTTCCAGTAGTCCAGGACAATGGCAGCGGCTGAGGCTTCGGCGGCGACCAGCATCGTGTAGGCGTACCAGTAGTTCCAGCCCGCAGCGAAGCCCAGGCTGGGGTCGACAAAGCGGCTGACGTAGTACGGAATGGTGACACCTCGGAAGGGGAGATAGACGGTCATTTCAGCGAGGACGTTCATGACGATGTAGACAATCATGGACATGGAGATGTACGCCATGAAGAGCGGCGCAGGCCCCGTGTCAGCCAGGATGCCACCGGATCCGACAAAGAGACCGGTTCCAATGGCTCCTCCGAGGGCCAGGAACTGCAGGTGCCGACTCTTGAGGCCTCGCTTGAGCTGCTCGCCATCGTGGGCAAAGGTGAAGTCGGTGGTTTCACCCTGCCTGGCGGACTCGATGTTGATGTCGTAGGCCTCGTCGGGTCCGGAGCTGCCCTTTTTCTCCATGATGAGTTGCGGCCGATCGATGAAGACAAGATGAGACGAGAGAGGCTTGGAGCAGGACGGAGAGAGAGAGAGGAGGAGGAATAGAGCAAGGCAGCAGGGTCTGCCTTTATAGAAATCCCTGCTTGTTCCTCCCAGGAAGAAGGCCGTTTATCGCCTGCTCCAAGCGTCTCCAAGGCCCTAAAGACGCCCTAAAGAGATGATCCCCGGCACATTGACGCCTCTTTAGCTGTTTTCAGCTTGGTTTGCTGCGGGGAGGGGGACAGGGTTCAAGGAACAGACGATTGGAGTGGAGGTACCGATACTTGATGGAGGAAAAGCCGTCCGGTCCAAGGCTTTAGTACTGGGTACGGAGCCTGTTGTTATCACGAGAATGGAGCCTGATAACGCAGACTCAAAGCGAGAGACAAAAGTGTTTGTCCAAGATAAGGCTGGTGATCTCTCTTAGTGTTCCTATGTGTTCTTGCTCATCCCGTATCAGCGTTTCGCATAGACAGCGGCCCATCCTCCCCATGAATGGAATATCTAGGTATCTTCATCCTCTCCACTCGAAAAAGAAAAACAGCAAGATTGCGGTGTACGAGTACCGGCTACAGAAAGTGGCGTCGGCATTCAAGCCCCCGAGCTCCAATTTGCTTATTCGAATTTAAGGCTCAAGCCTCGTTTTCTTCTCCCTTCTCCTGGTTTGTCCCGCCCGCCTCCAAGCAAATTCGAGGCTAACGAGAGCGGGAATATTCCAGAATGCGCCCATTTGGAGAAACAGAGTGAGAAGCCCTTCTTCGATGACACTTTGATGGTCTTGTGCCTGCATTTGGGTGCATTAGTGCTCGTTTCCATTGCAGGAGAGAGTTTCATCCCGGACGAGTATCGATACCTCACATACTAGTAGTACCTACTTCTGGACGGGCCTGGCATCTCCACAGGCGAGAAAACCATCTGTTCATCCTTATCTTTTTCCCGTCTGTCTTGTCGCAGTCGAGAATGGGGAAGTGGAGGCGTGGGAAGGATTAGCTGGCTGGGGTTCGGCGAGACACGATTCAGTCGCGCAGAACATCCACCCTTCAGCTGTTACGTACAAAGATGGTCACCACTCGTGAGCACTTGAGCTTCGTGCCACCCGCTAGAAAGTACGGCAGAACGGGTTGGAAGCAGAAGAGAAAAAGGCGGCTGGTTCCTTGTGATTCTGCTTGGTGCTACTGGAGTGTTTGGTCGACTTCGTCTTGAAATTGGTTGGCATGATGCTCATACGGGAATTGGCAGACAGTCTCACTGCGGAAAGCCTCAACCGTGGGACACGGGGAATTGCATGCCAATTGAGTCTACAACAACACTCTCAGGGGAGCCATTGTGTCGCTTGCTTCCTCGGAATACTAGAAGCAAGAGGCAAACTCACGGTAGAGTAAACAAACTCCACAACACACCGGTCCTTCAACGCTGCGCAAGGCTCGTTGACGGCTCGCATTGAGCAATCAGTCAAAGAGACAAGCAAGCAATCCGCCAAACAAGCCGACGAAAGCCGGCGGCCGAGCGTCGTTCTCCTTCGCATCGTCCTTCGATAGGGCGCGTGCGCCGCTTGCTGTTGGCCACAAAATCTACAGTAAGCCGGGCTAGTTGTTGGGCGCCAACAGGAGACGGAGAAAATGGCCGTCAGCCACTCGGTTTTCCGTTGCCCGCCTTCATGGTTCACATGACGGACCGTTCGTCGGACGAGGAAAGGTTCCAGAAGCTTGACACTACATTACTCGTGCAAGTCTGTACTAACAGCTGGTGATCCCACCGCCTCCAAAGCCCCCCCCCTCAATCTCCCCCAGGTTTCCCCAAGTCTGTGGACGGAGAACTCGATCAACTTTAATCAGGATCTGGGTCAGAACTGGGGAAGATTCGAATTACTACTACTAGTAGTAGAGCTCATGGACAAGCGAGGCAGCTCATGCGTGCTATGGCGAGAGAACAACAAATGCCTCGTTCTGTGTGGCGTGAACCGGAGGATGCCGAGATTTCAGACTCCAGCTCGTCTTGTCAGTCAGCACCCTATTGCATTCCTCCGGGATGGGACTTGTACATGCTTGTACCTGCACCTGCGGGTTGTGTGCAAACGTACTTTGGTAGTAAAAGAACTGATCATACGATCCGTCTGACCTTTTTTCCCGTGTATTTTGCTTATGTGTAACGGGCATGTCTTCTGCACCCGTCTGATGTTCAGCACGCCTGAGGCTGAGATTGGTCGCTCGAACGACTATTCTTCTTTACAATATGTGAGCTTTCCCACCGAAGTTTTAAGTGAGTAAGGATCAAGGATTCAGCTTTTCCTAATTCCAATTGCCCTTCCAAAGCCGTAGACAGCCGTAGACAGCCGGGGTGGGCGTCGACAAATGCTGCTACAACCTGCATAGAACTTCTAGCACCTTTTGCTCCATTCTAGACGACCAAGCCTTAGAGCTCGGCCCCATTGTGACGGGCTCTTGTATGGACGCCACCAACTCTGTAAAGTCCCACAACGGGGCAACGAGACCGGGGAACACGCCTCCGTAAGAGCTAGAAGACATGCTTTGGAAGGAAGATGATGATGCGTGTATGGAGTAGCTGTGGTTCGAAGGGGTTTGCAGCGCATGTCATGCTACCGGCCTTCTCAACCGCATAAGCACATACCTGTCAATGAATGTGTGTGTATCCAGGGCTTACTCACCGTGTTGACGTGAGTGCAGACAGTCTTTTGGTCCACTAGAAAGAGAAGGATAGTATCACATACCTATGCACAAGGTAAGTTGCAGCCTCAAGGATAGGCACTACTTGGCAGATGACTGACGTGACGAGGCACATTGCCCCCTCCAGATAATCACTTTTGCCGTCTCGACAGAGTTCAGCAACTAATAACGACCCCAGGAAGATGGAAATCGTCTCCAGAGTCGGGAAATGCAATGTCATGGGATAGCTAGACTGAGCGGCCCACGAGAAGAGCACCAATGCCGGCGTGATGAACAGAGCCACATTCATGCTTCGTCCGATGGCGAACTCGAGGGCAGTTGTCATGTGATTGTTGTACGCAGCTGCGACCGCTTCGATCCGAGCTGGCCCATCGGTAGCCAAGGGTAAGAGGACGAAGCTCACTACTCGTTTACTGAGAAAATCCGAGTCCGTGACTGAGCTCATGGTGCGCATGAGGAAGAAGGATGATAGCGACGCCATGCCCAAGACGGTGATGAGAAGCAATGCCTCGACAATGCCTAGGAATACTCGACTCATAGTAGACCCGTCAACCAGTTCAGGCGACGCAGCTTCCACGAATAGTTGTCGGTGAGACCTCCATCGATAGTGCTGGTACACAACGAACAGGAACAGAAGGGCCAGAGAGACGGAATGCGACATTCGCACCAATTTGTCTTTACAATCTGGGTCAACCGAGCAATGAACTTCGGATATCGCAGAGGGGACGACGAGGGACGTGGAGGCGACCATCATGAGAGAAGATGCCGTCGATGCGAAAGTCGTACTGAATATCAATTCTCGGTGACGAATGCTGCCGACCAGGAAGCACCACCCCACAACCTTTTGCCGCCACATCGTGGTATTAGACTTGCATTAGCATACCTACCTAGGTAGGGGCTTTCGCTGTGACTTACGAGAAGAAGATTGGCCAGAACACTGCCCATGATGCAGGACTGTGCTATATGAGCCGCGCCGTGCTGAATGGCAGCAATGCCGACCTACATGCTGACTGTCAGTAACCCTTTTTCCAGGTCATTCAGCCATCTTTCAGACACTGCGTACGAGTAACAAAGGTGCATTGTCAAGGATCGCATGTAGACAACCACCACTCATAGGACCCAACACGGCCGACAGCTGGCGGATTTTGCGAAGGTTCAACTTCGACAGCGGGATGATGGCGAGGAAGTTGAACCAGAATATGAGCTCCGGGGTTTCATTTTTGATACCATAGGCTATTCCCAAGGGGATGAAGACCAGGAGTATATTCGAGTAGCTGCCCGGCGTGAGCATCCTGGCCACCTCCCAAAGCCCTCGCCGACACGAACCGGAGCCAGGCATGAGAGAAGGATGCTGCTCTACATCTTGATTGAGGACGGGGGTTGGTAGAGTAAAATATCTGGGATCGGAGGGAGCAGCTGCCATTTGTTGATTGCCGCATTAGATAGATCATAGGGTAGCATTGTCTCGTCGCATCATGATGCTGCGTGTTGTGAAGAGCATTATGAAGGCAAAAAAGATCGCAGTTGAACGCAATAACTTGTGAATTGACCGAACATCTGAAGTGGCGTGGGAATTGAGTTTCTACATCTCTTCACAGCTGAATATCATTATAGGCCTCTGGTTTCTCTAGTCTTTGACTTTCATCGCCACTCGCTGATTCGTTCAACCTGCTATTGGTTAGAGATCTCAGCGAGGCTGAATGCGGCGTGTTTAGAAGAATCTCCCCCGCAGCCGGTAATAATAGCAATCTCCAGAAGCCGTCAGCGCTTCCATATAACAAGAGCTCTATCAATTTGACAACTTCTCACTTTTCAATTTGACGTTGCAATAAGAAGAAAACCAGTGGCATCGCGTCGGAAAACGCGGATTGTTATCGCGTTGATAATGCCTCTGCATGGAGCCAAATCGCGTGATAGATTTCGGACAGGGTTTCAAAGATCATTATGATATCACGACGCAGGTGATAGATGCTAGAGATTCAGACTTCTCACCGCTGAATGTGACGTCACGAAGGCTTGAAACCGCTGAAACCTCCATAGAAATAGAGTTCCATCTTCTCAGCTCTGTTTATAAGGGATCGCGATCCTCCAAGGACCGGAACGCGTAGAGCGGATGCACTGTCCGGCTCCATCAAAGACATTATCGCTGCAATCAAGCCAAAGGCCGCCATGGACCTCTCGGACTTTGAAGATCTCGGAATCAGTTCCGATGCCGAGGACGACAATGAAGCAGATGAGCCCTACATGACGCCAGCAGTTTCTGCAAAATCTTACAGAGAAGGCGATGGGCCTCGTCCGCCTTGGGAGGGACGACGAGACAAGCTGGTCGGCATCGTGGATATGGGAAGGCGAGCCATTCTGACAAGCCAAACCAACCGCCTACAGGTTCCCTTATTGCTAACCGAAACTATGCGCAATCAGCAATGGAATTCGATTCTCAATCACGGACCTGACCCCTGACAGAGCGCGTATCCTGCCGACGGTGCTGGCTTATCGATCCGGCATATCGCTCTATGACTCGCAGTTCGATCCCGAGACTGGGGAGCAAGTTCCCATCCCGGATCATGTAATCGATCACATAGTGACCGTCTTTTCCCGCTTTCTGATCGTGTGCGAGGACATGGGAGTCGAGAAGAAGAATATCCATGTCGTGGCAACAGAGGCAACACGCAAGGCCATCAACTCAGCCAAATTCCTGGAGACTATCAAGAAGCAGACCGGCCTGTCTGTTGAAGTGCTCGCCAGCGAGGTTGAGGGCCAAGTCGGAGCGTTGGGCATCGCGAGCGGATTCGATACTCTGTCTGGCCTTGTGATGGACCTCGGAGGAGGCAGTACGCAGATTACATGGATGATTAGCCAAGGAGGCTACATCAGAATCAGTCCTATGGGCAGCTTCAGCTTTCCGTATGGAGCGGCGGCTTTGTCGAGGCAGCTTCATGAGTTGCGAAAGGGAAAGAAGAAGGATGAGGGGGAAGCCGCCGTCGCACAGCTTCGTCAGGAGATGATTGAGAAGTTTAGGTCTGCGTACAAACATCTGCAGATCCCGGACAGCATGGTCGAAAAGGCCGAGCGAGAAGGAGGCTTCCGCATATATCTGTCAGGTGGCGGGTTCCGCGGCTGGGGCTATCTGCTGCTGTATCTCAACCAGATCCACGGCAAGCATTATCCAATCTCCATCATCAATGGGTACACAGTCGGGCGAGACCAATTCGAGAATACAGAAAGAGTCAAGGAGATTGCAAAGGCAGCAAAGGACGTCTTCCGGGTTTCGGATCGCCGTCGCTCGCAGGTTCCCGCAGTGGCCTTCTTAGTCAACGTCCTGGCCGAAGCCATTCCCCACGGCATCCGGGAGGCTCACTTTTGCCAGGGGGGTGTGCGAGAAGGATACCTCTTCCGCACTCTGCCGCCAGAGATCCGGCAACTATCGCCGCTGGAAGTGGCAACGCAGAATCTCGCGCCAACGTCCTATCGCAGTATTCAAGAGCTGATCAAGCGAGCCATCCCAGCGCCATCGAGACACGAGACGAGGAAGTTTCCGGACGAATTTGGAGAGCATGTCATCAATTCGTTTGCCAATACGATATACGTTCACATGTTCATGTCGAAGGAGACGGCATCGACAGCCGCGCTCTATTCGACGAGTGTGGGCATGATGTCTTCTACGCACGGAGTGTCCCACCAAGACCGCGCCCGACTTGCATTGATGCTCGAATCTCGATACCGAGGCGAACTGCCACCGCGAGAGATGGAATTCCGAGAGGCTCTGCGCTCTCTCATAACGCCAGAGGAGGTGTGGTGGACAACGTATCTCGGCAGAGTCGGATACCTTATCACGCGACTGTATCCATCCGGGGAAATCGACACCAAAAAGCCCAGGGTGGTTTTTTCATCAGAGTGGTCATGGACATTGGGCAAGAAGAAGAACAAGGAGGGCTTGGTGCTGACGTTGTCGGTACAGAAGAAGAAGGACGATCCCGCAAGGCTGAAGCATGCGCTGGAGGACAATGTTAAGCTGATTCAAAAGGTTGGGAAGAAGAAGCATTGGATTGGAAAGGAGGATCCCTGGGGAATGAAGGTCAAGGTGGTTGTTGTTGAAGAGGGCATTTTGGAATCGTCAGACTGAGAGCGTTAGGAACTTTTACGAGGTTGTGTATAATAATAACTGATCATGTAATCTACCATAAGGGTCACTTATATCCAAAGCACGTTATTTGAACAACAACAATTTGATATGACTAGACTAAGAAACTGCGGGTTGCTAAGAACCCGAGATTCAGTGGACTATACAGAAATAGAGTAAAGGAAATCGATGAGTGTTGAGACTCATATAGATAGATGGTAAGGAAATGCATGTGCCAAATAACAGATCCACGACTGAAGACAATTTGATATAAATAGGAATAGAAACAATGTGAAAATACAGGAAGGAAATAAAAAGGAAAAGTTGAGGAACAGTTTAGAAAAACTCAACAGCCAGGCACAATTCCTCAGCCATGGCGCTGGAAAGTGTCCGCCCGACGAGGCTGAGCAAAGCCATCAGTGGACGTCTGAATGAAGCCGACCTTCATAAGGTAGCGCATGCTCATCTTTACAGCCATGTGCCACTGCTTGTGCTCACTGCCTTCGATCTCAATGTCTTGAGCAGATCGAGGAGTGCCAAGGTTGCCAAGGAAGTGCTGCACAGGCCACAGAGGATGCTTGTCGCCGACTTGATTCATCGACTCCAACGCACGGTGAGTCCATTCATCTTGAGAAAGAGGCTCGCAGGGGACGTCCAGCTCCTTGTTGATGAGATCCCAGAAGACTGTTGCCGGCATGCCGCCCGTGGCACTGACGTAGGGAGCGATGCCCTGCTTGCTGTAAAGTTGGCTGAGCACGGATGATGCCACAGTGTCAACGTCGGAGATGTAGACCCAATGGTCCTCGGGCTCGGCAGGATAGACTCCAAGAGAAGCGGCGGCGGAAACAATTCGCCACAGCACATCGTCCACGTTGGCCACACCAGTTTCAGGAGATCCGATGATGCGGCCGGGCTTGAGAGTGGAAATGCGGTTCTGGTCAGCCGGGAGGGTCTTGATGACCTCCTGGATGATGCCCTCGGAGACGAACTTGGTCTGGATGTAGCCAGTCGAGTTGTTGAGATACTGGCCCAGAGCTGTGCGGTCGGTGGTGGGATCAGACTTGATGCCGCCGGAGACGAAGACGAACTTGGGGGAAGCGGGCGAGGTGACGGTAGCCTTGAGGAGATCCACCGTGGAATCAACGTTGGCGGCACGCATCTTGTCGTAGTCGGCGTTCCAGTTGACGATGGCACCGTTGTGGATGATGGCATCGACGTTGTTGTTGCTGGACTGGCCGGCCAGGCGAGCCCATTGCGAACTGCTCAGGCCCATGCGCTTCTTGCTCAGATCACCACACCAAATCTCAATCTTGCTTGTGTACTCTTCGCGCCACCAGCCTGCAATCTTCGCAGTGTCGCGGAGACGGTCCATTCCGTGGTTGGCAGACTTGGATCGTACCAGGGCGATGATGGAGGCAATGGAGTCGTTGCAGAGAAGTTGTCTGAGGAGTTCTTGACCGAGGAAGCCAGTGGCACCAGTCAAAAAGACGGTGGCCTGCTCAGGCAGCTCAGTCTTAGAGTGGGAAACGACGTTAAGATCACCAGAAGCCAGGATCGAGCGTGAGAGAGATGAGATCTCGCCGTTGATATCGACGACTCCAAGTTCTGCGCCGTCTTGCCCACTGCGTTCGCTGTCGATGTGCTTGGCCATGTTTGCAATCGTGGTATGCTTCGAGTTGAGAAGGGACATGCCGAGTGAGACATCATACTGGCTAAGGATAGCCTTGGAAATGGTGACAATGCGGATAGAATCACCGCCCAGACTGTAGAAGTTGTCATCCATTCCGATGGTCTCTGCAGGAAGATCAAGCGTAGACGCCCACTGGTTACGGAGCCAGAACTCGACGTCGGTAGAGCAGTCACGGAAGGGCAGACGCTGGCCAGCGAGGTATTTCGAAAGATCATCCGGCGTAAGGTTGGCAATGGATGCGAGAAGCATCTTTCGGTCTAACTTGCCGGCAGCGTTGTGAGGCATGTGGTCGACAGGGATGAGATACTTGGGCACCATGTGGCTAGGGAGCGTCGATGCGATAGTTGTAGCAATGTCAGACAGCGTCTCGCGGAGTTCGCTGGTGAGCTCCGTGAGGCGAGTCTCCTTGGAAGCACTCTCCGTCTCTTGATGCGAGCTGAAGCACACAAAGGCGAGAAGAGACTCGCGGCCGGCCTGTCGAGTAATGTCGACAACAACGTGCTCAATAGAAGCGTTGGAGCGTTTGACGTGGTATTCGATCTCGCCAAGCTCGATACGCTGGCCGCGGATCTTGACTTGCGTGTCCTTTCGGCTGACGTACTCGATCGATCCATCTGGAGTGTAGCGAACCAAGTCACCAGTCTTGTAGAAGCGGCGTTCACCAACATTGACATTCGCTGGTAGCCACTCGACTTGATCGATGAAAGACTGTCTTGACTTTTCCTCGTCGTTGATGTAGCCGCGTGCCAGAGACGAACCCTGGAGCAGCAACTCACCAACGCAGCCGATGGGCATGAGGCGGTTGTGGTTATCAGGGTCGACAATCCAGAGTCCGTGGGTAAAGCTACGACCCACGTTGGTGACTGATACCTTGATCGACGACGAATACGTGTTGTTGGTCGAACCAACGCAGCCCTCTGCTGGGCCATAGCCGTTGTGAAGGTCGATCTCGTCGGCCCAGGTGTCGATGATTTCTTGAGAGGGCGCTTCACCCATAAGAATGACAGTCTTCATACCGGGAATCTGCTCCGGAGAGAGAGTCTTGATAAAGGTCGGAGTCAGGAAGGCGTGGTTGATGCGAGCCTCACGGATGAAAGCTGCAGTGTTGTGAACACGTTCGTGCTCTGTGGGCACGCAAACGGTAGCACCGGCCACCAGCGCGGAGAAGATCTCGGCGATACAAGCGTCGAAGACGAAGTTGGCGAATTGCAGCGTCCTTGTGTCGTCGTTGAATGAAAAGGCCTCGCGTTGTCGGAGGAGGGCTGCGGAAATGGCCTTGTGGTCAATGACGACGCCCTTTGGCTTGCCAGTTGAACCTGATGTAAACAAGACATAGGCGGCATTGTTGGGACCTGACTTGATAAACGATTGGTCGCCGGTGTCGATTGTAGAGAAGAAGGCAATCAGAGATGGCGAGAGCTCAATCATGTTTTGAACCATGCCTTGAGAGTCAGGGGCGGTTGTGGGTGACACAATCATGAACTGGGCGTTGACCTCGTCTATCAAGGCCTGGCGGCGGCTTGCTGGGTAGGACGGGTCCAAGGGCATGAAAACACCACCGGCCTTGAGAATACCAATCATCGCGACAATGGCCCAGATGGACTTGTCGAAGCAGAAAGGCACGATGGTTTCGGGTCGAACACCAAGACTGCTGAGGTAGACTGCAAGCTGAGTTGTCAGTCGATCCAGCTTGCTGTATGTCATGCTTCCTTCGCTGCTGTACAAAGCTTGGTGAGCAGGTCTGCGAGCAACTTGCTTCGAGAAGAGATCGTGCAGAGTGGTTTCTGAAGGACCATAGATTTCGTGGTTCCATTCCAGCTGCTTCTGCAGGTCCCATGAACCAGCTACCTTGACATCACCAATCAAAGTCTCATCTTGGGCAACGAGTTGTCTTGCAACGTTGCCAAACTGCTCAGAAATGGCTGTAGCCTGGAATTCGGTCAGAGCATTGGTGTCGTAAATCAGCAGCAGCTCGACATGGCTGTCCATGATGGCAATTTGAAGGACCAAGGGATAATTGGCAAAGTTCTGCATCGATTCTTCAGCAGAGTTTTCAGAGTCGCCGGGCAATAGGATCATGTCCGTTTCAGACACGGCCTTGTCGTCGGAAATCTGCTGTTGGGCAGGTTGGATGACCAGCAAGCTCGAAAAGTCGCATGCTTGTTTGGCGTCAGGGCTTAGAGCTGCGATATTCTGGAGGCCAAACTGCTCATAGGCAACCATCTCTGCGGCCTGAATCTGGACGTCTTGCAGGAACCGCGATGCTGGCTGATCTTGAGCCAAACGGATTCGGACAGGAACGGTAGCAAGCATAGGACCAGGCATAGAATCCAATCCTGGAACTGGTGCGTGACGGCCCGAGAGTGTAGTCCCGAAGCACACGTCGTCAACACCGCAGTATTGAGCCAAGACAATAGACCAAGCTGCCCTCATGATTGTGGCCTTGGTGATGGATGAGTTGGTCAGGCGAGGGAAGTCGACAGCCTTTCTCAAGATTCGGGTCACATCAGCCTTGCTCTTCGAAGCAGTCAACTGCTGGTCAACGGCAGGGAACGAAGCCGGCCTGGCGTCGTGAAGTTGGCGTCTCCAGTACTCTGCGGCCTCGTGTTGGTCGATGCTCGTCGTGTATTTTACGAAGCGGGCGAAAGGCCGTAGAGGAGGCATTTCGGTGCCAAAGTAAGCGGCGTAGAGCGAGCCCATGATGAGCGGGTGCGTCCAACCGTCATACACCGAGTGGTGAATGTGCCAGGCGAAATAAGTGCTGCCGCCATCTTCAATCAGAGCATAGCGGCAGAGACGAGAGCCATAGCCCATGTTGAAGGATCCAATCGCCTTCTTCATGTAGGACTGCAGCGAAACGCCCGTGGCAGGCTCCCACAGCGACCTTGAAGTGTCCTTGATGACGGCTTGGATAGCGGTGTAGCCAACAAGAACAATGGATGTTCGAAGGTTGTGGCAAACCTCAACTGTCTTGTCCCAAGCCGCCTTGAATCGCTCAACATCGACGTGATCAGGAAGGCGGTACACGTAGCGAGCTGTGTAAGAGCCGGGCTGCTTGACGGACAAGGCCATGAGACCTTCCTGCAGCTTGGTTGTTGGGTAAGCATCCTCGATCGACTGGCCAGCAGAGAGTTTGCACTGCTGCTCAATCTCACGAGTGATGGCATCGCTCTCAGAATGCTGGATCAGACTGAAGGGCTCAGCCTCGTAGGCATCACTGATACCGCCGAGATGGGCCGATGCAGCAACTGAGGACAGTCTCGGGTCGGCAAAGATGGTGGCCACGGTGAGTGAGATGCCCGTTTCTTGAGCCAGAGTCACCAAGTGGATGGCTGAGATGGAGTCACCTCCGATTTGTAGGAAGCTATCGTTCTTGCCAATCTCTTCCGCCGGGATCCCAAGGATCTGGGCCCAAAGGTCGCGCAGCTTGAGTTCCATGTCAGTGGTCGGCTCAACCTTGTCTGCCTTGCTGGGAGCAAAAGTGGCGAGCTCCTCAGGAGACAGAGAGCTTGCGAGAGTTCGCAGTTGTTTCCTGTCGAGCTTCATCGATGTGATGAAGGGCATGTTTCGGACCGGCAAGAC
Source organism: Trichoderma reesei QM6a (assembly GCF_000167675.1). NCBI lineage: Eukaryota > Fungi > Ascomycota > Sordariomycetes > Hypocreales > Hypocreaceae > Trichoderma > Trichoderma reesei. The sequence continues at coordinate 188,172 of NW_006711171.1, read as the reverse complement.
AAGACTGGGCATCATGAAAGCGGGGAGCACAGCCTTGAGGTTGTCGAGAAGGGAGACGATGGCAGCACGAAGACTGTCACTTGGCTTGATCAGGTTATCAGAGAAGCTGGTAGTCTCATTGTCGTCGTAAGTGCCCGCAAACGACACAAAGGCAACAAGGGCTTGTCCAGCTTCTCTAGTGATGATGTCCACAGCCGCATGCTCGATATCTGGAAGAGCTCGCTGGACATGATATTCAACTTCGCCGAGCTCGATACGTTGGCCACGAAGCTTGACTTGAGTGTCCTTACGGCCAAGATACTCGAGAGAGCCGTCGCTGCAGTATCTCACCAAATCACCAGTCAGGTAGAAGCGCTGAGGACCAGCGATGACTGACGACAAGGAAGCAATCTCGGTGACAAAGGAGCTTCTGGTTCTCTCTAAATCATTGATGTACCCACGGGCAAGCACATGGCCCTGGATGGCGAGTTCACCAACACAACCGACGGGAGTGAGTGCGTGATGGTTGTTCGGTTCGACAACCCAGCAAGAACTGTTGAATGCCTTTCCGATGACACGCGGCGAGTCTCTGCTCGATGAAAATGGATGCCACGTTGCGTAGTTGCAAGCCTCGGCAGGTCCGTAACCATTGATGAGCTTCACACAATCGCACCAAGCATCAAGAATGTCCCTACCAGCAGGCTCACCACCAAGTACCAATGTCTTGAGGCTGGGAACCTGGTCAGGCGTAAACGTGCGGACAAACGAGGGCGTCAACATGGCAGTGTTGATCTGGGCCTTGCGTACAAAGCCTGGAGCATCCTGCAGACGTTCGACTTCGTCTGGAATACAGACAGTACCGCCAAAGGTCAGTGTTGCGAGAATCTCACCCAAGCTGCCGTCAAAGATGTAGTTGGAGAATTGGAACACGCGGGATGCAGGGCTGAGCTCGTAGACGCGGCCGTAACCGATTGTGCTTGTTGTCAGAGCAGAGTGTTCCATGACCACACCTTTAGGCTTGCCCGTTGAGCCAGAAGTGAACAGCACATAGGCTGCATTTGATGGGCTGGGGCGTCTGGGCTCGACGAGGGTTTGGCTTGGGGCAGATAAGCGAGCCATGAAGTCGGACGAAAGCTGGACAATGCGAGGAGCCATGCCAGCACACGAGGCAGCGGCCGACTCGGATGCAATGATGATTTGGGCGCCAACTTCCTTGACGAGGGCTTCACGGCGGTTGATCGGATGCGAAGGGTCCAGGGGAACGAAGACACCTCCCGCCTTGAGGATACCGACAATAGCGACGACAGCCCACATGGACTTTTCGAAGCAGAAGGGAACAATCGTCTCTGGACCAACGCCCAGCTGGCAAAGATGGCTTGCTAGGACGTCGGTTAACCGGTCAAGAGCAGCATAGGTCATGCTACCCTCAGACGAAAAGATCGCTTCATGGTTGGGATCGCGCTGGGCATTGTCGGAAATCAAGTCGTGGACACAGGCCTCGATAAGTTCCGGAGCACTGGCATTCCACCCGAGGACTTGCTGAAGGTCCCAAGGGCCTGCAAGGGACAGGCTACTGAGAGTTTCTTCGCTCTGCGTCAGCAGCTGCTGCACAACGTGATCGTAGTGCTGTGAGATGGCCTGGAGTTGGTGCTCAGACAAGACGCTGGGGTCATAGATGAACATCAGGTTGACCATGTCATCGTATACGTGACACTGGACGACCAGAGGGTAGTTGAAGTAATTCTGCAGCGCCTCTTCGGCACGAAGAAGTTCGGAATCAGCAGCGACCAGGAGGGCCTCCTCGGAGCTTTCACCCGTTGATCCAATGTGCTGGATAGGCTGAACAGCCAGCAAGCTGCTGAAATCAACGGCGTCCTTGAACTCGGCACCAATCTTGGAGATATTCTGGAGGCCATATTGTTCGTACTCGACCATTTCCGAGGCTTGAATCTGCACATCGCGGAGGAGTTTGGCTACCGATTGCTGTGTGTCAAGGCGGACGCGGACAGGCACAGTAGCAACGACCAAGCCTGTAGTAGCCTCAAGACCAGGGACGGACGCGTGACGGCCAGACACAGTTGTGCCGAAGCAGATGTCGTCTGAATCGGAGTAGCGGGCAAGGACAATGGCCCATGCCGTTCGAAGGATGGTCGCCTTGGTGATGGATGAGTTCGTCGTTCGCGGGAACTCAATGACCTTGTTCAGGAACTGAGAAGCAGGCTTGACAGAGTCGGGGCCGATGACGTCCGTAGTGGGCGGGAAGGCAGCCTTCTTAGCTCCAGACAGCTGCGTGGTCCAATAGTTGACAGCAGCCGTCTCGTCAAGGTCAAGGGTGTACTTGACAAAGCCAGAGTAAGGCTGCAGGGCTGGGACCTCAGTATCGCGGTAGAAAGCATTCAGTGTACCGAGGATAAGAGGCAAGCTCCAACCATCAAAGATTGTGTGGTGCACGCTGAGGGAGAAGAAGTTGTCGCCGGTCTCCTCATCTTGGATCAGAGCATATCGGCAAAGTCGCGATCCATACTTCATATCAAGGCTTTGAGAAGCGCGGATGTAAGACTCCAGGCCGTGGCCCAGGCCAGAGTCCCAGGAGATGTCATCCTTGACAACGACTTGAACATGTTTCTTGTCAACAAGAATGATCCGGGTACGCAGGTTGCTGCAAGCCTCGACAGTACGCTCCCAGGAGGTCTTGAAGCGACCAACATCGACATGAGGGGGCAACTGATAGACGTGCTTGGCGATGTAGGATCCAGGTTGCTTGATTGCAATTGCCATCAAACCCTCCTGAAGACTTGTGCAAGGGTAAGCATCCTCAAGGGCAAGGTAGTTTGGCAAATTGCATTTAGCTTGGGCCAGACTGGTCAGTTCTTCGATGCTGATACCGGGTAGCATGCTGAAGGGCTTCACGTCGAAGCTCTTGGCGACGTATCCGACCTTTGCCGAAGCTGCTAGAGATGAAAGTCGAGAATCGGCAAAGATGTTTGCAACGGTAATGCTAATTCCGGCTTGCTGTGCAGCAGTCACCAGGTGGATAGCAGAGATCGAGTCACCGCCAATTTCCAGGAAGGCATCGTTGCGTCCTATTTCGCCAGGCTCTAGCTTGAGGACTTGCGCCCACAGATCACGGAGCTTGAACTCGAGGTCAGACGCGGGCTCGACCTTTTCTCTCTTGGATGCCGAGTAGGCAGCAATGTACTCGATAGAGAGGCTGTGGGCAAGCGAAAGAAGCGGCTTCTTGTCGAGCTTCATTGATGTGATGAAAGGCATGCATCGAAGAGGGAGAATGATGCTTGGTACCATGTAGCCTGGTAGAGAGGCCTTCAAGCCCTCTCTCAAACCATCAAGCAGGGATCTCATGGACTCATCAGCAGCAAGGAGGTTCAGAAGCAGGTTATCCGAATCCCACTGAGCGTCCGCGTTGCCAGAGAACGAAATGAACGCGACTAGCAAGTCACCGGTGTCTTTGTGAATGACATCAACAGCGACGTCTCGCACGCTCTTGAGTGACTGAGTGATGTTGTATTCGATTTCACCCAGTTCTAGACGCTGACCACGCAATTTGACCTGAGAGTCCTTTCGTCCCAGGTATTCGAGCTTACCGTTTGAATTGTAGCGGACCAAGTCTCCTGTGAGGTAGAATCGCTTAGGCTCATGCAGCGAAGATGATGGAAGAGAACTAATGTCGCTAACAAACGATTGCTCTGTCTTCGCCTTGTCATTGAGATAGCCGCGAGCCAGAGCGTGGCCTTGCAGAACCAGCTCTCCTGTGCAACCTATAGGGGCAAGGATGTTGTGGTTATCAGGTTCAACGACCCAACAAGCACCGTTGAATCCGGATCCGATGATACGAGGAGACTCGGAACTTGACTTGAAGACGTGTGTAGTCGCGTAGTTGCAAGCTTCAGCTGGTCCGTATCCGTTGTACAAAGTGACGCGGTTAACCCACATCTCCAAGGTGCTCTTGGAAGCAGCTTCGCCGCCAAGAACAAGGGTCGTCAGATGCGGCACCTGGTCAGGCGTAAAGGTTCGCACAAAGGACGGGGTCAACATGGCTGTGTTGACCTTTGACGTGCTCATGAAGGCAGGGGCACTACCGAGGCGTTCGTCCTCACTGGGGATGCAGATTGTTCCACCAAAGGCCAACGGACCAAAGATCTCGCCCAAGCTACCATCAAAGATATAGTTGGAGAACTGGAACACTCTCGACAACGGTGACAGGTTATACACCTTGCCATATCCAATAGTAGTAGAGCTGAATGAGCCATGCTGCATAACAACGCCCTTGGGCTTGCCCGTCGAACCGGAGGTGAACAGGACATATGCCGTGTTCCTCGGTCCAACCTTTGGCAGGATCCTAGGCGTTACAGAAGCGGCCAGCTTAGCCATAACACTGGGTGACAGCTCAACAACGTGCTCAAACATTCCTTTGCATGAGGCGATAGCGCTAGAAGAAGCCACAAGCACGCGAGCACTGACTTCCTTGACCAAAGCCTCGCGACGGCTGGTTGGATGCGAAGGATCAAGGGGCACAAACGCGGCGCCAGCCTTAAGAATTGCTAGGATGGCAACCACCGCCCACATCGATTTCTCGAAGCAGAAGGGCACCACTGTCTCGGGGCCGGCACCTAGAGAGCTCAGATGCGTGGCGAGGATATCGGTCAGGTGGTCAAGTTCACCATAGGTAAGGCTGCCTTCGGACGAGTAAATAGCCTCGTGGTGAGGAGAACTCAGCGCATGCTTTGAGAAGATGTCGTGAAGACAAGTGTGGACAAAGTCGGGTTTCCTGCTATTCAGCTGCAGAGCTTGTTCAAGATCCCAAGGCCCTGAGATACTGACGTCGCCCAATGGCTCATTACCCTGGGCACTCAGTTGCTGGACAACATGGTCGAACTGCTGCATGAGCGCGTTCAGCTGTGTCTCTTCAAGGACATCAGTGTCGTAGACGAGGACCAGATTCACATGGTCATCCATGAGGTGGCACTGAATAACCAAGGGGTAAGAGAAATAGTTCTGCAGCATGTCCTCAGCATTAACATGGGGCGAGGCAGCGGGAATGACAATAGCACCCTGGTCAGCAGGATTGCCGCTGTCTGCACTCATATGCTGGACAGGTTGGATAGCCAGGAGAGAGGTGAAGTCGCAAGCGTCCTTTGCGTCGGAGCCAAGTCTGGAGATATTCTGGATACCAAATTGTTCGAAATCAACCATGTCATTGGCCTGCTTCTGAACATCTTGCAGGAATCCAGAAAGAGGCTTCTGCTTGTCAACATGAATACGAACAGGAACGGTGGCGACCACAAGACCAGGCATAGCCTCAAGACCAGCCACATTGGCATTGCGACCAGAGACTGTGGTGCCGAAGCAGACATCATCACTGTCAGAGTAGCGGGCCAATACGATGGCCCAAGCGGCGCGCAGAATAGAGGCCTTTGTGATGGACGTCTTTGACTTGGGGAAGCCAATGGTCTTGTTCGCCACACGCGTCTGAGAAGACCCTGACTTATCGCTCGGCGCCGGGAAACTTGCGCGTTTGGCACCCTTGAGCTGCTTCTCCCAGTAGTCGGAAGCGACGCCGTGATCGAGTTCCATGGTGTACTTGACGAATGCTGCATATGACTGCAGAGAAGGAAGCTCAAGATCGTAGTAGGCCGCAGACAAGGTACCCATCACCAGCGGAAGAGACCAACCATCAAAGATGGTATGATGGATGCTGAAAGCAAAGTAGTTACCAGTCTCTTCTTCAATGAGGGCATAGCGACACAGACGCTGGGCAAAACCCATCTCTATGTGGAGCGTTGAGCGAGCATAAGTCTCGAGCGAAGTATCGTCGGTGTTATCCCACTCAATGTCGTCCTTCAGCAGAACTTGGACGGTAATGCCGTTGACAAGCACCATGCGTGTGCGAAGGTTGGCACAGCTCTGGACGGTACGCTCCCAGGCCTTGCGGAATCTGGAAACATCGACGTGGTCGGGAATTTGATACACATACTTGGCAATGTAAGATCCGGGTTGCTTGATTGCAAGGGCCATGAGACCTTCCTGTAGCTTTGTGCAAGGATAGGCATCATCAAGCAGGTCATCCCCGGCGAGGTTGCATTGCTCCTTGGCAGCTTCTGTGACCAGTTCCTTAGTAAGGGAGTCTCCCAGGAGGCTGAAGGGTTCGACTATCGTGGACGCATTGCTCTGATCAGAGTTGGCTGCAGCCACCAGGGCAAGCTTCGAAAGGCGAGGGTCGTCAAAGATATCCTTGACAGCAATTGAGATACCAGCCTCACGAGCGTTGGTAACGAGCTGGATGGCAGTAATAGAATCACCACCGATTTGCAGGAAGCTTTCATCGCAGCCAATCTCTTCCTTGGGCATGTGCAACACGACGGACCAAAGCTCCTGCATACGGGCCTCCATCTCAGTGTCAGGCATGCGCTTGACGCCGTTGCTTAACGAGTACGCCGCATGGTCTTCTTGGCTGAGCTCGGAAACAAGCTTCTTCAACCGGTTCCTGTCAAGCTTGGTGGACGTAATGAAAGGCATGTAACGGCATGGAATGAAGAGCGAGGGCACCATGTACCGAGGCAGCGTGACATGCAGCTGGCTGACCATGCTGGTGAGCTGTCTCTGAAGGTCTTCCGTCACAGGCAGGAAGATGTCATCGTTATCCGGCTGAGAATTGCCGGCAGTGCGCGTCACATCAGAGTAGCAGAAGTACGCAATGAGTCTTGTGCCGGCATCGGTCCTGAAAACATCAACAGCAACTTGACGAGCGTCTGTGAGGCTGCTGCGGACGTGATGCTCGATTTCTCCAAGCTCAACACGCAGACCGCGAATCTTGACTTGGGTATCCTTTCGGCTAGCGAATTCGAGTGTACCGTCAGGGTTATATGACGCCAGATCGCCGGACTTGAAGAATCGTGACCAAGGAGCCTGGTCTCGGTATGGCGCCCACTCAGGTAGCTCATATACCGTAGAGGCCTTGGTGCGCTCGACGTCGGCAAGGTATTCCCTCAGAATCGTGGGACTTTGGATGACGACCTCGCCCATTGTGCCGATAGGGGCAAGCTTCGTATGGTCCGTAGGGTCAACAATCCAGCAGTACCCTCCAATAGGACGACCAATTGTCAATGGCGACTCATCAAGGCTTGTAAACTCGTGCAAGGAGCTGACGACGCAAGTCTCAGCAGGGCCCCAACCGTTCCACAAGCGGACCTTGGTACACCAAGTGGTGAACACGTCGCGTGGAATAGCTTCACCAGCCAAGAACACAAAGTCAACCGTTGGCACTTGCTCTGGACTGAGAGTCCGGATAAAGGACGGGGTCAGCCACAGAGAGTTGATTCTGTGTTCGGTGATGAACTGCTTCAGGCCATTCATTCTGGTGTGCTCCGATGGAATGAAAATGCAGGCGCCAGAAATAAGCTGTACGAAGCCTTCGCCGACAGACATGTCAAACACGTACGAAGCAAACTGGAGGGCTCTGGTATGAGTGCCGGTGCCCATTCGCTTCTTGATGGCGGTCTGACTGGTTGTCAAAGCACCGTGTGTCATGACCAGACCCTTGGGCGTACCCGTGGATCCAGAGGTGAAGAGAATGTACGCAGCATTGCTGGCTGAGACCGAGACCTGAGGCTCCTTTTCACCGAGTCGGACATCAATCTGCTCGAACAATGCAGGAGAGACTTCGACCACCCGATCAATAATATGAGACAGGAGGCTCTTCGTAGTATCCGATGTCAGAGCCAGCGTGGACTGAGTCTGAGAGGCAACCTGGCGAAGGCGCTGCTCAGGGTGTGATGGGTCCAGAGGAACCCATACGGCCCCAGCCTTGTTGATGGCAAGCACAGAGACCCAGTGCCAAACAGATTTTTCGAAGCAGACGTGGACAAGATCTTCAACCTGGACATTGTGCTCGTTGATGAGATAGTGGGCTAACCGGTTGGCCGCTTCGTTAAGCTGGCGGTAGGTCAACTGCCCATCCCAGGCCCAGACCGCTGGCAGATCAGGAGTTTTTCTGACTTGAGCTTCAATGAGGTGATGGATGCAAGTATCCATGACCATTGGGGCTTCAGAGTTAAAGGCTCTCGCGCGTTCGAGATCCCAGGAGGAAGCAACCGTCAAGTCGCCCAATGTACGTCCCTCGTCCGCAAAGAGTTGCGAAGCCACATGCTCAAACTGATGACACATGGCTTCCATGGATGCCTCGGAGAGGACGGAAGAGTCATAGGTAATGACCAGCTCAATGGAGTCACTCATCAGGTGGCCTTGTATAACAAGGGGATACGAAAAGTAACCTTGCATCAAGTCCTCGACCGAACCGCCTTCGACATTGGCAGGCAGAAGCAGAGCGGCCGACGAAGCGTCAGACTCAGTAGACGTGCCCTTGCTTCGAGAATCCAAGTGCGTTCGAGGCTGAACAACCAGCAAGCTCGTAAAGTCACAGACATCTCTGAAGTCAGAGTTGATCTTGCCAATGTTTGTCAAGCCATACTGCTCGTATGGCACCATCTCGTGGGCCTGACTCTGGATGGCCTGGAGGTACTTGCTGATTGTCTGACTTCGGTCCAGACGGACTCGTACGGGAACAGTCGCAACCACAGGGCCGGGCATGTCCATGAGGCCAGACACTGGAGCCTGTCGGCCAGAGATGGACGTACCTAAAGTGACATCGTCGGTATCGCAGTAGCGGGCTAACAGTATAGCCCAGGTCGCCCGCATGATGGTGGCCTTTGTGATGGCAGCATTGGCCGAGGAGCTGGCTTGGATTGTCTTGGTGATGAGTCGAGTGACCGACTCAGGTGCGGATGCTGGCTTGGATGGCGGATAAGACGCCTTGCTGGCACCTTGTAGCTGCTGAGTCCAGAAGTTGATGGTGTCATCAGCCTTGATAGATCCCAGGTACTGAATGAAGCCGGAATACGGTTTCAGATCAGGTACCTCGAGGTTGTTATAGGCATTCTGCAAAGTGGTCATGATGAGACGGACCGTCCAGCCATCGTGAACCGCATGGTGAACTGTCCAGATGAAGTAGTTGTTTCCGTTGCTTGCATCGTTGACCATGATAGCTTGAGAAAGATGAGAGCCGTAGGTCATTTCAGCCGTCTGAGCGTCTTGAATAGCAGCGTGAACATCCGTGTGTTCCTGAGACTGCCACCCGGTTTCCCCCTTGACGACTACCTGCGTGCATTTGCCATTCAGAAGGACGAGTCGGGTGCGCAGAGTCGGGCACAATGAAACAGTAGTCTCCCAAGCGGCCTTGAAGCGAGCAACATCAACGTGCTCAGACAATCTATAGGCATACTTGGCAATGTAGGAGCCCGGCTGCTTCGCTGACAGAGCCATGAGGCCCTCCTGGAACATGGTTACCGGATAGGCATCTTCGACTTCTTCGTTGTTTGTCAGGTCACAGAGTTGTCGAACTTCATCGCCAATGGCCAGCTGGCGGATAGATTCGTCTACCAGATAGAAGGGAGTAGCGTCGACGAGTGAAGTCTGCTCATCTTGCTCAATCTCGCGAGCCTTGCTTGCAACGGCCGATAAGCGCGGATCGTCAAAGATTTCCTTGACTGCAAGCGAGACGCCGGATTCTCTGGCAGCGCTGACCATGTGGATGGCAGTAATGGAATCACCACCAAGCCCCAGGAAGCTATCATCACGACCGATGGACTCAACCGGCACACCAAGTAGCTCGGACCAAAGCTTCTGCAGGAACACTTCCATTGGCGTTTCTGGCGAGCGTTTCTTGCCGCCAAGGAGTGAGTACTGGGCGATCTGGGCCTTGTCCAGTGAGCTTGTGAGCTTCTTCAGCTCATTACGGTCAAGCTTTGTTGAGGTGATGAAGGGCATGTAGCTGCAGGGGATGAACATGGTCGGAATCATATACCGGGGCAACGAGATGCTGAGCTGCCCAACAACGGCCGCCAACGTCGACTGCAAATCTTCGCTGAGCGGCAAGAATGGGCCGTCAGATGCACCGCCGCTGATGCCAGCCGTGCGGGTGTCATCGCTGAAGCACAGATAGGCGACCAGGTTCGTACCGTTTTCGCCCCTGTACACGTCCACGGCGACCTGCCTGGCCGAAGGCAGTGCCTGTTGGATATGGTGCTGGACCTCTCCAAGCTCTACCCGTAAGCCACGGATTTTGATTTGAGTGTCTTTACGAGTCGAAAATTCGATTGTGCCGTCCTGGTTGTAATAGCACAAATCACCGGACTTGTAGAACTTGTTCCAGTGTCTGGAGTCGGGGCGAGGTGCCCACTTGGGAAGGTCATACACTGTAGAGGCCTGTGTTCGTTCAGGATCAGAGAGATACTCTCGTAGCAACGTCGGACCCTGTATGACGACTTCTCCAAGCGTTCCGGTCGGAGCTAGGCGATGAGGATCTTCGGGATCAACAACCCAGCAGAAACCACCGACAGGCCTACCAACCGTAAGGGGTGACTCGTTAACTGATTGCCACTCGTGGAGTGTTGAAAACACACACGTCTCGGCAGGCCCCCAGCCATTGACCAAACGGACCTTGCCAAACCAGGTAGTCAAGACGTCCCGCGGGACGGCCTCGCCAGCTAGTAAGACGAGTTCCAGGCCGGGAACCTCGGCAGGGTTGATTGTCCGGATGAATGAGGGTGTAAGGAACGCCCAATTGATGCCCGTATCCCTGATATACTGTGTAAGGCCATTCATCCTCGTATGGTCCGACGGTATACACAGACAGGCGCCTGTGATAAGGGGTGCAATGATCTCTCCGATAGAAAGGTCAAATACAAAGGCAGCAAATTGCAACATGCGGACGTCAGGGGTTAGGCCTAGCCGCTTGACAATAGCCGTCTGAGACGTACACACCGAGCCGTGCTGCATAACAAGGCCCTTGGGTGTACCAGTTGATCCAGATGTGAAGAGAACATAAACGGCGTTGTCTGACGACACGGCTGTTTCCGGGCCCTTTTGGCTGTGCTCGTCAACCTTTGACAGTTGCACATCGAGCTGAGAGTCCACAGTAACAACAGAGTCAACCAAGCCGGTAACCAGGTCACGGTTCGAAGGTGAAGTAAGTGCTATCCTGGCTCGCGTTTGAGACACAACTTGTCGAAGTCGCTGCTCTGGGTGAGATGGGTCGAGGGGCACCCATGCGGCACCCGACTTGTTGATGGCCAGGATAGACACAAAGAACCAAGCGGACTTCTCGAAGCAGACATGGATCAGCTCATCCGGCTTGATGTCGTAGGATGCCGTTAGATAGTTGGCAAGACGATTTGCAGCACGGTTGAATTCTCGATACGTCAATTCGGCGTCCCAGGCCCTTATTGCCATTGCGTCAGGGCGGATCTCAGCTTGCCTTTCGATGAGCTGATGGACACAAGAGTCGACAATCTCTGGGATTTCGGCATTAAATTTGAGAGATTGTGCAACGTCCCAGCCGGAGGCAATAGACAGAGAACCGAGACTAAGCTGAGGTTCCAATACTAGCTGCTCCACGACGTGCTTGAACTGCTGCGACAGGGCAAACAGTTGGGCTTCCGGAAGGGCCATAGAGTTGTAGATCAAGACCAGGCTGATGTGATCGTCATGCAAGTGCGCTTGTATGACCAATGGATATGAGAAGTAATTCTGCATCACCTGGTCCTTGGTGTCAGCCGCAGCTGCTGAAGCAGCCAGTAGAGCCTGCTCGTCATCGTCGTTGTAGATCAGAGTCTGGAGAGGCTGGATAACCAGGAGCGATGAAAAGTCACACGCGTCCTTTGCGTCAGCGCTCAGTTTGCCGATGCTTTGAAGGCCGAATTGCTCGTAGGCGACCATCTTGGTAGCTTGGTCTTGCACGCCTTGAAGGAAGTCGTCAACGGTCTTCTGTCGGTCCAATCGAACGCGGATTGGCACAGTCGCGATGACTGGACCAGGCATCTCCATGAGCCCGGCAATAGGGGCTTGTCGACCTGAAATTGTTGTGCCGAAGCAAACATCATCGGTATCGCAGTAGCGTGCAAGGACCACAGCCCAAGCAGCACGAAGAATAGTGGCCTTTGTGACACCGACGTCGTTTCGGGGCAGGTCGATTCTGGTCTCCATGAACTTTGTGACATCGCCCTTGTCCGATGCTTCAACGGAAACAGACGACGGGAAAGTAGCCTTCTTCACGTCGTGAAGCTCCCTCATCCAATACTCACTGGCGTCTTGGTAGTTGATGTCCATCGTATACTTGATGAACCTGGCGTAGTTCTCAATCTTGGGCATCTCCAGACCTCTGTATGCGCTGTGTAAAGCGCTCATGATGATGGGCGTTGTCCAACCGTCGAAGACGGCGTGGTGAATGCTCCAGACAAACTGGACATCCTGGCCCTCCTCTTCGACCAAGGCGTAACGGCAGAGACGAGAACCGTAGCCCATCTCGGTCTTCTGGGTGGCACGTACATACGACATGAGAGTCATACCAGTAGTATCCTCCCAAGCAATGTCGTTCTTGATGACCGTCTGAATCGTCATCCCACCAACGGTGATGATGCGAGTCCGCATGTTGGCACACGTCTCAACAGTCATCTCCCAGGCACGCTTGAACCGGGCCACGTCGATGTGGGAAGGCAGGCGGTAATGGTACTTGGCAATGTACGAGCCAGGTTGCTTCACAGCCAAAGCCATCAGACCCTCCTGGAGCTTTGAGCAGGGGTAGGCATCTTCGATTTCCATGTCGGCTGACAGGTGCAAGTCCGAGGAACTGCTAAGGACCATGGAGTGTTGAGCCTCATTAATGAGGCTGAACGGCTCAATTGGGACAATATCCTCGATTTCAGCTGCTGAGTCGGTAGCTTTAGCTGCGACAGCTAGGAGGCGGGGATCACTGAAGATGTCATCAACACTGAGAGATATGCCGCTCTCACGGGCCTTGGAGACAAGGCGGATGGCGGCAATTGAGTCACCGCCAATCCGCAGGAAGCTGTCATCGCGGCCAATGGCGGAAGCTGGCATATTCAGCAGAGTAGCCCATAGCTCCTGTAAGCGGTATTCCAACTCAGTCTCGGGCTCTCTCTTGTCACCGCCAGTGAGGGCATATTCCTCTAGCTGCTCCTTCTCAAGCGAAGCAGTAAGCTTCAACAGAAGCTTCCTATCAAGCTTGCCAGATGTGACGAGTGGCATGGCCTTGAATGGGATGAACAACGTAGGAATCATGTATCCCGGTAAGAGGACGTTTAGACGACCCAGAAGGCTGTTGATGCTCTCCTTGAGCTCGCCCGTCAAGGGCGTGATGATGTCCTTGCTGGTGATATCGCCAGTCATGCTGGCCGGGAGGGTGTCGTTGTTGAAGCACACAAACGAAACGAGGTTGACGCCAGAATCCGTCTTGAACACGTCCACAGCAACTTGTTGGACGGCGTCGAGATTCTGTCGTACGTGGTGTTCGACTTCGCCCAATTCCACTCTCAAACCTCGGATCTTGACCTGCGTGTCCTTGCGGCTGTAGTACTGAATGGTTCCATCTGGGTTGTACATCGCCAGATCGCCTGTCTTATAGAACCGGTTCCAATGACGCAAATGCCTGTTGGGAGCCCATTCTGGGAGGACAGGAACAGTTGATGAAGCCGTCTTGACCTCATCGGCAAGATACTCGCGAAGCAGATTAGGCCCTTGAATAACAACCTCACCAAAGGTGCCTGTAGGGGCTAATCTCTGCGGATCTTCAGGGTCGACTATCCAGCAGTAACCACCGACTGGTTGACCGATGGTCATCTGAGATTCGTCGATGGACTGCCACTCGTGCAGAGCACCAAAGACACACGTTTCCGTAGGACCCCAACCGTTGAGTAGACGGAGCTTGCCGAACCACAGCTCGAATACGTCGCGGCTGACAGCCTCGCCGATCAGGATCAGGAGCTCCAAGCAAGGTACCTCGCTAGGATCCATGGTACGGGCAAACGACGGGGTGAGCATGGCCCAAGTAACATTTTCCTCGCGGATGTAGCTGGTCAGTGAGTTCATCTGTGTCTCCCATGACGGGATACAGACGCAGGAGCCCGAGATCAGTGGAGCGATTATCTCGCCAATACAGGCGTCGAAGACAAACGAGGCGAATTGAAGCATCCGCACACCAGGTGCATAGCCAAGTCGCTTGCTGATGGACGTCTGGCTACTGCAGAGAGCTCCGTGTTCCATAACAACGCCCTTGGGAACACCAGTCGATCCGGACGTGAACAGTATATAGGCCACATCTTGAGGACCGACACTTGTGACTGGCCTTGCATGGTTGACTTGCGTTTCCAGGTCATCGAGGAGCCCTCTCGTCACCTCCAAAACGTTGGCTACAAGGTTGGCACACTTGGCAGCATTTGCGGGCGACGTGAGGGCCAATCTGGAGCGAGTTTGCCCAACCACTTGTTGGTGGCGTTCGGCAGGATGTGACGGATCCAGTGGAATCCAAGCTGCACCCGCTTTGTTGATGGCCAAGATTGATACGACATACCAAGCCGACTTCTCGAAGCACACGTGGACCAAGTCGCCTACTTGAACGCCCCTTGATTGGATCAGATGGTTTGCCAGTATATTAGCAGACCGGTCCAACTCAGCGTAGGTAAAGCGGGCGTCCCAGGCACTGACGGCCTCAGCGTTGGGGTTCATCAGGGCTCGTTGCTCGATCATGTTGTGGATGCAGTCGTCAACAACAGCAGGCTCATCGTGATTGGACGCCTGAGCAAACTCAAGGTCCCATTCACTTGCTACAGAAACAGCAGATAGAGGACCATCCTGGCTAAGCAGTTGGGTAACTACATGCTGGAACTGGTGGGACAAGCCAACGAGTTGATGCTCAGCAATGACATCGCAGTCATAGACGAGGACAAGCTCGACTTGGTTATCAAGCACGTAACACTGCAGGACCAAGGGGTAGTTGAAATAGTTGTCCAGCATCTCGTCAGCAGCAATGTCGTCCGTTGCTGCGGCAGTAAGGAGGGCTTCTTCGCTGGCGTTTCCAGTCGAAGTGATGTGCTGGGTCGGTTGTACAACCAACAAGCTGGTGAAATCGCAAGCCTCCTTAGCCTTGGCGTTCAATTTGGATATGTTCTGAATGCCGAATTGCTCATATGCGACCATCTCAGAGGCCTGCGACTGAATACCCTCCATGAAGGCATCCAGGGACTGCTTCTGATCCAGCTTGACGCGGACAGGGACAGTCGCGACCGCAAGGCCAGGCATTCGCTCGATTCCTGGTACAGGAGCATGGCGGCCGGAGACTGTAGATCCGAAGCAGACATCGTCAGTATCGTTATACCGTGCGAGCACAATCGCCCAGGCGGCTCGAAGGACAGAAGCCTTCGTGATTGACGTATTAGTCGACCGTGGGAATTGGACCGTGTTGCGCATGACCCTGGTTGACATCTGCGATTTCTTGGTCTTGACGGCTTCAGCTCCAGGAGGGAAAGTAGTCTTCCTAGCACCCTCAAGCTGTTGAGTCCAATACTCACTAGCAGCCGCAGAGTCCATTTCCGTCACATACTTGACGAAGCCAGAATAGGGGAGGAGTGGAGGGGCATCAGTGCCGCTGTAGAAAGCGTGAAGCGTGCCCATGATCAGGGGCAAAGTCCACCCGTCATATACCGTGTGATGAGTATTCCAAACGAAGTACCTCTCACCATTCTGCTCAATAAGCGCGTACCGGCATAGAGGGGAGCCGTAGCCCATTTGAGTGTTGTCCGGAGACATGGAGAATGAACGAATGTCGGATGCTGTCTGCCATTTCACAGAGTCTTTGATGACGGCTTGGTAAGCTGAGCCGTCAACAAGGACGATTCGCGTCCGCAGCGCTGCACAGGCTTCAACGGTCTGATCCCACGCGCGCTTGAATCGCGCGACGTTGATGTTATCAGAAAGGCGATACACATGCTTGGCGACGTATGACCCAGGTTGCTTCACAGCCAGGATCATCAACCCTTCTTGTAATCGAGTGCAGGGATAAGCATCTTCGATGATGGCTGTCTCTGAGAGATTGTCGCACTGAGAGCGTACTTGGGCGAGAACCTCATCCATAGCCGAAGCCGGGATGATACTAAATGGCTTAGTCTCATAGACGGGCATGATGTCGTCAACGTTGGCAGCCTCAGCCATGTGGGATAAGCGAGGATCGTTAAAGATGGCAGCTACCGTGAGGCCAATGTTATTCTGCTGGGCCAAAGAGACGAGCTGGATTGCGCTGATAGAGTCACCTCCAATACGCAGGAAGCTATCATTCTTGCTAATAGACTCAGCGTCAATCTGCAACACCTGAGCCCAGAGGTCTCTGAGCCTGAACTCCATGGGGGTGCTCGGTGGCTCACTCTTGCCAACAACAGGCGCGAATCGCAGACGATCTTGTGTTGATAAGTTCTGAGCGTGAGCCAGCAGTGCTTTTCGGTCAACTTTGCCATTGACGGTTTGTTCAGGCTTGCCCTCGAATACCAGATAAGACGATGGAATCATGTATGAAGGCAGCACCATTTCGAGGGAAGAGTCAACATGAGAGATGGTGGCACGCGCCTCGTCTGAGACAACCTCCATGAGATGGGCGGTCGATCGAGAGGCAACGACCCCTTCGGTGTACCACATGAAAGCAAGCAAGCTGTCATGGCCGTGTTCGTCCTTGACAACGGCGACGATAGCAGCCATGTCACTGGGGAGGAATTCGTGGATACGGGCCTCGATTTCGCCAAGCTCAACACGTTGACCGTGGAGCTTCACTTGTGTATCTTTACGGCCCATAAACTCAAACGTTCCGTCAGCGTTGCGGCGAACCAAGTCACCTGTCCTGTAGACTCTCTTCTTGTCGCTTCCCGGGAGCCAGTCGACGTTATCCATCCAGTTGGAAGCAACGTCGGCACTGACGTTGAGATATCCTCGAGCGAGCATTGGCCCTTCGATCAAGAGCTCACCAATACAACCAACGGGGACAAGTTGCTTATGGTTATTGGGCTCGACTACCCAGAAGGCTGATGATATCGGTCTTCCGAGGTTGGTTGACCGCCCAGACTTGCCAACACTTGGGTTCCAGGCACAGATGGAAGCCTCAGCAGGGCCGTATAAGCCATGGAGCTCAGTGTAGTTGATCCATCGGTCTGCACACTTCTTGCTAATGGCTTCACCACCCAAGCAGAGGACCTTGAGATATGGAACATCTGCTGGTGAAAGAAGATCCGCAACCGTAGGTGTAAGGAACACCCAATTGGCCTTGGTTGCAGTCATAGCTCCAGCAAGGTCATTGAGGCGAGCATGGTCTGAAGGAATGCATATCGTCGCACCCCGCATGAGAGAAACGAGGCAGTCAAGTACACCAACGTCGAAGGTATAGGCAGAGAATTGGAAGACACGCGTTCCAGGTCCGATGTTGAGGTCCTGGCCGTACGCATTTCCAGATGAGCATAAGCTGTTGTGCTGGATAACCATTCCCTTGGGCTTTCCGGTTGATCCTGAGGTGAACAACACAACACTTGCGTCCTTTGGCCCTGCCTTTGACTGAATGCCCTCCACGGGGTCGGATAACTCCAGCAGGAGAGCCTCGTCGACGGCCAACACATCGATGCCAATCTCATGAAGAGCATCCTGGCATGACGGGCTGGCAACTGCCAGGGTTGACTTGGTGTCTTCAATGATACCACGAAGACGAGCAACAGGCGCCTTAGGGTCAAGGGGAACGAAGGCACCACCAGCCATCTCAATAGCAACCATTGCAACAACTGCCCAGGTAGACTTGGGGAAGCACAATGGAATGAGGGACTCGGGTCCAACGCCGAGGCCTTGAAGTTTCCACGCAAGACGGGATGCTAAGACGCCCAACTCTTCATATGTGAGATCGCCATCCCAAGAAGCAATAGCGGGATCGCTGGGCTGCTTCTCAATGCGATCTCGGATGAGCCAATGCGTACATGACTCGGTTGACGGCTTCAGCCGTGTGGATTCCACAGCGTGCTGCACGTCCCAGTCGCTGACGAGGTCAATGCTGTCGAGGGCTTCATCGCTTGATGCCAGAAGCTGCTCAACAACATGGCCAATGTGCTGCGACAAAGCAGACACTCGAGCCTCGTCCAGGACGTCTGGGTTGTAGAAGAAGCGCTGCAGAATGTGATCCTCAAAGGTGTTCATGATAATGACGAGAGGATAGTTGAAGTAGTTTTGCATAGCGTCATCCGTGCGGCTCTGTTCCGCGTCACCATAGACGAGGATGTTGGTCTTGGAGTCCTCTTCTGAGATGGTGGTCGCAGGGGGTTGGATGACGAGCAAGCTTGAGAAATCGCAAGTATCCCTAGCATCCTGGCTTACCTTTGAGATGTTTTGAAGACCAAACTGTTCATAAGGAACCATCTCGTGGGCCTGGCTTTGGATGCTTGCAAGGAACTGGGACTTGGTGGAAGCACGATCCAAGTGAACGCGAACTGGGACAGTCGCAATCATAGGACCGGGCATGGTCTCGAGACCAGCCACAGGAGCGTGGCGACCCGACACAGTCGCACCAAAGCTAACATCGTTGGTATCGCAGTATCTCGCAAGAACGATAGCCCAGGCAGCCCTTAAAATAGAGGCCTTTGTGATGCTGCTCTGTTTGGCTTGTCCAATGCTGATGCTGGATTTGAATATCTGCGTTGAGGACGATGATGTGGCAGCGGGCTGTCGGGCTGGGAATGCCGCCCTCTTGGAGCCTGACAATTGCTCTCGCCAAAACTCAGCGGAAGAAGCACTATCCAGCTCCATATTGTACTTGATGAAGCCGGAATAGGGCTGCAAAGGCGTGACTTCCGCGCCGTGATATACCGTGTATAGGGTAGTCACCAGGATACGCATCACCCAGCCATCGTAGATGGAATGATGGGCCGACCACACCAGATATCGAGCATCGTTCTCTTCGAGAATTCCGTACCAGCAAAGAGGTGATCCATAGCCCATCATCAAGTCGCGAGAAGACGTGGCAACTGAGGCAAGTGTCTCGGCCTCCAGTGACTGCCACTGGCTGTCCTCCTTAAGGAGCAGTTGGACAGGCGAGCCATTTAGCAGAACGATTCGCGTTCTCATGTTGCCGCAGAGCTCAACAGTGCGGCTCCACGCAGCCTTGAGGCGATCGACGTCGACGAAGGGCGCAAGCTTGTAAACATACTTGGCAACGTACGAGCCCGGTTGCTTCACGGTCAAGGCCATCAGACCTTCCTGCAGTGACGTGCAAGGATAAGCATCTTCGATGATCTGATCTTCAGCAAGGCCGCACAGTTTGCGAACCTCGCCGCCAAGCACGAGGGCACGGGTCTGTTCGTTCAAGAGGCTGAAGGGTACGACGGGCTCCTGATCCTCTTGGGCGTATTCCGAGAAGACGGCCTTGGAAGCAACGGCAAGCAGACGCGAGTCTTCAAAGACATCCTTGACAACAAGCGAGATGCCGGCTTCACGGGCCTTAGACACCAAGTAGATTGCAGTAATAGAATCACCTCCAATCTGGAGGAAGCTATCGTCACGGCCAATCGAGTCGACAGGAAGACCGAGGATGTCGGCCCAGATGACCTGGAGGCGGGTTTCCATCTCGGTCTCGGGAGCTCTCTTCTTGCTATCAATCAGCGAGTAGTGTGCTAGCTGATCCCTGTCTAGGGACGCCGTCATTGCCTTGAGTGTTTTCCTGTCCAACTTGGTGGAGGTAATGACAGGCATGAATTTGCAAGGAATGAACAGCGTGGGAATCATATACCGTGGAAGGGTCACACTAAGCTCGCCAACCATGGCCGTGATGCGAGTCTGGATGTCGGCATCAAGGGGGAGATAGACATCGCTTGCTTGAAGCTCTGACGAGACGGGCTGAGAGTCGTCGTTGAAGCAGAGGTATGAGACCAGGTTAGTACCTGTTTCTGACTTCAACACATCTACAGCCACCTGTCGGACACCTTCAAGCGATTCACGAATGTGGTGTTCAACCTCGCCCAGTTCCACACGGAGGCCACGAATCTTGACCTGGGTATCCTTGCGGCTATAGAATTCGAGCGTGCCGTCAGGGTTGTAGTAGCACAAGTCGCCGGACTTGTAAAAGCGGCTCCAAGGCTGACTGTCTTGCTTTGGCGCCCATGACGGCAACGAGGTGATGATGGCCTCCTTGCTCCTCTGAGGATCAGCAAGATACTCACGAAGTAGCGTTGGGCCCTGAAGAACGACTTCACCCAAGCAGCCGATTGGCGCCAGCTTGCTGGAGTCCTCGGCGTCCACGATCCAACAGTGACCTCCGACAGGTGTTCCAACAGTCAATGGAGACTCGTCAATGGAAGCCCACTCGTGTAGCGTGGAGAAGACACACGTTTCAGCAGGACCCCAGCCATTGACCAAGCGTACCTTACCGAACCATGTGTCGAGGATATCTCTTCCCACGGCTTCACCGGCAAGGAGCAGTAGATCAAGATTGGGTACGTCTTCAGGCCGCAGCGTTCGAACAAAGGAAGGCGTCAAAAATACCCAGTTGATGGATGCGTCCCGGATGAATTCCTTCAGCCCATTCATTCTCATCTCCTCCGATGGCACACATACACAAGCTCCATGGATTAAGGGAGCAACGATCTCTCCAATCGATAAATCGAAGACGTATGCGGCGAATTGGAGAATTCTCACATCAGGCGTCAGGCGAAGCCTTTTAGCGATGGCGGCTTGACTGGTACAGACGGCTTGGTGCTGCATAACAAGACCCTTTGGCGTTCCTGTGCTGCCCGAAGTGAAGAGGACATATGCAGCGTTGCTTGATGGTACCTTGATGGCCGGTCCATTGGCACCATCGTACGGGAAACTGTCGATGAGGCCTTGTGACACTTCGATGACCTTGTCGACGAGGCTTCCACAAAGAGCGGCATTGGTAGGAGAAGACAACGCAAATTGGGCACGAGTCTGGCTCACGACTTGGCGCAGACGCTGCTCAGGGTGAGATGAATCAAGCGGCACCCAAGCTGCGCCCACCTTGTTAATTGCGACAATGGAGATAAAGAACCACAGCGACTTCTCAAAACAAACGTGTACCAAGTCCTCGGACTTGACGCCGGCGTTGAGAAGGTGATGGGCAAGCTTGTTAGCAGCGAAGTTGAGCTGGCTGTAGCTCATCTCACCATTCCAAGCGCAAATGGCCGGTGCGTCTGGTCTGATGCGTGCTTGCTCTTCGATGAGGTTGTGGATGCATGTGTCGAGGATGTCGGGATTCTCAACGTTCCACTTCTTTGCTTGCTCGAGATCCCATTCACCAGAGACGGCGACGGAACCAAGAGGGTCATTGGATTCCTTGACCAGCTGGTTAGAGACAACGTCAAATTGATGGCAAAGAGCTTCCATGGCGACTTCCGACAGGATGGTCGAGTCATACGTCAAAAGGAGCTCAATAGAGTCGTCAAAAACGTGGCCTTGGATCACAAGGGGGTACGTAAAATAGCCTTGCATGAGTTGCTCAGCGCCCTTTGCCGCCACCGAAGTCGTCATCAGGGGATCAGAAGCTTCCTTGCTCTCAATTGCATCCAAGTGAGTTCGAGGCTGGATGACGAGAAGAGAAGAGAACTCGCAGGCATCCTTAGCGTCAGCACCCAGCTTGATGATGTTCTGCAGACCGAACTGTTCATAGGCAATCATGTCAGTTGCTTGTGACTGTATCTTGCTCAGGAAGCGAGACACTGGCTGGCTGGCATCAATGCGAACGCGAATCGGGACTGTTGCAACGACTGGGCCTGGCATTTCCGTGAGGCCCGGCACAGGAGCTTGACGGCCAGAAATTGTGGTTCCAAACGTGATATCGTCAGAATCACAGTAACGGGCTAGGAGAATGGCCCAAGCAGCACGGAGAATAGTAGCCTTCGTAGTCGTTGTCTTGACGGAGGGAGGGAAGGAAATCGTCTTGTTCATCATGCGAGTGATGCTAGCATGGGACTCGATACGGGGCATTGGTGGAAACGTGGCACGCTTCGCGTTCCTCAGCTGCTCGCTCCAAAAGGCATTGGCATCGTCCGCGTTGATGTTGACTGTGTAGCGGATAAAGGCGGAATACGGGAGAAGACGAGGTGCCGTTTGGTTTAGATAGACTCCGTACAGAGTATTCATGACAATTCTAAGGGTCCAACCGTCATGAACGGCGTGGTGTGATGACCAGACAAAGTGGTTGCCAAACTCGGGATCCTGGACAAGAGCAAAACGGTTAAGACGAGAGCCGTAGGTCATGTCAGTGCGAGTCGCATCAACAGTGGCCTTCAAGTCCGTTGGAGATTGGTCGTCCCATTCCGCCGGGCCATCGATCAGTAGTTGAACGCAAATGCCATCAAGCATGACGATACGGGTGCGAAGGTTTGCACAAAGCTGGAGTGTCTTCTCCCAAGCAGCCTTGAATCTCTCGAGGTCGACACTGGTCGACAGCTTGTACACATACTGTGCGACATAGGAGCCTCGCTGCTTGACGGACAAGGCCATCAGACCATCCTGGAGTTTTGAGCAAGGGTAGGCATCTTCCACTGAGTCGCTGGCGGACAATGAAACTTGTGATCGGACATCGTTGCTGAGCGCCATCTCGCGGATACGGTCGGGCAACAAACTGAAAGGCGCGACGGAGGTCTCTTGATCCGTAGAGTCAAGGCGGGAAGCCTTAGAAGCAACCGCGGACAGGCGAGGATCATCAAAAACGTCCTTGACGGTAAGGGAGATGCCAGCTTCGCGGCACGCGCTGACAAGATGGATAGCCATGATTGAATCACCGCCCAAGCCAAGGAAGCTATCATCACGGCCAATCGAGTCGGTCGGGAGAGACAGGACCGTTGACCAGACCTTCTGTAGCTCAATCTCCATCGGCGTCTCGGGGGCACGCTTATCAACGCCGTGTAGTGAGAAATTGCTCAGTCCGGACTGGCCTAGAGCAGCAGTTTGCGTCTTGAGCTCCCTTCGATCCAGCTTACCAGATGTGTTGTAGGGCATGTAGCTGCACGGGATATAGAATGTCGGAATCATATACCTCGGGAGCGTCACATTCAACATGCTGACTGCGCCAATGAGCTTGTCTTGAAGCTCAGCATCGATAGGGGTAAATGGCCCGTTGACCTCAGCTTCGTCAGGTTGACGCATCTGATCGTTGAAGCACAGATAAGCGACCAAGTGAGAGCCGTTGTCGGTTTTGACGACGTCCACAGCAATTTGACGGATTCCTTCCAGCGATGCTTGAACATGGTACTCGATTTCGCCAAGCTCGACACGGAGACCGCGAATCTTGACCTGTGTGTCCTTACGAGAGGAAAACTCAATAGTGCCATCCGGGTTGTAGAAGCACAAATCGCCCGTCTTGTAGAACCTACTCCAGTTCTTCTCATCGGGACGGGGTGCCCAGTCAGGTAGCTCATAGACTGTTGTCTCTTGCGTCTTTTCGGGGTTATCCAAATACTCGCGAAGCAATGTTGGTCCTTGGATGACGACCTCGCCCACGGTCCCTGTCGGCGCAAGAAGCTGTGGGTTCTCTGGATCAACAATCCAGCAGAAGCCACCCACAGGGCGACCGACGGTCAACGGTGAGTCGTCAGCAGATTCAAACTCATGGATGGCGCTCGTGACACATGTTTCCGCTGGACCCCAGCCGTTCAACAGACGAACGCGTCCGTACCAGGTCTCGAAAACCTCGCGCGGCACAGCTTCGCCTGCCAGGAGAATCAATTCGACATTGGGAACCTGGCTTGGATCTATCGTTCGCAAGAAAGAGGGCGTGAGATAGAGCCAATTGATCTTCATGTCGCGGATAAAGTCGACGATGCCATTCAATCGAGTGTGCTCAGAAGGAACACATAGACACGCTCCTTTTAGAAGCGACATGATGATTTCACCAATCGAGAGATCGAAAACAGTAGCCGCAAAGTGTAAGACGCGCACGTTTTCATGGTAGCGTAGCCTCTTGTTGAACGCCTTCTGGCTTGTGCATATCGACCTGTGCTCGATGATGAATCCCTTGGGAGTGCCGGTTGAACCCGAAGTAAACAGCACGTATGCAGCTGTACTAGGGGAGATTGACACACTGAGGCCTCGTGCCGCGTCATGTTCAGGAAGCAAGCTATCGAGGTTCGAATCAACCGCGACAACATTGTCGATCAAGCGTGATAGGGGGCCAACACTACCCGGCGAGACCAGAGCAAGAGTGGCCTTTGTTTGGCTGATGATAGACTGCCATCGTTGCT
Source organism: Trichoderma reesei QM6a (assembly GCF_000167675.1). NCBI lineage: Eukaryota > Fungi > Ascomycota > Sordariomycetes > Hypocreales > Hypocreaceae > Trichoderma > Trichoderma reesei. The sequence goes on along the minus strand of NW_006711171.1, from coordinate 164,056 downwards.
CAGGGTGGGAGGGATCCAAGGGGACCCAAGTGGCGCCAGCTTTGTTGATTGCAAGGATCGAGACGATGTACCAAGCTGATTTCTCGAAGCAAACGTGTACGAAATCGTTAGGCTTGACACCATAGACGTTGACGAGGTGGTGAGCCAACTTGTTAGCTGCTTTGTTAAGCTCGTCGTAGGTTAAGTTGCCGTCCCAAGCGGCAATAGCTGGCGCTTGCGGACGCAAACTGGCCTGTTGTTCGAACAATTCATGAATGCAGGCGTCAATGACCTCTGGGACTTCAGTATTGAATGACAATGCCTTCTGGACGTCATATGGCGAAGAGACTGACACAGTGTCCAAGGCAGCTGGCTCAGTGGTGGTCAACTGTGTCATAACATGACTGAGGTGATGCGATAATGCCACCAGTCGAGCCTCTGGGATGACGTTCGAGTCGTAGACCAGCACAAGGTTGACATGATCATCGTACAAGTGAGCCTGGATGACAAGGGGATAAGAGAAATAGTTCCGGAGAGACTCAGCAGAACTATTGTCCGGAATTGCAGCATCGACCAAGATGGCATCGTCGTTGCCGGCGCCACCAAGATGCTGCATAGGCTGGACCACGAGAAGACTGCCAAAGTCACAAGCATCACGCGCGTCCTCACTCAGCCTGGCGATATTTTGAAGGCCGTACTGTTCAAAGGCCGTCATCTCCACAGCTTGCTTCTGCACGCCTTCGAGGAACTCCGAGACGAGCTGACGGCGATCAATACGGACGCGGACTGGCACGGTGGCAATAATAGGACCGACCATTTCCATGACCTCGGGGATAGGAGCCTGCCGACCTGAGATTGTAGTACCAAATGTCACATCGTCAGTCTCACAGTACCTCGCAAGCACGATGGCCCAGGCAGATCGGACAACTGTGGCCATTGTGATGGTTGAGTTCTTGATGCTGGAAGGAAGATCAATAGACGTCTCCAACGTTCGAGTAGCCTCTGGCTTGTCATTGGAGGCATCCTTTGAGGGCGGGAAAATGGCCTTGCGGGCGTTGGACAGCTGCGTCTTCCAATAGTTGGCTGTGACCTCTTCATCGAGACCGAGAATGTACTTGATGAAGCGCGCAAATGGGGGAACTGACAACACGTCGATGCCGCTGTAGAGCCTGAAAAGCGTGGCCAGAATGTTTTGAGTTGACAGACCATCAATGACAGCATGGTGCACATTCCACATGAAATATGTGCTGTTGCCATCTCGAATGAGAGCGTACTGGCAAAGACGATCACCGTAGCCCATCTCGAGAGATTGAGCACGAGCAAGGCACGGCTGCAAGCTGCCATCAGTCTCATCCCAGGTTACATCACCATTGATGACAACCTGGATCGAACGGCCGTTGATCTGGATGATGCGAGTGCGCAAGATGCTGGACAACTCCACTGTGCGCTCCCAAGCCGCTTTGAACTTGACAACGTCCACATGCTCTGGGAGCTTGTAGACATACTTGGCGATGTATGAGCCCGGTTGCTTCACAGCGAGAGCCATGAGACCTTCTTGAAGCTTGCTGCAAGGGTAAGCATCTTCGATAACCTGCCCTTCGGGGAGAGCTGAGGGCAGAACCAAGTCTCCAGTTCCGGGTGACAAGAGGCTGAATGCATCAATCGGCGCCATGATGGAGCTATATACATCGCCATCAACAGCTTTGGCAGCAATTGAAATCAGACGAGCGTCATTGAAGATGTCGTCAACTGTCAGGCTGATTCCGACGTCGCGGGCCATTGAAACAAGACGAATAGCAGCAATCGAGTCACCACCAATTCGTAGGAAGTTGTCGTCTCGGCCAATCGAGGATTCCGGTAAGTTGAGGATCTCAGCCCAGAGCTTCTGGAGACGAATCTCCATTTCCGTCTCGGGCGCCCGTTTATCGGTGTCAAGCAACGAATAGGATTCCAGTTGATCTTGACTGAGCTCGGCTGTGATGCGACGAAGCTTGACACGGTCCAACTTGGCAGACGAGATGAGAGGCATGTAGTCGCAAGGGATAAAGAGTGTTGGAATCATGTACCCAGGCAGTGATGAGTTCAATTTGCTCAACATGTTGCCCAGCTTCTCCTGTAGGGCAGCGTCAATAGACATGAACACATCTTTGCCCTCAGGATCGGTGTCAGGGCCAGGAGTCTTGGTGTCATCGGTAAAGCAGAAGTAGGTCACCAAGTTGGCTCCCGTCTCAGTCTTGAAGACGTCGACAGCAACCTGGCGAACACCATCCAACGAGCTTCGGATATGGTGTTCAACTTCGCCCAACTCAACACGCAATCCACGAATCTTGACTTGAGTGTCCTTGCGGCTGGCATAGTGAAGCAGACCATCATGACTGTAGAAGCCCAGGTCACCAGTCCGGTAGAAGCGGTTCCATTTGGTCAATTCTCGTCGGGGAGCCCACTCAGGGAGCTCCGTCACAGTAGCAGCCGCCGTTTTCGAAGGATCAGCAAGATATTCCCTGAGGAGTGGAGGGCCTTGAACGACGATTTCGCCTAAGCAGCCTGTAGGAGCGAGCCGCTGGGGATTCTCAGCATCCACAACCCACACATACGCACCAACAGCTCGTCCAATCGTCAAGGGAGACTCAGTATTGGACTGCCAGTCATACAGTGTGCTGAAAACGCACGTCTCTGCAGGACCCCAAGCGTTGACGAAGCGGGTGTTAGGAAGACCAAACCACGTATCGAGGACATCCTGAGTGACGGCTTCTCCGATAAGCAACAGAAGCTCGAGTCCAGGGAAGTCTTCCGGCTTCAAGGTGCGCGTAAATGACGGGGTCAGATACGCCCAAGTCACGTTGAAATCGCGGACAAAGACATCGAGGCTGTTGAGACGCATGTGGTCCGAAGGAACACAGACACAGGCACCGTTCATCAACGGCTCCATGATCTCACCGACAGACACATCGAACACAAACGATGAGAATTGCAGCATCCTGACGGTGTGGTCAAGGCCCAGCCATCGACTGATGTCCGTTTGACTTGTGCAGAGTGCTCCATGTTGCATCACGATACCCTTTGGTGTACCAGTGGAACCAGATGTGAACAGGATATACGCAGCATCTAGAGGGGATACATTGACTTGAGGTCCCTTTCCGCTGCTGACGGCGTTGGACGAGAGCTTTTCGTCGAGAGCTGCCGACACTTCAATCACACGATCCACAAGCTGCTTGCAGAGTCCGGCGTTTGCAGTCGAAGCAAGGGCCAGTTTGGCACCGGTTTGCTTAGCAACAGCCTGGAGTCTCTGGAAAGGATGCGCAGAATCGAGGGGTGCCCAGGCGGCACCGGCCTTGTTGATCGCGAGAATAGCCACAATGTACCACATCGACTTTTCAAAGCAGACGTGCACAATGTCGCCAACTTGAACCGCATAGTCATCAACAAGCAGGTGAGCGAGCCTATTGGCGGCGTGATCCAGCTGGCTGTAGGTCAGACGTCCGTCCCAAGCATCGACGGCAGGTGAGTTTGGCCTCTGTTGGACCTGTCTCTCAATGATGGAGTGGATGCAGTCCTCAATGATCTCGGGTCCGTCGCCATTGGACTTTTGTGCAAGCTCAAGATCCCATGAACCAGCAACAGAAATGTCGCCCAACTTGCCATCCACAGCCAACAGCTGCTGCACCACATTGTCAAAGTGGTGAGAAAGAGCAGTCATCTGGGGCTCTGGAACAACCGTTGAGTCGTAGATCAAAACGAGATCAGCTCGGTCATCGTATACGTGACCCTGGATAACGAGAGGATAGCTGTAGTAGTTCTGAACCATGTCCTTGATCTCTGACTGAGCAGGAACCAAGAGGCCCTCCTCATCTGCAACGCCCGAAGAAAGGCGCTGAACAGGCTGGATCAGCAAGAGAGACGTAAAATCGCAAGCATCTCTTGCATCTGCTCCCAGCTTCGCAATACTTTGTAGACCATATTGCTCATATGGAACCATCTCATGGGCTTGGTTCTGGATGACTTGAAGGAACTGAGGGATGCTCTGGCCCTTGTCCAGCTTCACACGCACAGGCACAGTTGCAACTGCCGGGCCGGCCATCTCGAGTACACCATGCACAGGTGCCTGTCTTCCAGAGATGGTGGCACCAAAGCAGACGTCATCACTGTCGCAGTATCTTGCAAGGACAACCGCCCAGGCAGCCCTCATGACGCTAGCCTTAGTGACAGCTTCGTTGGATGATGAAGGGAAGCTGAGAGAAGTCGACATGACCTGAATCTTCTGCTCATTGTCGGCGGATTTTGTCGTGAGTCCGGTTTTGGGGAAACTGGCCCGCTTGGCGTCTTGCAGCTGTTCTCTCCAGTAATTGCTAGCAGCCTCCTGATCAAGCTCCAAAGTGTATCGGATGAAGCCGGAGTAAGACTTGGGAGTCCCCAGTTCCAGACCTTCATAAGCTTGATAGAGAGTGCTGAAGATGACAGGCACAGACCAGCCGTCGTGGATGGCGTGATGAACAGTCCACAGGAAGTACTTGTCGCCAGTCTTGGTCTCATAGATGGAGGTTCTGGATAGTTGCGAGCCATAGGTCATGGTGTGAGAGTGCGTCTTGTGGGCAGCTTCCTCCAGACTCTCGGAATCGATAAGATCCCAGACGACACCACCCTTGACAACCAGTTGAATGCATGTGCCGTTAATCATGACGATCCGCGTTCGTAGGATATCACGCAGAGCAACAGTGGTTTCCCAGGCGGACTTGAAGCGAGCAACATCGACTTGTCTGGATAGACGGTAGACATATCTCGCGATGTAGGATCCCGGTTGAGTAACTGACAAGGCCATGAGACCTTCCTGAAGCTTGGTACAGGGGTACGCATCGTCAATCGTCTGGCCTTCGAGCAAATTGAGTTGCTGTCTGACACTTGGACCGATAGCGAGATCATGAGTTTCAGCATTCAGAAGACTGAACGGCGATACCTCAAGCAGCTCTTGTCGAGCCTCGATGTCCATCTCCTTGGCTTTACTGGACACGGCCAAGAGACGAGGATCGTCAAAGATGTCCTTCACAACAAGTTGAATGCCCTTCTCACGAGCAATGCTGACCAGGTGGATTGCAGTAATTGAATCGCCACCTAGGCCCAAAAAGCTGTCGTCACGGCCAATAGAATCGGCCGGAACGTGCAAGATGTCTGACCAAAGGGCTTGGATGAGGCTCTCCATTGGTGTCTCAGGAGCCCTCTTCTTTCCGCCCTGCAACGAATACACAGCGAGTTCAGACTGGCTAAGTGCTGTGCTGCGACGCTTGAGTTCGTTCCGGTCAAGCTTGGTGGACGTGATAGACGGCATATACTTGCAAGGGATGAAGAGGGTAGGAATCATGTATCGGGGCAGAGATACACTAAGCTCACCGACGACAGCAGTAAGGCGATCCTGCAAGTTGTCGTCGAGCGGCTCAAAAGGTCCGGACGAATCTGCTTCATGGATTTGGCGGGTTTCATCATTGAAGGAGAAGAAGGCCACGAGGTTGGTACCGTTTTCGCCCTGGAAGACGTCTACAGCGATTTGTTTAACGCCGGGTAAAGCGACCTGAACGTGATGTTCAACTTCACCTAACTCGACCCTCAGACCACGGATCTTGACTTGGGTATCCTTGCGACTGGAGAATTCAATGGTTCCATCAGGGTTGTAGAAGCCAAGATCTCCTGACTTATACATCCGATCCCAGCCAGGTTCGTTGCGGAAGGGAGCCCACTCCGGAAGGGACTTGATGACCGTAGCCTCCGTTCTGGCGACGTCTGAGAGGTATTCCCGAAGGATTGTAGGTCCTTGGATAAGGATTTCACCTAGGGTACCGGTTGCTGCAAGTCGACTAGGATCCTCGGGGTCAGCGATCCAGCAGAATCCACCCACCGGACGACCGACTGTCAGAGGACTTTCATCAGCAGACTTCCATTCGTGGAGAGTAGAGAACACGCAGGTCTCGGCTGGCCCCCAGCCATTGATAAGGCGGACAGTGCTGCCAAACCAAGTTGCGAAAACATCCCGGGGGACAGCTTCACCAGCCAGTAGCAGGAGCTCTAGGTGAGGCACTTCGGACGGCTTGATTGTACGGGCAAAGGATGGTGTTATGTAGGCCCAAGTAACCTTCGTCTCGTTAATGAAGGCAACGATGCCATTTATACGAGTGTCTTCTGAAGGAACACAGATGCAGGCACCTGAGATGAGCGGACCAACGATCTCGCCGATGGACAAGTCAAAGACAAATGCAGCGAACTGCAGCATCCGAACGTTTGGTCCTAGTCCAAGTCTCCTGGCGATAGCAATCTGCGACGTACATACAGAGCCGTGCTCCATAACGAAACCCTTTGGAACGCCCGTGCTACCGGACGTGAACAACACGTAGGCGGCGCTGTGCGAGGAGACGTCCACAGAAGGGCCATATTCACCGCTTTCCACTGCCAGAAGCTCGTTATCAAGGCTTGCATTGACTTCTATGACCCTCTCAGTAAGAGAAGAGCATAGAGATGCATTAGATGAAGACACAAGAGTCAGAGTGGCCCGAGTCTGGGAAACGATTTGACGAAGTCGCATTTCAGGATGCGAGGGATCAAGTGGCACCCAAGCTGCGCCAACCTTGTTGATGGCAGTTATTGCGACGAAATGCCAAGCACACTTGTCAAAGCAAACGTGAACCAGGTCGTTGGGCTTGACGTGGTATTTGTTGACAAGGAGATGTGCCAGCCTGTTGGATGCTTCGTTGAGCTGCTTGTACGTAAAGCTATGGTCCCAGCTCAGGACGGCAGGGGCATCTGGCTGGGCAGCGGCTTGCTTCTCAATAAGCTGATGAACACAAACATCAAGGATCTCGGGAACCTCGCTGTTCTGTCTCTTGGAGAATTCAAGATCCCAGTCACCAGCCATTGATACAGAGCCCAGCTCCAGATCGGGCTTGGACGCGAGTTGCTTCAGGACATTCTCGAATTGGTGAGACAAGGCAACCATCTGGCTCTCTGCTAACACACCTGTGTCATAGATGAGCACAAGGTTGATGAAGTCTTCATGCATGTGGCCTTGGATGACCAAGGGGTAGCTGAAGTAATTCTGGACGGTATCGGTAACCTCCTTATCCACGTCAAGCGGGATAAAGACAGTGTCTGCACTCTCATCGACGTAGGCCAGTGATTGGATGGGTTGGATGACAAGGAGACTGCCAAAGTCGCAGGCATCCTTAGCCTCAGCACTAAGGCGAGAGATATTTTGCAGGCCGAATTGTTCAAAGGGAACCATGCCATTTGCCTGGCTCTGGATGGCCTGCAGGTAATCCTTGACAACCGTCTTGCGATCCATAGCAACACGCACGGGAACAGTTGCGATAGCAGGACCCGTCATGTTGATTAGGCCATGTACAGGCGCCTGCCGGCCCGAGATGGTGATGCCGAAAGTAACATCGTCACTGTCGCAATACCTGGAAAGGACAATAGCCCAGGCAGCTCGGAGCATGGTGGCCTTTGTGATAGACGACTTGTTCATGCTAGGCAGCTCAATCATCTTTTCGACCGTCTGAGTGCTGTTCTTCCTGCTCTCTGATGCAGATGCATTGGGCGGGAAGATGGTTTGTCTCGCACCCTGGAACTGAGACCGCCAGTAGTCTGAAGCTTCATCGTTGTTGACATCCATGGTGTACTGCACGAAACGTACATACGGCTCGATAACGGGGGCTTGCTTGCGGAACACAGAATGGAAAACGCTCATCAACACCCTGATGCCCCAACCGTCAAAGACAGCGTGGTGCATCGACAGGACGAAATAAGTATCTCCATTGTCCTCGATGAGGGCATATCGAGCCAGCGGCGAACCATAGGTCATCTCAAAGTTCTGAGCTGAGCCCATGTATGATCGCAGAGAGTCGCCTTCTGTTGGTTGCCAGGAGATGTCGTCCTTGAGGATGGCCTGAATAGACATGTTGCCGGCAGTGAAGATCCTGGTGCGCAAATTGGGTAGGAGACGAACGGTCTCTTCCCAAGAAGCCTTGAAATGCGAGACGTCAACGTTGCTGGAGAGGCGGTAGAGGAACTTGGCAATGTAAGAACCGGGCTGTTTGACGGCGAGAGCCATGAGACCCTCCTGGAGCTTCGTGCACGGATAGGCATCTTCAATCTCGCGATCAGTTGGAAGGCTGTACTGCTCTTGGATGCGCTGGCTCAGAACCAGGTCCTTCAAGGGTTCATCCAAAAGGCCAAAAGGCTCGATGTTAGCAATGACCTCGCCGTTATCGTCAAGTTCAGTGGCCTTTGCGGCAACAGCGAGCAACCGGGGATCATCAAACACGTCGCCAACGGTAATCTTAACGTTGGCATCCCGAGCAACGGAAACGAGCTGAATAGCGAGGATAGAATCACCACCAATCTGGAGGAACGAATCGTCGCGTCCGATAGAATCGATGCTGACGTTTAAGACCTGGGACCATATCGCCTGGATACGGCTCTCCATAGCAGTCTGAGGAGCGGCCTTTTGTTCATTGGCGAGCGAGTAGATAGACAGTTCATCCTGGCTCAGGGAGGCAGCAAGCTCTTTCAATTTCTTGCGGTCCAACTTGGTGGACGTTGCGAGGGGCATGTAAGCGCATGGGATAAAGGCACTTGGCACCATGTATCGAGGCATCAGAGTGCCCAGAGTTCCCACCAGGCTGGTGATTGTTGCTTGGAGATCTCCGGAAAGTGGCAGGAAAGCCGATGTGTCAGAGTCTATTGGTTCCGTGGCATCAGAGAAGCTAACAAAAGCAACGAGCGTAGAACCAGCATCGGACTTGATGACGTCCACGGCGACCTGTCGAACACCTTCGAGGTTGGCTTGGATATGATGCTCAATCTCCCCAAGCTCGAGTCGCTGTCCTCGAATCTTGACCTGGGTGTCTTTGCGAGTGCAGTACTCGACGTTACCGGCTTCGTTGATGAAGCCCAAATCACCGGTGAGATAGAAGCGATCCCAGTGAGCAGAGGAATCACGCTTTGGAACCCACTCCGGAAGGCCTGTCACTGTAGCAGCAGCCGTTTTGACGGGATCAGAGAGATATCCACGGAACAAGTTCCGGCCTTGAACTGCAATCTCTCCGACCGTTCCCACGGGGGCCATGCGAGTGGCATCATCCGGATCAACAACCCATATAGAGCCACCAATTGGTCGACCGATGACGCTGGGAGACTCGTCTACCGAAGTCCACGAATGGAGGCACGCGATAACACATGCCTCGGTCGGACCCCAGCCGTTGACGAGCTTCAATTTGCCAAACCAGATATCGAGGATATCTCGAGTGGGAGCTTCACCACCCAATATCAACATATTCAGAGACGGAACATCCTCGGGGCGGAGGGTTCGAGCCAGAGTTGGAGTCAGGAGCGTGCAGGTAATTGTGTGCTTTCGGATATAGCCCACCAACTCATTCATCTGTTCGTCCCACGAGGGCACGTACAGGCAAGCGCCAGTCAGGAGAGTTGAATCAATCTCAAACACCGCGGCATCGAACGAATAAGACGAGAATTGAAGAACCTTGTATTCCTCGTGGAAACCAAGAGTCTGTGACAGAGACGTTTGACTGGTGCAAAGCGTGGCGTGCTCAATGACCACACCCTTGGGCACACCAGTAGATCCAGAGGTGAACAGGATATAAGCCATATCGCTGGGAATAACTGCAACAGCTGGTCCGCAAGCGCTCCAAGAAGTGTTCTTGGCAAGCCTAGCATCAAGCTCAGGAGTAAGCTCGATAACGTGAGGCAACACGCCAACACATCGATACGAGTTGGCAGCGGAAGCCAGCGCCAGCTTTGATCCTGTCTGACTGACAATCTTCTGGTACCGCTCGATGGGGTGAGACGTGTCGAGAGTTGACCAGGCTGCACCGGCTTTGTTGATGGCCAGAGTCGCGATAATGAACCAAGCCGACTTCTCGAAGCACACATGAATGATATCTCCCACTTTGACGCCATAATCATTGACGAGATAGTGAGCAAGACGGTTCGTCGCCTCAGTCATTTCCTTGTACGTAAAGGATTTATCCCAGCCAGAAAGGGCCGGAGCGTCACCTCGTACTAAAGCGACTTCATCAACCATGTCGTGGAAACAGCGTTCAATAGCATCAGGTGAGCCACTATTCAAGGCGATTGCCTTCTCCATATCCCACTCACTCGCAAGTGATACATTGTCTAGGAGGGCGTTGCCATTGCGAGTGAGCTGTTGAACGGCAGCGTTGAAGTGGTGGGACAATGCGTCCATCTTGCCCGTCGAAATGACTTGAGTGTCATACACAAGCATCAGCTTGATGCTATTCTCATATAGATGGCCTTGGATAATGAGGGGGTACGAGAAATAGTTCTGCATCATCTCTGTCTCGCCAGTGAGTTCCGGTCCGGCATTGACTAGGAGAGCATCATCATCAAGGTACGCCAAGTCCTCAACGGGTTGGATGACCAACAAGGACGTAAAGTCACAAACCTCCTTGGCATCCAGGCTAACCTTTGAGATGTTTTGCAGACCGTACTGCTCATAGGAAATCATCTTCATGGCCTGGCTTTGAACTCCCTGTAAGAAGGCAGATACAGTCTGCTGTTTCTCAAGACGAACTCGCACAGGGACCGTGGCCACAGCTGGGCCAGCCATGTTGGTGATCTCATCCACAGGCGCCTGTCGACCAGAGATCGTGGTGCCGAAGGTGATGTCGTTGCTCTCAGAGTACCGGGCTAGGACGAGGGCCCATGCCGCACGCAAGATGGTGGCTCTGGTGATAGACGAGCCAGGCGCCTGTGTGTAGTTGATCGATGTTTCCAGCACTTGTACTGAGCCCGACTGGGCTGCAGCTGGAGGGAATGTGGCTTTCTTTGCATTGTGCAACTGATCCTTCCAGTACTGGACAGTGTTGTCGTTGTCGATACCCATGGTGAATTTGATGAATCGAGCGTATGGAGCGGGTGGGATGGGCTTGACGCCCTGGTAGACAGCTTGCAGGGTATTGAACAGGATGGGAACTGTCCAGCCGTCGAAGACAGAGTGATGGACGGCCCATGTGAAGAACATGTCGCCATTGTCCTGTTTGACCAGGGCGATCTGCGAAAGGGCAGAGCCGTAGGTCATCTTGATGGACTTCATGGCCGAGAGATGCGCCTCCAAGTCGTGGCTGACATCCCAATCAATAGGCCCATCGACCACAATCTGCGTAGCTCTGCCGCCGACGAGAACTATGCGGGTGCGAAGATTGTCGCAGAGAGAAACGGTTCGCTCCCAGGACCACTTGAACCGCGCAATGTTCACGGTTCGAGGCATGCGATAGACGTATCTTGCCATATACGATCCCGGCTGCTTGACAGAGAGGGCCATGAGACCTTCTTGCAGAGGAGTGCAGGGGTACGCATCGACAACGGTTTCCCAGGACAGGTTGCACTGAGCGCGCACATCATCGGCCTTGACCAGTTCCTGGGACTTCTCGCTGAGGAGAGAGAAGGGAGCGATGTCAAGAGATTCTTCCACAACTACGTTCATCTTCTGGGCGCGTGCCGCAACAGCAAACAGGCGTGGGTCGTCGAAGATATCCTGCGCTGTAAGCGAGACGGCCTCCTCACGGCATAAAGCCACGAGGCGGATAGCGCTGATTGAGTCGCCGCCTAGGCCAAGGAAGCTATCGTCAAGGCCAATGCTCTCAGATGGAATGGAAAGTATCTGAGACCAGATAGACTGGAGTTGCTTCTCCATGTCTTTTTCTGGTGCACGCTTCTTCCCTCCTTGTAGAAGAGAATACATGGTAAGCTCTTCCTGGCTGAGCGCCGCGGTTTGCCGTTTCAGGTAGTTCCTATCCAGCTTCGTGGAGGTAATGGTAGGCATGTACTGGCAAGGGATGAAGAAAGTCGGCACCATATACCGCGGCAACGAAATATTCAACTGGCCGATCACGGCAGTAAGACGAGTTTGCAGTTCGTCGTCCATCTCAGCAAACAATCCGCTTCCATCAGAAGTTCCACGAGTACCATTCATTCTCGTCTGATCACTGAAGCAGAAGTAGGCCACCAGGTTCGAACCATTGCTGGATCGAAGCACATCGACAGCAACATGTCGGACGTCCAAAGCAGACTTGACGTGGTGTTCGACTTCGCCTAGTTCGACTCGAAGGCCTCGGATCTTGATTTGAGTGTCTTTGCGACTGATGAACTCGATCGTTCCGTCGGCATTGTACGAGCAAAGATCACCAGACTTGTAGAACCTGTTCCACTTGGTTCCTCGATTAGGAGCCCAAGGAGGGAGACTGTAAACGGTGCTGTCTGAGGTGCGGACAGGATCATCCAGATACTCCCTGAGGATTGTTGGTCCCTGGATTACAACTTCACCTGGAACTCCGATGGGTGCGAGCTTCTGGGGGTTTTCGGGATCGACAATCCAAGTGAAGCCTCCCACGGGGCGGCCAATCGTGAGAGGAGACTCTTCATCCTTGGACCGCCACTCATGAAGAGTGGAAAACACACACGTCTCAGCTGGACCCCAGCCATTAACCAGACGAACCTTGCCAAACCAAGCATCCAAGATGTCCCTGCTCACAGCTTCGCCGGCAAGCAACACCAATTCAAGGCCGGGCACGTCCTTCGGGCTAAGGGTTTGAATGTATGATGGCGTGAGATAGGCCCAGTTGACGTTGTTCTGCCGAACGAATTCAGGCAGCGCATTCATCCTGGCGTGCTCTGAAGGCACGCAGATGCATGCACCGGTAATCAGTGGTGCGACAATTTCGCCTATCGACAGATCGAACACAAAGGCAGCGAATTGCAGAATCCTGACACTGGGCGTCATGTTCAGGCGCTTCACAATGGCTGTTTGTGATGTGCAAACGCTTCCGTGCTCCATGACAAGGCCCTTTGGTGTGCCGGTTGAGCCCGAGGTAAAGAGTACATACGCAGCGTTGGACGGCGAGACCTTGCGAGTAGGACCATGGCGAGAAGACTGCGACTTGCGAAGAAGCTCATCGGTTGTGGATGATACTTCTAGAATGTCGTCCACAAGGTCGACACAAGTCGAAATGTGGGAGGTCGAAACGAGGGCAAGGCGGGCCTTTGTCTGGTTGACAACCTGTTGATGGCGTTGAGATGGGTGGGAGGGGTCTAGGGGAACCCAAGCTGCGCCGGCCTTGTTGATGGCTAGAATTGCAACGAAGAACCAAGCAGATTTTTCAAAGCAGACGTGGATAAGCTCGTCGTTGTTGATCTCGTACTCTGCAACAAGGTGGTTCGCCAATCTGTTAGCAGCCTCGTTGAGCTGGGCATACGTGAACTTGGCATCCCATCCGTTGATTGCAGGAGCCTCAGGCCGTACGACAGCTTGCTGTTCAACAAGGGTGTGGAAGCAAGAGTCGATGAGCTCGGGCACCTCGCTGTTCTGACGCAGAGCGAAATCCAGGTCCCAAGCACCAGACACAGATACGTCTCCAAGCTTGGTAGTACGGTTGCCTTTAGCAACAAGTTGCTGTGCGACATGCTCGAATTGATGAGCCAAAGCAAGCAGCTGTTGCTCAGGCAGAATGTCCGCATCATAGATCAGGACCAGATTGACCGATTCCTCATACACATGGCCTTGGATGACGAGGGGATAAGAGAAGTAGTTTTGCATAAAGTCTTCCTCATCCCGGGTAGTCGCTGAAACAGGCTCCATGATGGCTTCGCGATCGCCAGTGTCAAGCAGCTTCTTCATTGGTTGGATGACCAAGAGTGATCTGAAGTCGCAAGCTTCCTTGGCCTCAACATTCAACTTGGCAATATTCTGCAGACCAAACTGTTCAAATGGAATCATCTGGGAAGCCTGAGTCTGGATGCCCTTGAGAAACTCTGGAACCGAAGCGTTTCTGTCGAGTCGAACGCGTACAGGGACAGTAGCAACAACTGGCCCGGCCATTTCAGTGATACCCGATACAGGGGCTTGTCGTCCGGATACCGTTGTGCCGAACGTCACGTCGTCTGTATCGCAGTATTGGGCAAGGACGATGGACCATGTGGCGCGCAAGATCGAGGCCATGGTTATCGAGGTCTGCTTCACTTGCGGCAGATCCAAGGCCTTCTCGAGCACACGAGTGTTTGACGTCTTGTTGCGGGAAACCTCGTTGGAGACAGCAGGGAATAATGCCCGCTTGGCATCCAACAGCTGCTCGGTCCAGTAGGACTTGGCGGCATCGATATTGAGATTGATGGCGTAGTTGATGAAGCGGGCATACGGCTCAAGCGGGACAATCTGTTCACCCATGTATGCAGAGAGCAAGGTGTTGAGTACCAGGCGAGTCGTCCAGCCATCAAATACAGTGTGGTGGATTGACCATACAAAGTAGTTCTTGCCATCAGCCTGCTCAATGAGCGCGTGGCGGCTCAGCGCAGAGCCATAGTCCATGTTAATCTTCTGAGTCGCCTGAAGATACGACTTGAGTGTCATGTTTGAAGTGACTTCCCAAGAGCCAATATCCTTCAAGATGACCTGGACAGAGGCATCACCAGCAAGAACGATCCGAGTACGGAGGTTGCTGCACATGCGCGCAGTTGTCTCCCAGGCGGCCTTGAAGCGAGCAACGTCAACACCCCTTGGCAGCTGATAGACCTGCTTGGCAATGTAGGAGCCAGGCTGCTTCACGGCCAGTGCCATGAGGCCTTCCTGGAAGCTTGTTGCAGGGTAGATATCCTCGATCACCGCAGAACCGGGCAGCCCACACTTGGTGCGCACTTCTTCCATCAGAGAGCTCAGATTGTGTGTGGCAACCATATCGAATGGCACCACCTCGTAAACTGGCTCAATATCGCCTTCGCCAGCTGAGTGTGCCATTGATGATAACTTAGAGTCGTCAAAGATGCCGGCTACCGTCAGATTGATGCCAGACTTTTGCGCAAGCGTGACCAGATGGATCGAGGTGATGGAATCACCACCAATCTGAAGGAAACTATCATTCTTGCCAATGCTGCCGACATCAATCTTAAGGACTTGAGCCCAGAGGTCGGCCAACTTCTTCTCCATGGCTGTGGTGGGCGGAGCAAAGTCACGCTTGACAAGGGAGAATGAGGTAAGTTCTTCCAACGATAATTCAGCTGCAACAGCAATAAGCCTCTTCCGATCAACTTTCATCGAGGTAATGAATGGCATCTTCTTCAAGGGAAGGATAGTGCTGGGCACCATGTAGCCAGGAAGAGAGCTCTTCAGGTGCTCCATGACTGTGGCCAAGGTAGAGTGCATCTCGTCATCAAGGGAGAGTATGTCACTTGAAGCAGAAGAAGCCGTGTCCTTGAACGAGACGAACGCAATAAGGGCATCGCCGGTCTCGCGATGAACCACATCGACAGCAACGTGCTCAATCTCAGGCAATGACTGCTTGACTTGGTACTCGATTTCGCCAAGCTCAAGACGTTGGCCGCGGAGCTTGACCTGGGTATCCTTCCTACCAAGATACTCCATTTCGCCGGTGGAGTTGTACCGAACAAGATCGCCGGTCAGGTAGAACCTGTGAGGGCCGGAAATCATGTCTCTGGGCAGACAGTCGACAGCAGTGACAAACGAGTCTGCAGTGCGCTTGGGGTCGTTGATGTAGCCGCGAGCAAGAGCATTTCCTTGGATAATCAACTCTCCGACACATCCAATAGGGGTCAGCCTATTGTAGTCGGTTGGCTCAACAATCCAACATGCGCTGTTGAAGCCGCGGCCAATCGTGCGAGGAGAGTCAGTCGGCTTGAAGTCATGCGTTGTCGCGTAATTGCAAGCTTCAGCTGGTCCATAGCCGTTGACAAGACGCAGGCGGTCGCACCAAGTCTCGATGAGATCTTTTGACGAGGCTTCACCACCGAGGACAAGCAATTGGAGCGACGGGACTTGGTCGGGCGTAAAGGTCCGAACAAAAGAAGGCGTCAACATGGCAGTATTAACACGGGACTTGCGCATAAAGGTAGGCGCTTCTTGGAGTCTTTCAGTCTCAGAGGGCACACAAACAGTGCCGCCAAACGAGAGCGTGGTGAAGATCTCACCCAAGCTTCCATCAAAGACATAGTTGGAAAACTGGAAGACACGAGAAGTCGGGCCAAGGTTATACACCCGGCCGTGTCCCAGGGTGCTGGTGGCAAAGCCCGAGTGCTCCATCAAGACACCTTTCGGCTTGCCGGTAGAGCCTGATGTAAAAAGGACGTAGGCTGCATTGCTAGGCTTTGGCTTGGGATGAATCTGCTGGAAGGCATCATAGGTCGATGAAAGCTGCTCAAGTAGCGGAGTCGTCAGCTCTACCATGGTGGGAGTTAGACCCTCGCAGGTGACAGACGACGAGGGAGAGACAATCATGACCTCTGCTCCGACTTCCTCGATCAGAGCCTCACGACGGTTGCGCGGGTGTGAGGGGTCAAGGGGGAGGAAAACACCACCAGCCTTCAGAATAGCGAGCATCGCGATGATGGCCCACGCAGACTTGTCGAAGCAGAATGGAACCACCGACTCAGGCCGTACTCCATGAGCATGTAGGTGGTGGGCCAAGAGGCTGGAGAGACGATCCAAGGTGGCATATGTAACTGTGCCTTCGCTTGAGTAGATAGCCTCGTGATGGGGATCTCGGGCCGCTTGTTGAGCAATAAGCTCGTGTACACAGGCGTTGACGATCCCGGGCTCCTTGACGTTGTAACTCATAGCCTGCTGCAAATCCCATGGTCCGGCAATGGTGACATCCCTTAGCTTAGCCCCGGAATCTTGGCCAAGTAATTGTTGCACCACATGATCAAACTGGATGGATAGTGCTTGAAGTTGATCCTCGGAGAGCACATTCGCATCGTAAATCAGCAGCAGATTGACCGCACCATCATCATGCAGGTGAGCTTGGATAACCAGAGGGTAAGTGAAGTAGTTCTGCAAGCTCTCTTCAGCAGCAGCCTTGTCCTCTGGGGGAGGCTCAAGAACAGACTTGTTGTTGGCGATGCTAGACATGGGCTGGATGACCATGAGGGATGAGAAATCGCAAGCGTCCTTCGCCTCGGGGCTAAGCTTGGAGATGTCTTGTAGACCGAACTGCTCGTAAGGGATCATATCAGTCGATTGAGACTGAATGCTTTCCACAAATTGGGAAACCGTTTGTTCGGGGTCCAGTCTCACGCGGACCGGGACCGTGGCGACAACAAGGCCGGGCATCGATTCAATGCCTGCAACTGCGGCATTACGTCCGGAAACGTTGACACCAAATGTCACATCATCGCTATCAGAATACCTGGATAACACCAGGGCCCAGGCAGCCCTGAGGACTGATGCCTTGGTGATGCCGGATTTGATTGAGTGAGAGAAGTTGAGGGGCTTCTCAAGGATCCTGGTAATCGTCTGAGATGATTGAACCGGGGCCGACGGCGGGAACGAGGCACGCTTGGCATCTTGGAGTTGGCCTCGCCAGTAGTCACCAGCAGCTGCCTCATCAATGTCCAGGATATACTTGACAAACTCAGCGTATGGGCGGAGGGCGGAAGCTTCGACGCCGCGATACGCAGAGTCCAGTGTCTCCATAAGCATCGGGAGCGTCCAACCATCAAAGATGGCATGGTGAATGCTCAGGACAAAGAAGTTCTGCCCCGAGGGCTCATGAACGATTCCGTTACGGAACAGTCGGGAACCGTATCCCATGTTGAACTGCTGGGAGAGGTAGGCTTGCACGGTTGTATTGCAAGTCTCCCACTCGATTTCTTCGTTCCGAATAACCACCTGCACACTTGCATCACCGGCGATGACGAGACGCGTCCTCAAATTGACACAAAGCTCAACTGTTCGCTCCCAGGCTGCCTTGAAGGTATCAAGGTCAACGTGCTCAGGCAGGCCGTAGACCTGCTTTGCAACATATGTTCCAGGCTGCTTAGCAGAGATGGCCATAAGACCCTCCTGAAGCTTCGTAGAGGGATAGGCATCCTCAACGACGACACTGTCGGTCAAACCATATTGCTGCTGCAGAATAGCAGTTACAGCTGTCTCGTTGAGGGAAGTGCGAAGCAGGCTGAATGGTGCAATGGCCTCCACAACCTTTTCCGATTCCGTCTTGGATGAGGCAAATTCAGCCAGCTTCCAAAGTCGGGAGTCATCAAAGACATCCTTCACTGAGAAGATGATGCCGGCCTCTCTGGCAGCGGTGACCAGCTGGATGGCTGCAATTGAATCGCCTCCAATACGCAAGAAGCTATCGTGACGACCAATTGATTGAGCAGAAAGGCCCAGAATCTTGGCCCAGACATCTCGAAGACGCAACTCAGCCTCTGTTTCGGCAGCCTCCTTCTTGGTATCGTCCAGCGCATAGGCCTCGAGCTGCTCTTGGCTTAGTTCGGAAGTAAGTCTGCGTAACTGAGCCCTATCCGTCTTCCCAGATGACAGGAAAGGCATGTGCGAGCACGGGATATAGAGAGTTGGTACCATATACCGAGGCAACAAGACACTAAGCTGACTGGACATGGCATCCAGATCCTTTTGCAGCTCGTTCGTCAAGGGCAGGAACAGTGCATCCTCGTCGTCCACACTCTCCTCAGTGTAAGCAAGATAGGCAACCAGACTCGAACCTGCCTCGGACTTGTGAACGTCCACAGTGACATGAACAACATCACTTAGCAGGCTGCGGATATGGTGCTCGACCTCATCCAATTCCACGCGAAGGCCTCGAATCTTGACTTGAGTATCCTTCCGGCCGTGATACGCGAGGGTTCCGTCAGGGTTATAGCAGCCTAGATCGCCGGTTAAGTAGAACCGGTTCCAGTGCTGCGATTCGCGGCGTGGAGCCCAGCTTGGGATTGACTTGAGGATACTGGCCTGCGTCTGCATAGGGTCATCGAGGTATTCGCACAACAGTGTCGGACCCTGGAGCACAATCTCGCCAACAGTACCGATTGGAGCAAGGCGATGATGATTGTCGGGATCAGCAATCCACGCAAAGCAGCCCACAGGCTTGCCGATAGTAACAGGGCTTTCGGTGGCTGACTTCCACTCGTGCATACTGCTGAATACACAGGTTTCCGCAGGGCCCCAGCCATTGATCAGCTTGACCTTGCCGAACCATTCCTCTAGTATATGTCTCTTAGAAGGTTCACCCTCTAGGATGACCAGCTCCAGATTTTCCAGATCAGCTGGATGAAGAGTCTCGATGAATGAAGGGGTGAAACATGCCCAAGTGACCTCTTTCTCCCGCATGAATCTGGTCAGGTCATTCATGCGAATCTCGTCGGATGGTATAACAACGCAAGCGCCGCGGATTAACGAGCCATATATCTCGCCAACAGAGACATCGAAGACGAAGGCAGAGAACTGGAGCATCCGAACACCGCTGTGCAGGCCCAGACGGCTAGAAATAGCAGTTTGACTCGTGCAGACAGATCCGTGGCTGATCACGATACCTTTTGGCACTCCGGTGCTGCCGGAAGTGAACAGGACATAGGCCTTGTCTCTGGAGGAAACCATGGCATCTGGAGTGCGGAGCGTGGAGCCTGCCGTGGTGAGGGCATCGTCCAGGGCTTGGCTGACTTCAACAACAGTGTTCAGCAGTTCTTGAGCCAGCTCGCATTGCAGAGATGACGCGAGAATCACCTGAGCTTTCGTCTGTCTGGTAACTTGCTGCAGACGCTGCATGGGGTGAGCTGGGTCAAGGGGAACCCAGGCTGCTCCAGCCTTGTTGACGGCAATTGTCGAGATGATGTACCACAACGATTTCCCGAACAAGAGAAGGACAAGATCATCAGGGGCGACATCATATGTCTTGATGAGGTGATGAGATAAACGTGTCGCAGCCTCGTCTAACTGGGCGTACGTCAGCTTCCCATCCCAAGAGTCGATGGCGATGGCATCCGGAGTAGAAATGGCTTGTCGTTCGACCAATTTGTGGATGCAATCTTCAACGATCTCGGGGTCTTCTGTGTTCCACGCAATGGCCTGTTGAACGTCTTGCGGGGGCACCAACGAGAGATCTCCCAGCTTGACATGATCGGAATCCAGGAGCTGCTGAGCAACGTGTTCGAATTGCACAGCCAATCGGCTGAGCTCGACCTCGGACAGGACAGTGCTATCGTAGGTCAGGAGCAGGTCGATATGGTCATCTAACAGGTTGCCCTGAATAACCAGAGGATACGTGAAGTAATCTTGCAGAAGGTCTGCTACAGCTTCATCGTCCTCAACGGTAGGAATAAGAATGTTCTCATTGCTTCCGTCACCATTGCCAGAGTCCAGGTGCGATCGAGGCTGGATGACCAGTAGACTTGAGAAGTCAATGGCATCGCTGATGTTTTCTGAGATCCTGGAAATGTTTTGCAACCCGTATTGCTCGTGGGGAATCATCTGTGTAGCTTGATGCTGCACACTCTCCAAATATTCCAGCACAGTCTGCTGGCCATTGAGTCGTACGCGCACTGGGATAGTCGCAACGATAGGCCCGGGTATCTGCAAGATGTCCGAAACAGAGGCTTGACGGCCAGACACCGTCGTGGCAAAGCAGATATCGTCAGTGTTGGAGTAACGAGCAAGGATGATAGCCCAGGTGGCACGCAGGAGAGTCGCCATGGTAACTGAAGACTGAGTGTTGTTTGGCACTTGGATAGTCTTGGTCATCATGCGGGTAACTGCCTTGTGCTGCTTGTCAGACCTTGGGCGAGGGGGATAGGACGCCTGGACTGCTCCATCCAGCTGCTGCGACCAGTATTTCTCGACAGCCGGGTCTTGCACAACATCCATCGCATACTTGATGAAGTTTGAATACGGCTTCAGCGAGCTGGTGGTCGAGCCCTGGTGGAGGTTCTGCAGCGTTTCAAGCACAAGACGCATGGTCCATCCGTCGTGAACCGTATGATGAACAACCCAGATGAAGTAGAAGCCATCTTCTCCTTGGAACAGAGTATACTGTGACAGCGGCGTGCCGTATGTCATTTGCACATTACGAGCTTCAAGCATGGCTGACTCGAAGCTTGAAGCGGTAGATGATACAAACTCTGCATCCTCCTTGACAACCAACTGCACGCAGCGGTCACCAAGAAGCACGATGCGTGTGCGCAGGGTAGGGCAGAGAGAAACGGTCTTCTTCCAGCTTGACTTGAACTGCTCAATGTCAACATCATCCGCCAGCCGATAGGCATACTTGGCAACATATGATCCAGGAGACTTGATGGAGAGAGCCATAAGGCCTTCTTGGAACTTTGTGCAAGGATAGGCGTCCTCGATGACGGCTTCTGTTGCAAGATGGCACTGAGCCCTGGCGGTTTCACTCGTAGCGAGACGACGCAGTTCATCATCCAACAGGCCGAAAGGCTCAATAGCGACATCGTCAACAGAGCTCAGCGACTGAGCAGCCTTGGCCACAGCGATAAGCCGAGGGTCGTTGAAGATATCCTTGACCGACAGAGAAATGCCTTGATCACGACAAACCCCAACAAGCTGTATCGCAGTAATCGAGTCACCTCCCAGACCGAGGAAGCTGTCGTCTCGGCCAATTGCGTCCGGCGAGAGGCCCAAGATGCCGGACCAGATCCGTTGAAGCGCGCGCTCCACGTCGGTTTCCGGAGCCCTCTTGTTGCCTCCCAGCAGGGAATATTGAGACAGTTCATCGCGGGTGAGGCTGGCGGTACGACGGCGCAATTCATTGCGGTCCAGCTTGGTCGACGTGATTGACGGCATGAAGCTACAGGGTATGTAAAGCGTGGGGATCATATACCGCGGCAGCGTAACTCCCAATTCGCCGACCAAAGCATTCAGTTGGTTCTGAAGCTTCTTGTCGACGGACATGAATGGGCTGTGGTCAGCAGAAGAGGCTCGGGTCTCGTCGGTAAAGCACAGATAAGCCACAAGATTCGTTCCGCTCTCGCCCTTGTAAACGTCAACAGCAATCTGGCGCAGGCCGCGCATCGCCGTTTGGATGTGGTGTTCCACCTCACCCAACTCCACACGAAGGCCTCGAATCTTGATCTGTGTGTCCTTTCTGGACGAGAACTCAAGAGTTCCATCAGGGTTGTAGGAGCAGAGATCACCAGATTTGTAAAGGCGCCCCCAATGCTTGGAGTCAGGCTGCGGTGCCCAGTCAGGGGCTGTGGCTGAGGAAGCCGCGGTACGTTCTGGATCAGCCAGATACTCGCGAAGTAAGGTCGGACCTTGGATGACAACCTCGCCCAAAGTGCCAACAGGGGCTAGCTTATGGGGGTTCTCCGGGTCGACAACCCAGCAGAAGCCTCCAACTGGCTTGCCAACGGTAAGAGGACTTTCGTCGACTGACTTCCATTCGTGCAGGGTACTGAAGACACAGGTCTCGGCTGGCCCCCAGCCGTTGACAAGGCGCAATTTCCCGAACCATGTGTTAAGGATCTCCTTAGGTACAGCTTCACCGGCAAGAAGAAGTAGTTCCAGGCCAGGTACATCCTTTGGCCGTAAGGTACGAACGTACGAAGGGGTCAAGAATGCCCAGTTGATGCGCTGGTCACGAATGTACTCGGTAATGCTGTTCATCCGGACGTCTTCAGAAGGAACACAAACGCAAGCTCCGCTGATTAATGGCGCGATAATCTCACCAATGGATAGATCGAAAACGAACGCAGCGAATTGAAGTTGTCGAATGTCCGATGACAGACCTAACCGTTTGGCAATGGCCGTCTGCGAGGTGCAAACAGCTCGGTGCTGCATAACGAGGCCCTTAGGGGTACCGGTAGATCCGGAGGTGAACAGAGCATACACAGCATGTTCAGGCGTCACAGCGACCTTGGGAGCCTGGGAGCCAACTGTTGCAGCTAGCTTTTGGTCCAATGCTGGTGTGACTTCAAGGACGTCTGCAAGTAGTCCGGAACAAAGCGTGGAGTTGCTAGGAGACGTCAAAACCAGCCTGGCATTCGTCTGGCTAACCACTTGACGAAGACGCTGCTCTGGATGAGAAGAGTCAAGAGGCACCCAAGCGGCTCCAGCCTTATTGATAGCCAAAATGGCAACAAAGTGCCAAGCTGACTTCTCAAAACACACGTGAATGAAGTCATTAGGCTTGATCCCATAGGCTGTGATGATGTGGTTCGCCAGTCTATTGGCAGCGAGGTTAAGCTGGCTATATGTGAGCTCGGCATCCCACGCAGATATAGCGACAGAATCTGGTCGAAGCTCAGCCTGACGTGCAACAAGGTCATGCACACAAGCATCAACGATTTCAGGAACGTCACTGTTAAATGAAACAGCGCGCTCCAGATCCCAGTCAGAAGTAATGGATACCGATCCCAACGATTTCTCGTCAGTGGCTGCCGCAAGCTGGCACATAACATGTCCAAGCTGTTGAGAGAGGGCTTCTAGCTGTGTCTTGGCCAGGATAGTCGAGTCGTAGATGAGAACAATGTTGATGCGGTCCTCATACAGATGAGCCTGGACAATGAGGGGGTACGAGAAATAGTTCTCCATCGATTCGGCCTCCTCCTTTAGCGCTCCATCTGCGTGTACAAGGACAGAATCGGCGGATTCAGAGTCGGACACGTGTTGCATAGGCTGAATCACCAAGAGCGAAGTAAAGTCACAAGCCTCCTTGGCGTCTTCGCTGACCTTGGCTATACTCTGTAGACCGAACTGCTCGTAGGGAACCATTTCGAGTGTCTGCCTCTGGACAGCTTGAAGGAAGTCAGTAGCCAGCTGCGCTTGGTCTACGCGGACCCTCACAGGGACGGTTGCGATGATGGGTCCAACCATGTCCATCAACTCGGGTACTGGGGCCTGACGGCCTGAGATGCTTGTACCAAAGGTGACATCTTCCGAATCGCTGTAGCGTGCGAGGACCATGGCCCAAGCAGACCGAACAACGGTGGCGAGAGTAATGCCCGATGAGGCCATCTTGGGCAGCTCGATGGATCGTTCAAGGACACGAGTGGCGCCAGGCTTGTTGGATACTTC
This sequence comes from Trichoderma reesei QM6a, assembly GCF_000167675.1. Lineage (NCBI taxonomy): Eukaryota > Fungi > Ascomycota > Sordariomycetes > Hypocreales > Hypocreaceae > Trichoderma > Trichoderma reesei. Next base: position 140,223 of record NW_006711171.1, on the reverse strand, counting down.
ACTTGACGCAGGGAAAGTGGCCTTGCGAGAGCTCTGTAATTGTTCTCTCCAGTATGTTGCTGCAGCCTCTGCATCCAGTCCAAGGGTATACTTGATGAAGCGGGCATACGGAGGCGTTTCTAGGACGTCTTTGCCTTGATAGGCCTTCTCAAGAATGTTCAATACGTTCTGAGTAGACAGACCATCGAAAACAGCGTGATGCACGCTCCACATGAAGTACGTCTCGCCATCCGTGTGCTTGATCAGCGCGTACCGAGAAAGCTGCGAACCGTAACCCATCTCAAAGTCCTGAGTCAGCTGGAGATAGGAGTGAAGGTCTTCATTCTCGACGAGATCCCACTCGAAATCGTGGCTAATCACAAGCTGCGTGCTGTGGCCTCCTTCGGTGAGGAGGATCCGGGTGCGAAGGTTGGGACAAGCATCAACCGTGCGTCTCCAGGCATCCTTGAAGCGAGCGACTTCAATGTGCTTGGGAATACGATAGAGGAACTTGGCAATGTACGATCCGGGCTGCTTGGCGGAGAGGGCCATGAGGCCTTCTTGGAGCTTGGTGGTTGGATATGCGTCCTCGATCCGCTGTGTGACATTCAGGCCCAAGTCTTGGTAGATGCTGGGAGCCTGGATCGGGTCTCGAGTGCTGTCATCCAGGAGGGAGAAAGCAGGAATAGGAGTCAGAAGCTCATCATCCCCATCAGCCGCCCCGGCAGTGGCAGCCATAGATGACAGGCGCGGATCTTCAAAAATGCCATTGACCGTGAGGGTGATGCCGCGCTCGCGAGCCATCGAGACCAATCTGATAGCAGCGATTGAGTCACCACCAATACGGAGGAAGTTGTCGTCCTTGCCAATGGTCTGAGCGGGAATGTTCAAGATCTCAGCCCACATGCTTTGCAGTCGCACTTCCATGGCTGTGTCCGGAGCGCGCTTGTCGGCATCAGTCAGTGAATAGGCCTCCAGCTCCTCCTGAGTCAACGCAGCCATCTGCTTGCGGAGCTTGACCCTGTCCAACTTGCCGGAGGAAATCAGCGGCATGTAGTCACAAGGAATCCAGTAAGTTGGGATCATGTAGCTAGGCAGCAGGGCGTTGAGCTTGTTGATGGCGATGTTCAAATCGCTCTGGACGTTCCGAGTCATGTAGAGGAAAACGTCATCACCATTGGGGTCGGTGTTTGGTCCGGGAGTTTTCGTCTCGCTGCTAAAGCAGATGTATGAGACGAGGTTCGTTCCGGTTTCTGTTCGGAACACATCAACGGCAACCTGTCGGATGGATTCAAGTGCATTCCGAATGTGATGCTCAACTTCACCAAGCTCAACGCGAAGACCACGGATCTTGACCTGTGTATCCTTGCGGCCAGAGTAGTGGATCGTTCCATCAGGGTTGTAGAAACCCAGATCGCCAGTCTTATAGAAACGACCCCATTTCTTGTCATTGGCGCGGGGTGCCCAGTTCGGCAAAGAGGTCATGGTCGATGAGGCCGTCTTGGCCGGGTCAGCCAAGTACTCACGGAGGAGAGTAGGCCCCTGCATGACGATTTCTCCGATACATCCAACCGGGGCTAGACGGTTCGAATTCTCTGCGTCGACAATCCAGGCAAAGCTTCCAACCGAACGTCCGATGGTCAACGGCGATTCGTCTGCGGATTTCCATTCGTGGATAGCACTCAGAACGCAAGTCTCAGCAGGTCCCCAACCATTGACAAGCCTTGCCTTACCGAACCAGAGGTCAAAGACGTCCTGGCTGACGGGCTCTCCGGCAAGGACAATGAGCTCAAGGGATGGAACGTCTTGAGGGCGGAGTGTGCGTGCAAACGATGGTGTCAGGAATGCCCAGGTCACCTCGGCGTCTCGGATGAATCCATCCAAGTTGTTGAGACGATCGTGGTCAGATGGTATGCAAATGCAACCACCATGCATAAGGGAAAGCATGATTTCTCCCACGGAAACGTCAAAGACAAAGGACGAGAATTGAAGCATTCTGACGCTGCTAGTCAGGCCGAGTCTCTTTGCGATATCACGCTGGCTGGTGCAAAGAGAGGCATGTTCCATAATGATACCCTTAGGAACGCCAGTACTACCGGAAGTAAAGAGCAGGTAGACAGCGTCGTTGGGGGTCACCTTAGTGGTTGGCTTGACATGACTGATGGTCTCGTCACTCTTCAACTGCTCATCCAGGTTTGAGGACACTTCAACAACCGTGTCCAGAAGCTTGGAGCACAGGGGGCTGTGGATAGCAGATGAGAGCGCGAGCTTTGCACCAGTTTGACTGGCAACCTGTTGAAGCCGTTGGAATGGGTGTGCCGGGTCCATTGGCACCCAAGCAGCTCCAGCCTTGTTGATGGCCAGGACCGAAACCACATACCAAAGAGACTTTTCAAAGCACACATGAACGACATCGCCGACCTTGACCCCGTGACGTTGGATCAAGAGATTGGCGAGCCTGTTGGCAGCAAGATCAAGCTCACTGTAGGTGAGTGAGCCATCCCAAGCATGTACAGCATGGGCATGGGGAGTCTGCTTCGTTTGCCGCTCGATTATGAGATGAGCACAATCATCAACGATTTCAGGGCCATCGCCGTTGGAAGCCTGTGCAAGGTCGAGATCCCAGGGGCTCGCCACTGAGATTTCGCCAAGCTTGCAATCCTTGCCGCTGAGAAGCTGCTGGACAACGCCATTGAACTGATGTGACAAGGCAACAAGCTGTGGTTCTGGAAGAACGACAGAGTCGTAGATCAAGACGAGCTCAACTCGATCGTCATGGATATGGCCCTGCAGAACAAGAGGGTATGAGAAGTAATTCTGCAATTGATCCTCTTGTGTCTCTTGTTCAAGAGCAGGCACCATGACACTGTCGAGATCCTCGCCAGCAAGATGCTGCATGGGTTGAACTAGCATCAGGGAAGTAAAGTCGCACGCATCCCTCGCATCAGCACCAAGCCTGGAGATGCTCTGCAGGCCAAATTGTTCGAAGGGGATCATCTCAGAGGCTTGACTCTGTACACCTTGAAGGAATTTGGACACGCGCTGCTGCTTATCGAGACGGATACGGACGGGAACAGTGGCAACAGCTGGACCAGCCATCTCGGTCAGGCCTGGAACTGCCGCCTGCCTACCAGAAATGGTAGACCCAAACGTGACATCGTCTGTATCGCAGTAACGAGCTAGGATGACGGCCCAAGCAGCTCGCAAAACTGTGGCCTTTGTGATGGCTGGGTTCATGGAAGCAGGGAATGGAATAGACTTTGTCATCATTCGCGTGATGTGCTTCGTTTCGCTAGAGGTAGTGGCAGCAGCAGGGAAACTGGCCCGCTTGGCGTTATCCAGCTGGCTGCTCCAATACTCAGCAGCGGCCTCCAGGTCGAGACCAAGGGTATAGCGAATGAATCCGTTGTAGGGCATAACCGGGGCCGATGCCCGGCCCTCATACTCTCGCCGCAACGTCTCCAGGACTATCCTCATCGACCAACCATCATGGACAGAGTGGTGGACAGCCCACATGAAATAGTTGCTGCCGTCTTGGTCCTCGAGGATTGTGTAGCGCGACAGAGATGAGCCGTATGTCATGCGGAGAGACTGAGCCGATGCTATGGCCGATCGAATATCATCCGTCTTTGTAGTCTCCCAGGGGATCTCCTCGTTGATGACGACCTGGACACAAGAACCGTCAATCATGACAAGACGAGTTCGGAGTGCTTCAACAGCAGACGAGGTGTACTCCCACGCCTCCTTGAAGCGTTGAAGGTCGACATGGGCAGGAAGACGATAGGTGTACTTGGCGACGTATGATCCGGGCTGCTTCACAGAAAGGACCATAAGGCCTTCCTGGAGCTTGCTGCATGGATAAGCATCCTCGACAAGCTGGCACTTGGCGAGCTTGAGTTCTTGTCGAAGATCCTCTGATAGAACAGCATCACGGATCTCCTTTTCCAGGAGGCTGAATGGCTCAATCTCATCGAGTTCAAGTACCTCCTCGGTGGTTATAGCCTTGCTGGCGACAGACAGCAGGCGAGGGTCATCAAAGATGTCCTTGACGGTCAACGAGATACCCTCTTCCCGCATGACGTTAACCAAGTGGATGGCCGTGATAGAGTCACCGCCGAGGCCAAGGAAGCTGTCATCGCGTCCAACCGACTCCATAGGAATGTTCAAAATTTCAGCCCATATCTGCTGTAACTGGCTTTCCATCGGAGTCTCGGGTGCCCTCTTTTTGCCATCGACAAGGGAGTATTTCGATAGCTCTTCGACGGATAAGGCAGCGGTATACCGCTTCAGCTCCTTGCGGTCAAGCTTGGTCGATGTGCTGGTTGGCATATAGCTACAGGGAATGAAGAAGGTTGGCACCATGTAGGACGGAAGAACAACCCTCAATTCACCCGAGGCTGCAATAAGGCGGGCTTGAAGGTCTTCATCGATGGGCATGAAAGGACCCTTATCGTCACCCGCAACACGAGCATCAGCCGTCTTGCTCTCCTCGTTGAAGCAGAAGTAGGCCACGAGATTTGAGCCACTTTCACCCTTAAACACGTCGACGGCGACCTGACGAATGTCATCAAGGGCAAGCTGCAGGTGGTGCTCGATTTCGCCCAATTCAACACGAAGGCCGCGAATCTTGATCTGCGTATCCTTACGAGTTGAGAATTCGATGGTACCATCCGGGTTGTAGTAACACAAGTCACCGGACTTGTAGAATCGGCTCCAATGCTGTAACTCGCGGCGGGGTGCCCAAGCGGGCAAGTCATAGACGGTCGACAGCTTGGTCCTCTCAGCGTCTGCAAGGTATTCCCGAAGCAGGGTCGGGCCTTGGATAACGACCTCGCCGACGGTGCCCGTGGGAGCCAGCTTGTCAGGGTGTTCCGGATCGACAATCCAGCAGAAACCGCCGACCGGCCGGCCGACAGTTAGGGGACTCTCGTTGATAGACCTCCACTCATGAAGAGTCGAGAAAACGCACGTCTCAGCTGGGCCCCAGCCATTGATAAGTCTGACCTTTCCGAACCAGCTTTCAAACACATCGCGACTAACGGCTTCTCCTGCTAGCAATAAGAGGTCTAGAGCAGGGACGTCTTCTGGCTTCAGAGTGCGGGCGAACGCGGGGGTAAGGAAGGCCCAATTGATTTGTTTCTTCTGGATGAAGTTGGGCAGGTCATTCAATCGAGTGTTTTCGTCAGGGATGTGCAAAGAAGCACCTGAAATCAGTGGCGCAACGATTTCACCGATAGAAAGATCGAAAACAAAGGCTGCAAACTGCAGCATACGAACATCGGCAGTCAATCCGAGTCTCCGGCTGATAGCGGTCTGTGACGTGCATACAGAGCCATGTTCCATGACCAGTCCCTTAGGAGTACCAGTAGAACCGGAGGTAAAGAGGACGTAAGCAATGTTACGAGGCGTCACCTTGACGTCTGGCCCAGCGCTGCTATTCATGCCGCTCTTGATAAGCTTCTGATCAAAGAACGGGCTGATCTCAATGACAGACAAGCCAAGACGGGCACAAATATCCAAATTGGCCGGTGATGTTAGTATGATTCTTGCCCGGGTCTGGCTGGCAATCTGGCGCAACCGCTGCTCAGGATGTGACGGATCAAGGGGAACCCATCCGGCACCAGCTTTATTAATAGCCAGGATCGCGACAAAATGCCATGCCGACTTTTCAAAGCAAACATGAATCAGCTCATCGGCTTTGATGGCAAAGGTCTGCGTGAGATGATGGGCCAACCGGTTAGCGGCCTCGTTGAGTTCAGCATAGGTGAAAACCCGGTCCCAACCCACAACAGCAGGGGCGCCGGGACGTTCGAGGGCCTGTTTTTCGACCAACTCGTGGATACAAGAGTCGACAATTTCAGGAACCTCGTTGTTTGCTTGGAGACTCTGCTCCAGATCCCAAGAACCGGAAACAGAGACATCCCCGATCACAAGACCCTCCTGGCTAGCAAGCTGCTGGGTGACATGCTCGAAGTGATACGTCAAGGCAGTGATTTGCGACTCGGCCAAGACGTTGGCATTGTAAATCACAAGAAGCTCAACATGGTCTTCGTACAAGACACCTTCCACGATGAGGGGATACGTGAAGTAGTTCTGCATGACCTCCTCCTCAATGCTCTTGTCGTCGCCAATGAGAATTGCATCAGTGCTTTCATCGCCATACTGCAGGAAGTGGCCGGGCTGGATGACAAGCAAGCTTGAGAAGTCACAAGCCTCCCGAGCACTTTCGCTGACCTTGGCAATATTCTGCAAACCAAACTGCTCGTAGGCTACCATCTCAGAGGCCTGGCTCTGGATGTCATGGAGGAACTGGGCCACAGGCTTTGAACCATCGAGACGGACCCTGACGGGCACCGTGGCTACGGCAGGGCCGGCAATCTCAGTCATGCCTGCCAGAGGAGCTTGACGACCGGAAATTGTTGTCCCGAAGCAGATATCATCGGCATCGCTATACCGGCCAAGAACAATAGCCCAAGCAGCGCGCAGAATTGATGGCTTTGTGATGGATGTCTCCTCCAGGCTGGGAATTGAGATCCTCTTCTTCATGACGCGAGTGGTCGACGGGGCGGAAGACGAGCCGGCAGCTGGGAAAGCAGCACGACGAGCATCCTGGAGTTGAGAAGACCAAAAGTCCTTGGCTTCGGCTTGGTCAATCTCGGACGTGTACCGGATGAAGTGGGAGTATGCCCGAGGTGGAGAGGGGTTCTGTTGACGATAGACACTTTGCAGAGTCTCAAGAATGATTTGCATCGTCCAACCGTCAAAGGCAGTGTGGTGAATGGTCCAGACAAAGTATCTGTCGCCGCTGCGCTCCTCGATAAGGGCATAGCGACACAGGCGTGAGCCATAGGTCATCTCAATGTTCCTTGTTGAGTCGATATAGGAGACTACGTCCTGGCCGTAAGTCACATCCCAGGCAACATCGTCTTTGATAACAACCTGAATAGACGACCCCTGGTTGAGCACGATCCTGGTACGCAGAATGCCGCACAGCTTCACAGTCTGCTCCCAAGCCTCCTTGAAGAGCTGGAGATCAACATGCTTGGGGATCTTGTAAACGTGTTTTGCAATGTAAGATCCCGGCTGCTTCACAGCCATAGCCATGAGGCCCTCTTGGAAGCTGGTAGTAGGGAAAGCATCTTCAACAGTCTGGTGCGGAAGCAGCTTGCACAAGCCATGAACCTCGTCGCTCATGGCCCAGTTGCGTCTGTGTGCGTCAAGAAGGCTGAAAGGCTCAATGACGGCGTTTTGCTGGGCTACATCTCCACTGACCTCAACAGCCTTGAGAGCAACCTTTGACAATCGCGGGTCGTCAAAGATGTCCTTCACTGTCAAGATGATTCCAGCCTCATTCGCAGCCATCACGCTGTAAATGGCTGCAATGGAATCACCACCCAAGCGCAAAAAGTTGGAGCCGCGGCCAATAGAGCCAGGCGAAATCTTGAGAGTGTCCGCCCAGATCTGCTGCAGCCTTGCTTCCATCGGGGTCTCGGGTGGTTGCTTGTCCTCATCATCAGAGAGCGTGTAAGCCGCCAGCTCGTCTTTGCTCAGGACAGCCGCACAAGCGCGGAGAGCCTTGCGGTCCAGCTTAGCTGAAGTGTTGATAGGCATGTACTTGCACGGAACGAAGATGGTCGGAATCATGTAGTGAGGAAGGGTGATGTGCAGTTGGCCAAGCATGTCAGAGAACTTCTGCTTCATCTCGGGAGTGGTGGTCAGGAAGATATCCTCCAGGTTCTTGTCGCTGCCCTTGGTGTCGTCGTTGAAGCATAAATAGGTGATGAGGCTGAGACCGGCTTCGTCATTGTTAATGACATCCACCAGGATCTGCTTCGCGCCGGGAAGGTTGGTCAGGACAGTATATTCGATCTCACCCAGCTCGACACGCTGGCCACGGATCTTGACCTGGTTGTCCCTTCGGCCCATGTACTCGAACGTGCCATCAGGGTTGCGGCAAACCAAATCACCAGTTCGATAGGCTCGCTTTGGCCCATTGGCTGGAAGCCAGTCGTATGTCATATCCTCCAGCCAATTTGCATTATTCTTTGCATCGGCATTGAGGTATCCGTAAGCCAAGATAGGACTCTGGATGAGCAACTCGCCGATACAGCCGATGGGCACAAGACGGCTTGGGTCGTTTGGCTCGACAGCCCAGAAAGCACTGGACAGAGGAAAGCCCAAGTTAGTAGATGCACCGTTGTGCACATCCGCGTTGCGAGCGCAAATCGAGGCCTCAGCAGGACCGTAAAGGCCGTTCAGAGTAGTGTAGCCCTGCCACCTCTCGGATGACTTCTTGTTGACGGCTTCGCCTCCCAGGTTGATGGTTGTCAAACAAGGGACGTCTGCTGGGTTGAGCATGTCGGCGACAGTAGGCGTCAAGAAAACCCAGTTGGCCTGGAGAGCACTGATGACGCCCGCGAGGTTGTTGAGGCGATCGTGGTCCGAAGGCACACAGACGCAGCCACCGCGCATGAGAGTGACCAAGACATCGAGAATGCCGATATCGAACGTGTAAGCCGAAAACTGGAACACTCTGCTGCCAGGCCCAACGCCGGTTTCCGCAGCATGGGCATCGCTTACAGAGCAGAGACTGCTATGCGGAATGCGAATGCCCTTGGGCTTGCCGGTAGAGCCAGACGTAAACAAGACAGCGTAAAGACTCTCTGGCGTGGCATCTGACGAGATGAACTTGGTGCTGGGATCGGGCAACTTATCCAACATGGACAGGTCCACAATCAGGAGGTCCACGCCAAGCTCTTGAAGTTTCTCCTCGAGAGAAGGATGGGTGACGATGAGCTTCGCCTGCGTATCAGAAACGATACTTTGCAGACGGGCCAATGGAGCTGCAGGGTCAAGCGGCACAAGAGCACCACCAGCCATCTGGATAGCAACCATGGTGATCATGGCCGGGGTGCTCTTGGGGAACGAAATGGGCACCATAACGTCCGATCCAACACCAAGTCTCTGCAACTTAGCGGCCAAGCGAGTAGCCAAAACACCGACTTCACGGTATGTGAGCTTGGCGTCCCAGGAGTCAAAGGCAGGGGCATCTGGCTGGGCTTCAATCTGCTTGTAAATCTCCCAGTGAGTGCAAGACTCGGTGGCGGGGCGATATCGAGATACGTCAGCGGCATGCTGAATCTCACGCTCTCCAACAAGAGAGATGTCGCTGATAAGCTTTTGGTCAGGACTCAGAAGCTGCTGGACGACGTATTCAAACTGATAAGAGAGGGCCTCGACTTCAGCCTCGGACAGCATGTCAGGCTTATATATAAACCTCTGATTCACGCTGTCTTCTGTCATGTAGCTGAGCATGACCAATGGATAGTTGAAGTACTTGTCCATAGACTCAATCAACAGGTGATCTTCTTCAGCATCCGACTGCAGCAGACCATTTTTGGAGTTGAAGATGGAGCTCTCCTGTTCCTTGGGCTGAATTACCAGCAGGGAGGTAAAGTCACAAGCCTCGCGGGCCTCCGGGCTCAGTTTGGCGATGTTGGGCAGACCATACTGCTCATAGGGAACCATATCCAGACCGTGACCCTGCAAGTCCTGCAGCATCTGGCTCACAGGCTGATCAGCTTCCAAAGGGACTCGGATTGGGACGGTGGCAATGACAGCACCGGGAGTTGACAAGAGGCCGTCCATATCAGCCTGGCGACCAGAAACCGTCGCGCCATAGCAGACATCGCTGGCGTCACAATGCTTGCCAAGCACAATTGCCCAGGCCGCTCGAATAATAGTGGCCATGGTAATGGAGGCGTCTTCATGGCTGGAAAAGGACACCAAGCGATCGACAACACGGGTTGAGTCTCCAGAGCTGTCAGCAGTTGAGTAGCTGCCAGCAGCAGGATAGATAGGCCGTTGAGCACCAGCCAGGTTCGATCGCCAGAAGTTTGCCGCTGCCTCGCCATCTATATTACTCAGGTAGTTGATGAAGTTGGAGTAAGGCGTCAGGGAGGCGACCTTCTGACCGTAGTAGCTGTTGTAAACGCTATCGAGGACGATGCGCATGCTCCAGCCGTCGTTGATAGCATGGTGGATGATCCAGACAAAGTAAGTGTCATCATGGTCCTCAACAAGAGCAAATCTGGTCAGACGAGTTCCATAGCCAATGTCCAGCTGAGAGATTACGTCTTTGAAGGACTCAAGGTTGAGTCCCTCAGTGTCTTCCCAATCGCCGTCATTCGAAATGACAGCTTGCACTGCAGAACCTTCCTCCAGCATGATACGAGTCCTCAGAGTGGCATTTCGCTCAACGGCCTCGTTCCAAGCAGCCTTGAACTTGGCGGTATCGATATGTCTAGGCATTCGGTAGAACCATTGCGAGACGTATGAGCCGCGTTGCTTGGCAGTCAGGGCCATGAGACCTTCCTGGAGGGGGGTGCAAGGATAGGCGTCCTCGATCGTCTGGCGCTGTCCCAGGCCGTAGCGAGATCGAATAGCATCGCTTTGCATGAGTTTGCTCAACGATTCTGGAAGCAGGGTAAAGGGCTCAGTCTGAGAAGAACGGCCCGCGTTGGAGAGGAGGGTAGCCTTGGAGGCCACCTGGAACAATCGGGGGTCGTCGAAAACGTCCTTCACAGCGATGGAAATACCGGCATCGCGAGCCGCAGACACAAAATAGATGGCAGCAATAGAGTCACCGCCCATTCTCAAAAAGCTATCATCTCGACCGATGAACTCGGGCGACAGCTTCAGGAGATCCGCCCAGATCGCCTGGATACGAGTCTCCATCTCCGTTTCCGGAGCACGCTTCTTGCTATCCACAAGGGAATACCTCGCAATGTCGTCCTTACCAAGATTGGACATTGCCAGTCGCAGGAGCTTCATATCCAACTTTGTCGAAGTGATAAAGGGCATGTAGTGGCAGGGGATAAATAGCGTCGGGATCATGTATCGAGGAAGTGTAACGCTCAGCTGGCCAACCAAGGCTGTCAGTTGACTCTGGAGCTCAGGAGTCATCGGGACGAACACATCTCTGACGCTCGTCTCGGAGTTCTTGCCAGCAGTGCGGGTTTCGTCGGTAAAGGAGAAGTAGGACACGATGATCGCGCCACCATCTCCCTTTGCCACATCAACAGCGACCTGCTTGACGCCTTCCAGAGACTCGCGGATATGATGCTCGATTTCTCCAAGCTCGACACGAAGGCCTCGAATCTTAACCTGGCTATCCTTACGAGATCCAAACTCAATGGTGCCGTCCGCATTGTACCGACACAGGTCACCCGACTTGTAAAATCGATCCCAGTGCGCAGCTGTACGGTTTGGCACCCACTCGGGGAGGCTACGCACCAGCGAGGCCTCAGTCTTGGTAGTATCAGCCAGATACTCGCGAAGAACCGTCGGCCCCTGGATGACAACTTCTCCAAGGGTTCCGACAGGGGCTAATCGCTGCGGATCATGCGGATCAACAATCCAGCAGTATCCGCCAACCGGCTTACCGACCGTCAACGGAGATTCCTCGAAGCTCTTCCACTCGTGGAGGGTTGAGAAGACACAAGTTTCGGCAGGGCCCCAACCATTGATCAGCCGCACCTTGCCAAACCAAGCTTCAAACACATCTCGGCCAACAGCCTCGCCAGCAAACAACAGCAAATCCAAGCCTGGAACGTCGTCAGGGTTCAAAGTGCGCGTAAACGAGGGCGTCAGATAGGCCCAGTTGACTTGCATCGTGTTGATGAAGTCCACCAGGTTGTTCATCCTCGTTTCCTCAGACGGAACGCAGAGACAGCCGCCAACCACCCAGGGACCAACAATCTCACCGATAGAGAGATCGAAGACAAAGGATGCAAATTGAAGCATCCTTACGCTAGAGGTCATTTCCAGGCGCTTGGTAATAGCGGTCTGCGAGGTGCAGACAGCCCTGTGCTGCATGACCAGACCCTTTGGCGTTCCAGTACTTCCAGAAGTAAACAGAACATAGGCTGCATTATCTGGTGACACATTGCGTACTGGTCCGTAAGAGCTCTCTTCGGTCTTAGATAGCTTCTCATCCAGGGCTGAAGACACCTCAACGACGGTATTGACCAACTCAGAACACATCTCGACATTGCTAGGGGAAGCCAAGGCCAGCGTCGCCTTTGTCTGCGAGACAACCTGTTGCTGCCTCTGCAGCGGGTGCGAGGGATCCAAGGGAACCCAGGTAGCACCAGCCTTATTGACAGCAATAACAGACACGAAAAACCAGGCCGATTTCTCAAAGCAGACGTGGACGAAGTCCTGATCCTTGACGCCACAGGACTTGACGAGATGATGAGCGAGGCGGTTGGCAGCACGATCGAGTTGCGAGTAAGACAGCTCCATATCCCAGGCATGAATAGCAGGGGCATCGGGGTTTGCCTTCGACTGTCTCTCAATAAGCTGATGAAGACACATGTCGACAATCTCTGGTGTTTCGTCGTTGGCCTTGATCGCCTCTTCCAGGTCCCACGAGCCAGATACCGAAAGGTCACTGAGGGGCATGTCCGTCGGAGCAAGCAATTGCTGAACAATGTGCTCGTAGTGAACACACAGAGCCTCAAGCTGGCCCTCAGTGATGGCATCAGCGTAATACGTCAAGTCCAGCTCGATGCTGTCCTCGCCAATGCGAGGCTGCAAAACGAGGGGATAGTTGAAGTAATTGCGCATAGCCTCTTCCGAGAGAGCCTTTTCGCGGGATCCCTGCTGCAAGATGGCATCAGAAGCAGTATCAGCCATGGACGTCAGATGGTTGTTTGGCTGAATGACGATGAGGTTGGAAAAGTCGCATGCCTCCTCGGCGTCCTGGGACAGTTTCGAGATGTTCTGAAGACCGTACTGCTCATGGGCCACCATGTCTGCCGCTTGTGTCTGAATCTTCTCGAGGAAAGAGGACACAGTCATGCCACGATCAATCTTGACTCGGATAGGCACAGTCGCAATCATGGGTCCTGGAATCTCGTTCAATCCGGGCACCGCAGCCTGACGACCCGACAGTGTAGTACCAAAGCACACATCATCAGAGTCGCAGTAGCGCGCAAGAAGGAGAGCCCAAGCCGCACGAAGAATCGTAGCGGTGGTCACGGAAGAGGTCTTCGCGTTATGGAAAGGCATAGTCCTCTTCATGACTCGGTCTTCAGATGTGGCAGACAGTCTCGCGGGCGGGAAGTGAGCGCGCTGAGCACCATCAAGCTGCTTTTGCCAGTACTCGGTAGACGCGGCGGAATCAATGGATTCGACATAGCGGATAAAGTTGGAGTACGGACGCAAGGCTTTGGCGTCATTGCCATGATAAGCGTTGTAGAGGGCGTCCAGGACGATTCGCATGGTGAGACCGTCAAACACGGCGTGGTGAATGAGCCACACAAAGTAGACGCCGCCATTGCTGTCTCGTACCAGGGCATGTCTGCTCAGGCGCTCGCCGTAGCTCATGCTGATGCTTCGCGTTCGGTTGAGATAAGCGTTGATGTCCAGGCCTGGAGCAGGCTGCTCCCAAGCAATATCTTCCGTCATCACAGCTTGGAGAGCTCGACCGCCGAGAAGGGCTACTCGCGAACGCAAGCTTCCGCATTGGCTGATGGTGGCCTCCCAGGAAGCCTTGAATTGATCAACATCAATTTCTGGCATCAGCTTGTACACGACTCTGTGGATGTAAGAGCCAGGCTGCTTCATACCCAGGGCCATGAAACCTTCCTGGAGAGTCGTGCAAGGATAGATATCCTCAATAGTCTCGGTAGGGGCAAGCTTGCACTCCTTCCGGATCTGGTGCTTGATATCATCAACCTTTTCACTGCTAATCAAGCTGAAGGGCTTTGTCTCAGCCATCATTGCGCTGTCGTGTTCGATGGTTGCCACAGCTGCCATCTGGGCAAGCTCAGCGTTGTCCGATACGGCTGCCGGACTCAGACGAATGCCGTATTGATAAGCAGCAGTAACAAGCTCGATGGTTGTGAGAGAGTCGCCGCCAAGCAGGAAGAAGTTGTGCTTCTTTCCAATGTCCTGCTTACGGATTCGGTTCACATCCCGGAGGATCTCAACCCAGACAGCTCGAAGAACAATCTCCACCTCAGTGGTAGGAGCCTCTTCGTCGGCGAGCTCGCTCTCCAGAGAGCTGTCCTCTGCAAAGACACGAGCCCGCTTCTCACGGGCAGATAGAGCAGTAGCATCGGAGTCCTCATCAGAGGTTCCGTAACTCCAGGGATACTGAGGTAACCCAGAAATTGCCCTGCCGTGGGAGAACAAAGGGGCGAGATTCGGCACAGCCGACTCCTGCCACAGCCTTCCAACAGCAGAGAGAAAGCTCACTGCACTATCAGCCCCACGAGTTTGGGACGAGACATAATTGCATCGGACATCTGCAGCGGCACAGATCTGGGACAGAGGCACGGAGAGGGCAGAATGAGGTCCAACTTCCAGGAACAGAGTTTCCTCAGATGACATGCCGAGGAGGTTGGAGACGGACGAGCTGAAGCGGACAGGTGACACCAGGTTGGAGACCCAGTACGCTGCTCCAAACTCGCTCTTCTCCTTCAGAACCTTCTCGCTGACGGTAGAAATAAAGATGGCCTCGCTCTTCCTGGTTGCATGCGAAGCAATCTTCTCCGCCGTCAAAAGGTCAAGCAGCTCATCGGCAAGCTGAGTCATGTGTTCAGAGTGATACGCAGTATCAACCTTCAGCAGACGAGCAGTCACCTCAGGCTTTGCTGCCTTGACAAACTTCAAGACTCGCTCAACCGCCTCACGGTCGCCGGAAATGGTGGTGCTAGTGGGTGAGTTCTCACAAGCAATGACCACGCCCTGCTCGAGAAACCCCTCCGTTTCCTCTGCACCTAAGCTTACCACGCCCATGGCACCGTCCTTCTGGTCCCTGGTAGTAATATGGCCGTAGTAGTAAGCGACTGTGATGGCGTCTTCGAAAGAGAGAAAGCCCGCAGCATAGGCAGCAGCAATCTCACCACTGGAGTGACCAACGACGGCCTTGGGCGTAACACCAAGGCGTTTGAAACAGTTGACCAGGGCAATCTGAAGCGCCGTGCTGAGAGGGTAGGAGAACTTTGAGGTGTTGATCCTGTTGTCGGGGTCGGCAGCATCACGGAGAAGCTCCTCTTCAATCGACCAGGTTGCGGGTATGTTCAGTCCCTTCAGAACCAGATCCATCTTCCTGATGTCTTCCCTGAAGCTTGAGTCGGTCAAGATGAGCTCCTTGCCCATTCCCGCCCACTGAGCACCCTGGCCGTTGAACACCATGGTGATGGCCGGAGCCCGCGCGGAAGACTTGGCGTAGTTGGAAGTGTTGACGAAGGATGAGTTCGAAAGGATGGAGAATGCCTTGTAGTCCAGAGCCTCGCGTCGGAGAGCGCGAGTATAGGCGATGTCGGCAGCATCGTCTGGGTGAGATTCAGCATACAGGCGGTGCAGCTCGATCTGCTTAGCCAAAGAAGCTGGGTTGTTCGCAGAGAACAGAACAAGTTGCGGCCGGGACTCAGATACTCGCGGAGTAGGCCGGGGGTGAGAGTCGACGATAACATGAGCGCTGTGTCCCTCAGCGTCAGAGGCAATGATGCTGGCTCTCTCTGCGCGATCATGCGGGAACGGAATGGCCTGCGTAGCTACGAGCGCTCCGGGGGTAGAGGATGCTGATGTTTCTTTACGTTAGAGACTTGGGCCTGACTTTTCGGCGGACTTGAGCAGCATGAAACTTACCAGATACAATATTCGGAGAGATTGTCCGGTTCTCCAATGTTACCACGGCCTTGACCAAGCTCGTCAAGCCCGACGCACCCTTGGTCAAATAGATACCCTGCTCGCCAAAGGCGCTGTTAATTGCAGAGACTTCAGCTTCGGCATCTCCGCTCCACTAGTTATCATTCAAGTTAGCATATTAGACATTCTCTCGTTCATGATGCTTCAATCAGGTCATTGTTACACCCACCTCAACTACAAGGGCTGATCGGATATCTAGGCCCGCGGCATCGTAGGCCTCGCGAATGAGCTCCTCATGGGCCTCAGCCACAGAACTTCGGCCACTGAGCGTCATAATGCTAGAAGCTCGAATGATGGCGCGAATTGGGTTGCCTCTGCGCATGGCATCAGGCAGTGTCTTGATATATACAGCTGACACGGCCTCGCCTCCCACAGCGCCATTCTGGGCAGCTCCCAGAACAACTGCAGATTTGGCACTGCCAGATCGAACAGCGGAGCAAGCCTCATGCAGAGCCACGAGAAATGACGACGTCGACTCTCTAATCGCCATGCTAAGCCCAAAAAACTCGTTAGCAACCCAGAAATTATACTCAAAGGGGGGAGGGAGGACAGCAGTCCGGATAGTAAACGAACCTCGGGCCTCCCAAATCATGCTTCAGTGACACCATCGACACATCGTCCTCTCCAATACTACCGGCATAGCAGCCCACACGAGCATCCTCGCCCCGGAAGTCGATCTCGCACGCATCCTCAAAACACTCACGAGTCACCTCCAAGAGCTTCCGCTGCAGAGGGCTGCAGCTCTCGAGCTCTGCCTCGGTCAAGGAGAAGAACGAAGCATCAACAGCGTCTAGTTCTTCCTCTTCATTGCCATCCACACGCGGCTGAACACGGTCGTTGACGAGGGACTCCCAGAGTTGCTCGGCATTGCGAATGCCACCAGGAAGCCGGATGCCAACGCCGCAGATGGCAATTGGGATGAGGGATTTGTTCCCATCTTCGTACGTAGTGTTCGGCGCCATTTTTTTCTCCAAATTTGTACAGAATTATCTTCGTCCTTTTTTTATGTTCTTCCGTTCTATATTGTAACAATTATGTGTATTCCAAGATGTCGAGAAATGAAAGGAAAATGGACTGTTGAGTTCGTCGTTAATCAGAATCGTATGGTCTGTTAACGGATGATCGATTCGCTCGAATGTCGATCCCTCTTCAAGCTCTCCCTTACTTCTTTCTTCGAAACAGTAGCGAGTGTCGAAGCAATCGAAAGCGTAGATGTCGATACGAGGCGGTAGGCCGTCTTTTCGACTGAATGGTGTTTGGATCCAAGCGGTGGGATCCTTAATCGAGAGAAGGCGAAGTGCTTCAGAAGCAGCACATTTGCGTACCCGTTAGGCGAACGAGAATCTCGAT
Organism: Trichoderma reesei QM6a; assembly: GCF_000167675.1. Taxonomy (NCBI): domain Eukaryota; kingdom Fungi; phylum Ascomycota; class Sordariomycetes; order Hypocreales; family Hypocreaceae; genus Trichoderma; species Trichoderma reesei. Next base: position 123,171 of record NW_006711171.1, on the reverse strand, counting down.
ATGGAGAGTCGAGGTTTGGGCGAAGCAGCAATTCACCACCGCTATTATGATACAGAGACACAGTCTCGCCTTTGGTGACAGTATACACCGAATATTATTAATATGCAAGTCTATCAGTCGCTACCTATTACGAGGTTGATGCATATGCTGGGGTATCCGTAGCGGATACGCTGCTCCCACGAGGAGGTACCTCCGTCGACACTGTGCAGCCCTGGCTCGGTTCCTCCCGGCCATCAATAATAATACCCAGCAGTCGTATTACAGCTACAGAGCAGTGTTTGAGGCCTGGCCGAGGTAGCACACTCTTTCTTCCGCGTGAGACTCAATGGGGTTCAGTCCAGAAGCAGAACCAGGATCAGCCCATTGCAGGATCCCTCACAGATCCCACAGACGGGAGGCTGGCTCTAGGCTGATGGTCAGCTGTGCCGCGGCAAGGGGGGGTGGTTGTCTTAGACAATGTTCAGGACCAATGTATGCGAGAAAGAGGCGTTCGTAGTCAGCATTCGACCTGTATCGGTGAATAACAAGTCAGCTTTAGCAGCACTGATGAGCAGCCCAGGAAGCAGGATGGCAGCTTTGCCTCTCAGGGACAGGGTCTTACAGGGTCCCCCCGGGCCAGCTGGAGATGAAGCCGGGGAGAGAAAACTGGAGACGACTCAAACTGGACAGGGATGTCTATGCAGGTGTGTTGCTTGGCGGGCGCCAAACAGCAAGGCTCCGGAGAAGTAGAGAGGGTTCGGCGCCTAGGTAGAGCACATACCTAAGGTACCTAGTCAATGAGCAGGTACTCGTACTTCGGTGAGGACTCTGGAGGCAAGGCTCCAACATGGGAAGAAGCGACTCTCGTCTGACTGGACGACAGAAGTACATATCCACATTCCATTGACACATCGGTTGACGTTGAGCAACTGATTGGCTCAGTCAAGGCGCCTCTGTCGGACTTTCATCGAGTAAAGGCTACCCTGCAGTTTTCGCAAGACCACAACCGGCAACACAACAAATACATCATTGCAGCCACTCACGGGATTCGAAACTCTACATGTTCCGTCTGTCGAGTCTGAAAAGCTCTGGTAATTGTATGTTTCGAGGTTGACAGTAGAGTCGGTTCGCACTAGTTGCGTGGTGTTGATAGAAGGTAGGATAATGGAAAGGCTACTCTCGTTCTTCCGCAATCTTTGCTAGGTATGGATCATAGGTACTTGTGCACGCATACAACATCAAAAAGTACGTGAGCTGAGAGCACAAGTCTACACTCATCCTGCACACCACTTCAGTAGGGCGTGGCAGCCGGATGCATAAAGAAACACCGTGAATATCGGCCCCTGCCTGCATGAGGACTCTACGAATCGTGACAGCAATTCGGAGGCATCGCAAACATGGCTTGTCTAGACTGGTCCACGAGAATACGAAGCAGCCATGGTCAACCTTGATGGACCATCTGGAACAGTGGCTTCTCAGCTCATCTCAACAACGCAAGGGAAGCAACATTCTCTAGCTGCAGACTCCCTACATTCACACAAGAAGCACCCGACGCAACAAGAGACACTGGCGGCCGTCGCTCCTCCGAGCTCGCACGAAAAGTATGCTTAAATAAGCACTGTACTAGGTAGTAATACTGCCAAGGGGTTCCCCCCTGTCAGGCTGGCAGCTCCTCCACAGCAACAGACCGCATATTCTCCACCACCACCCGTCAGACGGCTTCGAAGGCTGCCATGGGTATCACGAGCTTTGCCTATTCTGGACGCCGGACTCCTTGTCTGACAACTGCCGCGCGGAGATATTACGTGGGAACGTCGATGGCGCTTCCGGGACTTGCATGTCGTGGATGGTGGTGGTGGTGCGCAACGGCTGTCAAGGTACGGCGTACGGGACGCTGGCTACCTACCTATGGGATGCGCGTGGCATCGTCGCAGTGTAATTAAGTACGAGGCAAGATGGGATTGGTTTTAACGTGATGTTCTGTCTCAGAAAATCGCCGTAGCTCGCGGAGGGCCTGTAAGGTACGACGGGGTTATCCTCAGGAGCTGTCAGTGTATACGGGACAAGGCTCGGGCCAATCCCGCACGCTCACGTAATGTCAAGATCGCGTCTGGGATGATTGTAGATGAGCGATAGCTTCGTTGCTTCTACTATGGGGATGGCCGCATGAGACATGAGGATCGTGACCAAGATGGCAAGGGACCTACAGATTGCGAGTTCAGACCCCAGTTGGCTTTTCTTGGAATTAGACCAGCTGGAAGGCATAACTCGCCACCTATCGAGCATGTCTCAGTATTCAGCCGCGGACTAACTGGTGGCTGCATGGATACGACTCCTCATCTGCAAGTGAGAAAGGTCAGCCGCAGCGAATTTTACAGAGTGCATTGACGAGGTAGTAACTGTCCCGGGAGTATGCCTTGTAGCAACACGGATGCGATCAATTCCGAGTTGAGTACTGTCTGTTTCTAATTCATCAGATAGTTCCGCTGTCTTTTACGATAGTCGAGTAGCTAAACAACCTCTTTGTAACCAGCAACTAACAAGACCTACCTTAGACACTGAGGGTTTCTAGCATAGAATGGTTTCCAAGCCAACAAGCATGAGTGGCAAACTGGGTCCAATCGTAAAGAGCTAAAGAGTAAACGATTGCAATGCCCTAGACGGATGATACTGATGTCCTAAGCTTCCGTTCGAAAACTCCGCGAGCCAATAAATTTGAGTCTCTATGTCGTCTCATCATGTAGTCAGAAGTTGGGCATTACGGTAAGACGTACCTGAGAAGGCGAAGTTGGTGAACAGCTACAACATAACATGGAGTGCTGGGTGGCAAGCATGCCATTGTGTATGAGAATCTCAACATCGCGTCACAAAGGTGCAGGCCTCTATTTCTGCGAGTATCATCCGAGGTAATGTATCGTCTGACTACGGCGATATGACTACTTGGCAGACGCTGTTATACATTACATTGTGGCATTATGCCTTGCTACATAACGCGAGCCCGGTTCCAGTTGCATTTGTCATTGATTCCACACATTGAACGAGATTAGCGAGATCTCTTCTGCATCTCTGTTCAAGGGCAGACTCTGTCCCTTGGCTCACGAGCCCGCCATTGTCCATCCAAAAGCATTGTCTTGTCGATCAGTCCTGCTAATAGAGACTTTGCAGCATCTGATCGGTCTGAAGTGTCTTGATAGTTTCAACCTCGCCGATGGTGGCGTTGCTAAGTCAAAGTGGCTGCAGAAAGGTGAACACATTGAAGCGGGCTCGCTTGCAGATTCCATCAAGCGGTGAGAACTGACCACGGACACATTGATCGATCCTCTGCCTTGACGACTTCAAGATCTTCAGAATAATGCCCATGTGCCTCGGGAACTAAGACACGCCAGAGAGGAGGCTCCCACTACCAGCTCCGCATAAGTAATTGTTAATCTTATTTGTCTCGGGAATCTTATATCCTGCTGTACCAACTCCATATATTCTCTTGTTATTTGCAGAGAGCACATATACGAATAGCTTCACGGTAGCAACATCTATCTCCTTGCATCTCCTGAGTCGCTCGGGAGCCTAAATCTTGCTGTATCAGACACATCCTGATCATCTGGGTCACACGATCAGACTATTGCATAATCCTGCTCGGCTGTCTTGTGAATCCCGGCATTTGGAGCCCGGGCGCTTTGAGTCACTGCATTATTCCTACGTTGTCGGCCATTACAGGCTTCACAGAACGTCAGTAAAGATAGCATTTAGGCCTGACAAAGGACATGCCATCTCAACTTCTATTATCAACTGGATAGGCCATGGAGGCCTTGAATAAGAAGAACTTTGCATTCCTCTCAGGTCTTAGAACACGTGCGGCCTCCGTATCACTGGACTTTAAGACGCCGGCAAGAGTACTTTGACGAAGTATCAGTGTTGGCAAATGCTTTAGAGTGTATAGCCCCGGGGGAGCAGTCATAGATCACTCACCGTATGCATACGAGTAGATGTAAGCATTAGTGTTTGGAGGATTCACGGCCCCTGGCTGCCAGTCTGTCGATCGACAAATGTGTGTGGCTCATCTTAGTCGACTTCGCCCCCCCACACACCGGGAGAGCCCTGTGGCAGTAGCTGCTGCATGGTTGCATTGCTTCCATTCTTTGGAGGCTCGGCATCTGACGGACATTCTTTTGGGACCCCGGGAAGACGACCTGACGTGACGCTTACTGCTTGTGAACGATAGACAAGCCTCTCATTGTCCGTGATATCTGGCACATGGCAGAGCGACATGCTGATTATGACAGATCGAGGCATCACCAAAATCCATCTTACATCACCACCACGGAGGAGAGTCTTCCGCCCTTGTGAGAGAAGCTAGACAACGACGGCTACACCTATTTCCCCTTGCATTGGCGGGCCGATTCACGCGGGCCGCGCCAGGCGGGCGGAGGATATACTCCTTACAACGGAGGCGAAAGCATTGTGAATGGATGCTCATTCGGGGTGGCAAGGTATAGCCACGTCGCCCTTCTCCAAAGCTACGACTTATTACTTGCCTTAGGTAGGCTAGGTTATGTGAGATGTGCGTGGCTTGGCCCCTAAGCTTCCCAGGTGAGTCAGGATGCCCTTTTCTATGAGCCTCATTCATCGTGTGCCCTTGGACATGGCTATGATATGTCGCGTGATGATTCGTCTTCAGACGAATATCCACCCTCAGCCCCCCTACATATACATACTAGAAGGCTCCTTCGCGCGCATCTGTCTGTGACTGCGCTCTGGATTGGAGTGGTCAAGCTACGGTTTGAAAGTTCAGCTTGTAGGTCGATCGGTGGCAATGCTTGTCAAGCTGGTCTGTAAGGGAACTCTTGTGGTATATTTGCGCAGTTCCAGAATATTGGCAATGGGCGATAGAATTTGTCCTCGATTCCACTACTCCAGAAATTGTGGGACAGGAGATCCTGCATGTGAAAGCCAGCACTCACAGACTCGATGCAACCGACTCTCGCAACATGGTTATAATAGTGAGGAGCCTTGAGCTCTGCTGAGAAATTTACAAACCACACATGATCACAATCATCGGCCGCATCAGGCCTTGAATGGTGAATCAACTCGAAATAGGGCAAATCATAAGATAGTTTCGCTTCCCGTGCGCTGCATTCCTTGTGGCTGCACACTCTACATTTGCACCCTCGAATCTGTATCTGATGCTGTGACCCTCCTACCTGGCATTTCCACAGATGCGTTGAGCTAGATGACTGAAACACTTGAGGTCATCCTCACTGACCAGTTTGGAGAGCCCTGGATACAAAGAGCATGGGTCACACCAAGGCTGCCAGGAGCTAGGCGCAGCAATCTATCTGATGTCTTCTGCCCGATACTTACATGACACAAGCTGTATCTTAGGCTTCACTGCTAGGTCGTATTGAGCTGTATCATTGGGACGGCATCTGTTGGAGTTGGAAGTATATACCTCATTTACATAGGTGTATATAGGTAATCTAGTGCCTTTCCACTTGTAGACAATGACGGACGAATAGCATATCCGGCAGCTTCTCAATTCAATTGCTCTGAAAGTTTCTTCGTCTAACTGCTGAGAGCCTTCGCATATACGCGTGTTGGAGGGTATCATCACCAAGGAGCTCCTCGTCTATCCAGGGCCAAGAATGAGTTTTGAAGTGAGTAGCACTACTTCGATCAAAGCTGTCTCTAGACAATTCATCTTAGTGATACCTAGTAGATATGCCACTAGTTGACCAGTATATAGGTAGATATTGCTCATCAGGCTACAAGCCATATGTCTGTGTGCTAGTTACACCACAACAACTTCTCATTGATAGGCTTCAGAGACTTCAGCGAATGATATTCGGTTCCGTCACAGGCTACATCTGAGAACAGTAGACTTATCAGTGCTTATCACGATCCCGTTTCACCTCAAATAAGAGCAAGCTCTTTGTTTGACAGTGTATGCCCCGTTCCAGCTGGCCAGTGTAACGTCCACAGCATCCTGACAGTCGACTCGCTCTTCATTCCCACAACCGTGGTTGTCAAACGTCAAGGTTCCAGAGCTACACCCGCCATAACCCCGCAATGGGGACCCATCGGCACCCTTTGAAGTGGTAGAAGAAAGTCTCCTGATCGGAGCACGTTGGCATCCATGAGCCTTGAATCACAAATGCGGTACAACAGACAAAGTCGTGGCCCTCAGCAACACCAAAAGGCACGAAGCAATGATGCACAAAACAGCTGGGAAACTTTTACCTTTTGCTCACAATCAGAACCGTCTCACTCGGAGGCACAAGGCTATAATATAACTGATTGTCCATCGTTCGTGGCTTCGTTTCATTTGTCGATGGATCAAGAGAACCAGTAGAGCTCAGAGTCCGCATATCCCGCCGCAGCGCTTCTGCAATAGAGCCCAAGGAAGAAAAAGGATCCTCGCGCCATCGATCAGCTAGTCTACCTGTAAAGCCGTGGCCAGTCGATCTTAGACAACAAATGTGTTTCATCATCGTTACCCGATGCCCCGTGTGCTATGGCACTATACAATGCAACGTAGTCTCCTGCAAGAAGGTCCTCGTCGCCCACCAGACATGTGGCGATCGCCACCAGGGTCCCGACAACATCTCAGACGTGATGTGCAAGCACTGCTATCAAAAGACCCAGGTCGAGGTCCCCGAGCCTACCCTGAAGGACAAGGCAAAGTACTACGCCAGGAAGCTCAACCCCTCGGGCGGTTCCTCATCAAAGGTGCGTCCATATACGGCCACGCCGGTGCCTCTACTCGACGACCGAGTTGTACAGGAGCTGTCGGAGATTGCAAACAAGAAGCGCCGAAGCTCGCATGGCCCTACTCCCGGTCAATAAGTAAACGTGGTGTGCTAAACCGAGCTTCAGTAGGTAATATCTTCGAGATCTGCGTCAGGGACGTGCCACCAGCTGATGCTCTTTTACAACAGACGCTGAGCTTTCCAATGGCAACTCGAACGCCCGCACCGGTGAGGTGGGACACGTTGAAAAGATACCCCGAGAGTAGTAAAGACAGTATATCAAGGAAGAGCATAGATTCGGGCCGGGCCGGCGTTCGACTCCTCAGCTGCCCATCTTCGCATGAGCAGCTTCAGACAAGATTCGCCCATGGGTAGTAGGTAAGAAGATGAAGTGGGGGAGGAGGGGCAATGCTGGTGCAACTGGATGCTGAAAAGGCTGGACAATGGCGTTATATCTGCTTCTGTTTGGAATTGAGACCCATAACCCTTTGTGACATATTGAGAACATGGAATGAGGTGCAAAAAAGAAAGAAATGGCAAAAGTAATGTCCTCAGTGAGGCTCGAACTCACGACCTTCAGATTGCCCAAACTAATGGTTTGGATCATATTGAGGAATATGAGACTGACGCGCTAGCCAACTGCGCCATGAAGACAGGCTTGTTGCTTGAAATGGCACTTGCCTAATCAGGTATATGCAGATTTGGCCTACTCACAGTAATTCGGTTGATGGTCGAGAATCCAGGTCTGGTTCATCCCTCTCCTCCTCATGCGTAGGTAAGGAATTGTTGGAAATGACTTTCAATGCTTACTCTTACTAGATATATTAGTACTTAGCCGCTCGGTTTACCAAGTTCTTCAACAGGACAACGCATGCCCGCCAGCAGAAACACACAAGGTAACTGACTCAGTTCTTTGCCATACCTAGCCACAGTGTCAGGGGAGCGAATCGAGCCAAATAGTGAGTCGACGTCAAGAAGTGCCTTTGGAAGGTGTGAGTCAGAATTCTATGGGCGGCCTACATACCTTATGAAGCTTCAGTCACAAAATGAACTTGTGATAATCGTGCGGTTACATACTGTTACGACAATAATGAGGCATGCCTTTCACTCACCCGGGAGATCGTGCGGCCGCCGTCGGCAGTATCAACTCTATTCTAGGGCTATGTTTTCGGGAGTAACTGGTTGGACTATGGACATCAACCTACCCCATGCACTCCTTTGGGAAGTCAAGAAGCCTTCCTAATAGCAAACATTCTGCTGAGTTGGTCTTGGATGTCCACTAAATGCCCTGTTAAATGATCAAGGCTCATGCGTAGCGTGGAACAAGGCCAGATCTTGGCCCAAGTGCTCACATGGTAACATATGTTTACATCCTGCTGACACGTCCTCGCTTCTCACTGCGGATGATACTTTAGAGCAAGCTCCTCCTTGGACACTATAAAGGCTGGGGAAGCAATTCGTCAAAGCGAGCCCACATGCACGCCTTCGAATACCCAACCTGCCAAGTCTCGCCATCCGGGGAACCCGAGTTAAACCCCACCGAAGAGTCACTGAAGCCAGTAAGTCAGATATCCCACGTTCTCTACCTATCATACTGGTTCAACTGGAGCCGATGGAGCTTTATAATCGGTAGTCTCTCTTCTTTCTCCCCTTCAAAGACAAGGTTGTAGGCAGCAGTCACAGGCAGATCTTGTGTTGCGACCTACAGATGCCCAACGACAGGGCCAAACTATTGAGTTCCTTGACGGGGTCAACCTCGAAGTGCAAGAGGATCCTGATGCCGTTAAGCTGAGCCTAGTGTTACAGTTCCTCTTATTGACAATGGCCCTCCTCATTCTCACTAATGCACCTTGGTATACTTGTTAGGTCATGGTAATACATGTCCATGAAGTCTAATAAAGATGTTGCTACGTACTCCTACCTTGAGGGCTTGGAATGACACTTGTTCATGCAGGTGGCTCAAGAGTCAGCCCTCCGTCTGGGAAAAGTTTCCGATATGTAGTTGTTTGCTCTGCAGTTCTGGAAGTCTGTCGGGAGAAAGAATATGAACATCTCCATCCATCCAATGTTCATTGCTTATCAGGGAGCTCTCGATGCCTGAGTGCAGCTCCTAGAAGCAAATTCCGTTGTATTTCTATAATCACATCGTATACGGCGGCTTCCACCATCCACCATCTATCAAGAGAGCACTTTGTGTTATAGAGAGCCCTGGTCTGTACACTCATCCACACAAAGCTGTAGAGGGACAAGTCATTACTCTCAGCGACTAGCCTCCATCATCCAATCAAGGTACCAACAATAGGAGTCTATTCAACGAATCCTGATCACTCAAGATGAAGCATTCATTCATGCAGCCTGAGCTGAGATACATCGCTCCAAAGACCAACAACCTAGCCCGAGCTACCTTACTAGGAACAGCCCTCCCGAAATCTCCCAGGCGCCACACTCTTCAGTACCATACCCAAGGACGCGGAAGACAGGGCCTTATCACAAGTGTGCCGTATCTCGACACCAACTAACAGCATAATAAAATCCCTCCGCTAGTCCCTGTATCTGAGCTACAGTAGAACAAGGCCCAACAGCGTAATCGACATCGGGCCAGAAGGCGGGTCCTGCTTTGACATGCCGAAGGTTTGCATCACGTAGCGCCTTGATGCGGCACGGCCCCTACCAAGTGCGTGTCGTTGGATGCTCTTTTTGTTTTGAGTCTCGATAGTCGAAGATACAGATCCAAGCAGCGGATTGGTTACTCTTGTGTATCTGGTGTATCACGCTAGGAATTTGTTCCTCGTCAATGAACGGGCTTTTTTTTACGAGGAGAACCTAGCACTGTCAATACTTTTTCTATTATCTCATTGCATGTAAATATTCGGAACCTCAGTATGTTATATTAATCGTCTAAAAGAAATTTGTTCTATGAACTTGTAGCACACCCTCAGGAAGGCATGCCACGCATCAGGCTTCAGCCGCAAACCCACACGAAATACCACAGGCCAACAAGACACATCGCATCCCCATACCCAAATCCAAGTATCTGGGAAGTTTTATGGACACCGCACGCAGCGGTATGCAAGCACTGACGCATAGACGAGGCACGCTCAGCGAATCATCAAGCGAGTACCAATCTTTGGGAAGCATTGGGGCTCACTCCATCAGACGTCCAATTTCCTGGAAACTGGTATATCCACTTCCCCTGACAATGAAGGATGGGGACCAACAACAATGGCCATCGATCGTCCAGATGTGATTGGCATGGACCTGATGGCTTGTGTAATGAGGATCGAGTAGTACTTCGGGACCCGCAGATTGGCTCAAATATCGAGAGATCCAGAGAGACCAACACACAAGGAAACTTGCCTTGTGTATAGCATCTGGCCTACCAAACTGTTCAAGAATAGCATCAAGAAACATATACGTAATGACTGGAACACAGACCAAGACACAAAATACGGCACGAAGCACAAATCACGGCATCATCAACTATACGCATCAGCTGACATACTGATATAATTCTAGCCTTCAAGAAAGAGAAGAAAGAAAACTCGCCAAGTCTGCGCCACAAGGTCAGGCAATCAACTCCTCTCGGTACCGAAACTGCAGCATCGGGCCCTTCTGGGAGCTCACAAACCGATCATACAGCTGAAACTCGTTCCTGCAACCCCGACCTTCCAAGTCATTCCCCACCCCCTCGCCCAAGTTGCTGTTGGGATCCAGACGAATATCAAATAGCCAAAGAAGACGCGCCAAGACAATGGACATCTCCTGGTAGGCCAGGTACTTCCCAATACAACTGCTCCGCCCAGCACCAAACGGGGTGAATCCGTCAGTGTGTCCAGCCGCCGCCTTCATGGTGGCAGGCTCCTTGCCCGACACAGGCACGGAGCCGTCCTTGGCCCCCCTCTTGCGCTCCTCGGGGATCCAGCGCTCAGGCGCGTACTTGAGCGGCTCAGCAAAGTTGTCTCCGCTGTGGTGCATGGAATAGTGCGGTATTCCCAAGTTGACACCAGGCGGGAAGAACTCGCCATCAACCATGAGCCCGTCAGGGCCGACTTCGCGCGGCAAGATGCTTGCCACCGGAGGCGAAAGGCGCATGGCCTCGTCGATGCAAGCAGTCAAGTAGTCAATCGCCTGGAGCTCTGCAGAAGCAAACCGTATGGGACACTTGACGTCCAAGGCCTTCTTACCAATGTCCTCGACCTCCAGAGGGTAGGCCTCCCGGATCTCGCGCGTCACACGCTCGAGAGTACGAGGATTGTGCGTGAGGTAGAACAGCGTTGCGGTCGTTGAAGTGATCATGCCATCTGTGCCACCGATGATGAAGAGACTGGCCTCCGAGATGAGTTCATCAGTAGTGAATTTCCTGCCCGTCTTGGGATCCCTTGCTGCAATAAGAGCTGCCCAAATATCTCTGTTTGGCATTGACTCTTGCTCGAGGCGCCACAGAGCGAAGGATCTGCTCACTTTCATCAGATTTCCCACGCCGGTGATGAGCTCCTTGAACAACAACTTATGAAGGTTGCCGAAAAAAAGAGATTGCATGTGGCCGACCTGGATTGTCCAGGACAGTCAGTAAGGCATTGCAACAAGCCCGGAGTAAGAGAGGCTTTGCTTATGGTCTCAAAATCAACTTACCAAATGAATACCAGCAACACCATTGGGCAAATCCTTGATAAAGTGCCGATACTGGGGATCCCTTTGGGCGTTCCATGTCCGGCCAAATGTAACAGAGCCCATGATGTCGGCAAGGCAGAAAGCGACGGCGTAAGACATGTCCTTGCCAGAACTCCATCCGTTCTCGCCTTGTGCCTTGCTGCCTGCCCCCTCAGCAATGATGCTGATAAAGTCCTCAACGTGAGGCGTTACCTGGTCTTCAAAGTCTTTTACGGCAGCAGGCGTAATGGCGGCTTGGTTGACTGCCCTCCTGAATGTATGCTCTTTATGATCCACGGTAGTCAGAGACATCTCGGCCCCAAAGAAACGCTTGAAAGAGGCATATGCGTCGGCCTTGTTGGTCTTTTTGCGGACATCGTGAAGGTCTTTAGATGCCTGTGCAGAATTGATCGAGAGGCGGTTGGGTCCAAAGCGAACATGTTTTCCTGCAACACGAACAGCCGGTCAGTTGCAAATGACCTCGTTGAAAGAAGGGACCCAGAAGAGAGTATCCGAGTCAACGATGACTTGAGATGACCAGGTAATTTGTTTCCCTTCAGCTTCAAGCCTCACTGCGATGGTTCGGAAAGAGGAACACGGCGGATCGAAAATCGAGAGACGCAGAAAGCTCACCATAACGCTTGTGCTGCTTATCAAGCTCCAGATGGCGGCCCCCTTCAGCAATCCAGTAAACAGTGTACCAGTCTGTGAGAGCGGCGATCAAGGGTCCAGGATATTTGGCGAGAGGATGGAAGGCCAACCTATAAACACAGCGTCCGCAAAGCTACGGATATAGAAAATTAGCCCACATACAGATCTAGGGTCCCACGCCGATGATATGATCGATGTGATGCGCAGCGGCACTCAATTAAAGTGAGAAATGGAGTCTCATATGCGTCTGTTGCTCCACGGTACCGTTGCGCGAGTAATGGATCTTAAATTTGCCTCTCCAGTGACTTATACAGAGAATATAGGCTGTGATAGAAATCTCGGTTGAGACAGACAGACTGACGTTCAGTTAAAGCGCATTTCACATACCCATGTTAGAAGACCAAGAAACACCAATTGCGCCCACCAAAGAATGGCAAGAAGCTCGAAATGTCTCAAGTGAGAGTACAGCAGCTTGCTCAGTCCTAGACAGGCAATTGCGAAGCCGCAAGCAGGGATGGCGTGAAAGGCATTCATGGGTGACATTCTTTTCCTCAATGCAACGATACCGACAAAGCCGCTGTCATGGGCAGTAAGTGATCTTTGCTTCTCGTGTAAGAAGGAAGTTGACCCTCTGCTGAGATCGGCCTTTGTCTCGTCAAGGGTCTTGAGTAGGTACAGTACTGTGGGATCGACTTGAGTGGTAAAGAGAGAGAGAGAGAGAAAAGTGCATGAGTCCGGGGTGGAAGGTCAGAGGTGGGCTAATTTCTTATATTAGGTGTACGAGAAACGATCTGAAGTATGCATGTGAACCATTCAGGAAGACCGGGATCCCTGCCATTGCTTTCCGTACGTCGTACAGTATCACGAATGAACCAGATAAAACGCGAAGGAGGAGGACGAGGTCTGTGCCTCAGTATCACAGTCGAAAGGTTCACCGCACAATGCATGTAGGTTGTCACGATTATTGTTGGCTGCTCGATGCGACAACTGCATATCAAAAACCCCAAGCCGGCTCTTGATCCGACCCCATCTAGAAGCCCCCGTCCATGTCTATTGTGGAGCGGGCACTGCATGAGAATACCACCTCAGCTCAGAGGCACTAGTGATTCACAGCCTGGGTAGAGCTTGGATTGTGAAGTCGTCGTTGGCCGTCGCCAACCCTCTCCAACATAGTTATCGCATGTCGGGTGCACAATACCCCTACTTACATGTACTTCTATGGCACAGACCCGGGATACCGGACCGCGAGTCTGGATCAAAGACTCTGGGCCCTGGTCATGTTAGAGTCGGGGCCATGTCGTGAAGTACTGCAATATCCTTCTCGGTGTCCGTGGTCTGCCATTGCTGGGAATGGGCGGATGTAGAAGCCAACATGCGCAAGGTACGAATACTACTACATATAGCCACTCCCGAACCGCTTATCCTGACAACACTGTATCTGCTTCATCCTTGGAGGCATAACGCCATCTTCTCTCGTCATAGGCTCTTTGGTTTTCAGGCAAGCCGCAGCTGCTTTTCTCTTCAAGATGCAAGCTATGGGTAGAGACTTCTTGTTGGAGAAGGGTGTCACAACCCCTGATGCAGATGTTGGACAAATCCTTAATGTCTCCGTAAGTAGGATTTGAATCAGAGCTGGCATTCGTCCTTCGCCTGCTTCTCGGAACTTGTAGGCCAGCGGCTGACTTTTGCAACCCTGTTATAGAAGCGGAGCCCATTCTACCAGCTGAAGACTCTCTTCCTCTTCACCAAAAGCGACTTCAAGACCGTCATTGTCCCACAGAGCATATTCGCCGCTACGGCAGCATTGTCAAAAACACAGCTGACAACGGCAGGCCCAGAGGGGCCCGATGCCACCAAGGGTTGGGGTGTAGTCTCCCGCGTGCCTCTGATGCTTGCGTGGCTATGGCTCAATCTCTTGGTCGAAGACATTGCCAACCAACGGCTAGAAGGGGCAATCATAGAAGACGCAGTCAACAAGCCATGGAGACCGCTACCTTCACGCCGACTTACACCGGAGCAAGCTCGAGACTGGCTCATCGTCTCCATCATGGCTGCCGTTGGGCTGAGTGCTCTCTTTGGCGGCTACAGCGCGAGCATCACCTTGATGGTCTTGATCTGGATGTACAACGACCTGGAAGGCAGCAGCAGCGGCATATGGATCCGAAACGCCCTCAACGCGGGTGGCCTCATGTGCTTCAGCTGGGGTGCCCTCGCCACGCTCTCCGGCGGCGAGCTGCTGCCACGAGGCTTCGCTTGGATTCTGGTGACGGGGGCCGTCATCATGACAACGGTCCACGCCCAAGACCTGCCGGACATTGAGGGCGACATGGCCCGCGGGCGGCTCACGATGCCCCTGACGTACGGCGAGACCGCGGCGCGAGCCTCGCTGGCAGCCATGGTCATGTTCTGGTCTGTAACGTGCCCGTTGTTCTGGGATGCGTCTCTGTGGGGATGGGCGGCATCGACAGGCATTGGCAGCACCATGTCGGTGCTCGCGTTGCAGAAGCGAGGCCAGCGATGGGACGAAGTGGTGTGGAAACTGTGGTGTCTGTGGATAACGGTGCTGTATATGCTGCCAGCAATGGAGAAGTAAACAAGTTGATAGGCGTTATAAGTATCCTTGTTTTGACATCAGCTTCATTCGATGCCCACACCCATGCTTGGGTGCTAGACGGGTTGAGTAGTATCGTAGTGTAAATGGCGAGCGAGGGCGCAGGCAGGCCCAGGCCATGCAGTACTGCGTCGTGGCTAAAATGAAGCATGTATATATGTGTAAGTGGAGTGATCAGAAGGAGGCCCTGGTGCCAAATGCAACATCACAACGTCTGCAATACGAAACTCATACTCCATCGGCCTGCTTGAGGCCATGCAGGCACTGGCGTTGCTGTATGTATGTGCTTGCATGAAGGATTCCGTCGCATTTCAGGACAAGCGAACACGCCTATTGGTTTCCAACCGGACCTGTTCCTGCATGGCATTTACCAGTCAGTTTGCATGTCGTTACCGAATTTGCACGAAGCTTGCAGGAAGACGCTGAAGCTCTGCTCTCCATCATCTGGCGGAGAGGACGGGGGAGAGTATTAGTCCTGAGATTCGAACGGAATCCCCGGGTGTGGTTGGTCTGACATGCACGTATTTGAGCACGCCCATGCATGCCTGGGATGGTGTACGGGGCAACTTGCATGCTCGGTAATGGAGAAGCAGTATGGGAGGCTGACATGAATCATCGAGTAGATGGAGGACCAACAGCTTACCTCCACTGACCTGGCCCGTCATCACCTTCTTGGACTGACAAAATGCCAGGTAGCTGTGGCAGGCTGCTGCTATCGAATGTATCAAATCGACGGAGCGACAACTCGTCTTGTTCGAGGATACGGTCGGATAGGAACGTCGAAGGGTCTGAAGCCCGGCAGGTCCCTTCCATGAGAATGCTATCTGCGTGTGGTGGGTTGCCTCCCGAGTGCTTCAGCGGCCCCGAGCAACTTGGAGGCAGCAGTCTGCGTGCTTTGTATTTTTGAAGCATCATGTACAGTATCTGGTCCCTTGCTTGCATCCGACATGTCGACTTCAACAGATGGTTGTCGTCCTGCTAGTGGAGCTTCGCGTGCCTCAAGTTGCAGACCTCGAGCCCTGACGGGGGGTATCAATCTTTGACATCTTGACCTGTCATGCCCGTCTAAAGCTCCCTTCGCTTTCAACTGCATGCATCCCGCCACGGCGGCTTGGGAAGCCGGCCGCATAGGTGAGATGCCAACGCACAACCCCGCTGCCAAAGACTGTTGGTGACCGGGTTCGCGGAGCAGCTCGGACTCGACTCGTCATACGGGCGGACCGTCGTGATGCAAACGTGCTCTGCGACGGATTCAGACACAATGCTGACATTTCCAGAGTCTGTGGGCACAGCTAGAACTTGTCGTGGGAGCTATAGAGCCCACAAGGCGTGTCAGTTCTGGTATGCAAATCGTCTTGCCTCACGCTCGAAAGCACAGTTGATCAGACAGTGTCTATCTGCACGTCAGCTTTTATCGGAAATTATCCACAGCCTCCAGAAAACGTCTTAATACCGACGAATATGCCGCGCAACTCCGCTCTTCGCCCTTGTTCCTGGCCTCCCTCTCGGCCAACCTGCAGCTGCATCGGCGGTATTTGCCAAACGGAGAAGTCAGGGACAAGTCGAGCGTCGGTCTTTGCCCTTGTTAAGACATTATGGGATGTTTTTTCCCCAAAATTGAGAACATGACAACTGACGCATGCATGCCGAACCGGTTTCTACACGTAGGTAGTATGTAATATCAAGGCGCATTCGGTAGGCACCATGAAGCTACAAATTGGGCTGGCATGACCCTTACCTTGTTACAACGGAAAGCACCACTGATCCAAAGCGCGACTATATCAACCCTCGCGTTTGTCGGAGGAACAGACCTTTCTTACAGCTTGATTACCTATACAGCCTGTGATGGTAGTACCTGAGCTTGATCCCCTCGACTCGCTCGTGTCCCGTTATGCGGGATTTGTACTAAGCTAACCTCGTCTACATCCCTGTTACTGCAGCGGCAAAGCACCACACTCTGAAGCATCATATGCAGCTAGTGACTGATTGTTCGCTTGTCAGTTTGATCTGCAGGATTAGTCTTCAGAGGCTGGTTGAAACGGATGGAGGAGCTTTGCGGCCGACCCATCGCCCCGTTGCCGGGTCCGTCCCCCCCTGAACGGCCCGTTTGGGCGGGTTGCCTGGCACCCTGCAAGCACGGAGATGCCCGTACCCGGTCACTGCTTTGTAGGCCCAGAAAGGCTCTGGAAGCGTCGGAAAACATGTCTTTGTGTAGAAAGCATCACTATGTGTGCTACACATCGGTAAACGTATGCCTTTGTACGACCTTGGGGCACATGGGTAAATCTTCAAGTGTGTGTTAGGTAAAGCCACAATGTTTCTACTACTATGAATACATCTTACACTGCGGGTTCGTATTGTCTTGAAGATGAGCTACGTGATAACTAAGAGGGTGAACAAAGTATGGTTGAGAGGTGACCATTGGCGAAGACTATCCCCATACTGCGGACTCACATAATGGCTGGAGCCCGTATCATGCGGCCGCCGCATCAATGCATTCATGCTCCATAAACATTGCAATCAACGGCCAACTGCCGGCAGGCTATTCCACATCAAAGCTACAGTACCTGTGCCTTTCGCCATGACCTCAGGGAAACAGCAGCTGCTATACAGCAAATTTGTCCCGTGGTCATGCCGTAAGTAAGGTAGATACCTAAACAACCGCGTACCCGCTACCATGCACTTGTCATGTAACATAGCCTGTGCATCTGCATCGCACTTATCCGGTGTTGACTGCATGCCAGCGGACCGGCATACTTGTAAGAACCGCTCCAGTGGAAGCCCGAGCTGGGTGCAACGGTAGCCTTCCACTGTCCCGGAAGTATTACCTTTCTTTCCAAATGGGATGCTCATCGAGATCTTGACCAAGCCTGAGTAATAACAGAGCCACTTTTGAGGACAAGCAGGCTCATCACGAGTAATGCATAGAATGAATGGTGTAAGCGATCACACCTCGACTACGCCGGCGGCCAAGCTTCACCAAATTGACGTTGTTACACGATGAAACGACAGGACGCTCTCTGCAAATAGAGAGCACCCCTCGAGCCCGACAACGTAAGCCGTCCGAGCCGCGAAATGGAAATTGGTGCTAAATCTCTCCATGGTTCAAAGACAACATGAAGCTCTTCAAGAGCTCTCGTGTATGTGTTGGTTTCCGGTAGCCACGGCGTCGACAAGTGCAACCTCAATTAGGCGAGACGGCACATCCTCCAGCATCACCTAGCCCCAACTTCCCGGACCTGCCACGCAGTTCTAGAGGGTCCCTGTGTGAGTGCGAGACAAGGGGCGGGGAAACAAAAGGTCTCGGCAGCAGACTAGGTATAACAAGGATTCTACAAAGTGTGACTTCTAGAACCATTCTTTCCTTCCATAGTCTGCGAACAATACTCATCTTCAGTGACCAGGAAGTTGTAGCATTAGGTCTGGGCAACCGGTACCACCAGCCTTCTTCTGATTGTGGCATAGATCCTCTCTTACTATCGTCACAGAACACCTGAAATTGCCCCAGAAGTTCGGAAAGGTTTGTGGTGTATTGTGGTTCTACAGTGTATCCAGAGTCTCTAGCTT
Organism: Trichoderma reesei QM6a; assembly: GCF_000167675.1. Lineage (NCBI taxonomy): Eukaryota > Fungi > Ascomycota > Sordariomycetes > Hypocreales > Hypocreaceae > Trichoderma > Trichoderma reesei. The sequence continues at coordinate 104,970 of NW_006711171.1, read as the reverse complement.
CCATGCGCCCCTCCCCCAGCTTTCTATCATGAACCGTTTGTCTTCGTAGCATAATCACACCACTGCTTGTGAACCTTGGTTGATGAACCCGCCCTTGACATCATGCTAAATACTCTTACCCGCCAATGTACAGATGCGTAAACTAATGCGGCCACATACTGCACCCACGGAGTGGATGCCAAAGACGTAGCTAGAGCGCAAATAGAACGGGAGTGGGAGAAGTGCCAACAGTGTTGGGGATTGGCCAACGTCATCGGGAACGTGCAAGAGTGGCTGGTTTCGATACGGCATTGGCCTACGATGCTTCTGGCTCGTGACTTGAGACTCGCCTTTCTCCAAGCAGGGTTGACGACGAACGGGCTGCAGCGGGTAATGTCGTTCCAAACTCAGCCTTATCCAATTGCTTGTTACATCCAGACAATGAATCCATACCTTTTTCCCCATGGCCTGGATGTTTGGACACATACTGATAACTGCCGATCAAGCGTCATTATATCCATGCAAAGTGCAGTTATGACTTAGTGGCAAGGGGGGATAGGGTTGGCCAGTGTGTAGTAGAAGAGCTTGATGTTTTGATGGCGTATACGAAGCACATACGGGCCATCATTAACGCCATATCGAACAAGTAGTTGGCTGTACTTCTATGAAGCACTAGGTATATAATATGCGTGAATGACAGCTCCGCTTAATTCTGGGCGCTGCACGGCTTTGCTTCGTCGCATTTCTTTTGAGGTGAGTTGTTCGAAGCTATATATATACCACTACCTAGATTAAGACATATTAAACAACTAGTGCGCGACGCCCTGACGTCTGTGGCTTGGAACCAGCATCAAACATGAGAGATGATTTACTCGAGTTGGCAAAAGATAGAAGTTGCAGATTCAAATGTCAAGTGTGGCTGGAAGGCTGATTGGCCAAGATGAGCTCAGGCGAGGTGTCTGACAAACTGGGTGCTGATCAATATAAGTGATCAAAGGATGCGAGACCTCTCGAAGTCATGTTCCCTCGTGAACGGTTCGCTGCTTTGATGCTGCATTGCGCTTCGCTTGTTGAAGAGAGAAAAGACACGTTTATTCGTCCGAGCTGTAGTAAAGAACTAGAACCCTAGTCTCGTAAAGTGGTAAACGAAATCGCTAAATCATGGACTCACAAGAGCAGGTCCAGCCAGGCAGCGAAAGCTCATCCTTACAGGCTCATGCATCGACTCAATAGATTCTTCAATGGTATGTTTCAGAGATCCTTGTCTAGTTCACTTCGACTTTTCTTCATTCATATACCGGTCCTGTCCTATAGTACCTATGAGAGCTGCAAGCAATGTTTGCACCATGATCTGCTGTATGCGCTTTCCCATATCAATATAGACCAAGAATGCAGATAATAACGTCACGCATAAGGAATCACATTCCCTTAAGTCTCAACTTGAATGGTTCGACTATTGAAGAGCAGGAAGTCCAAAACACTCAGTTGACTCTTTAAAAAGGAACACATATCAGCAGTACTGTAAGCATGAACCATATGACGCCCCCCCCCCTCCCTCTGAACATTCGGACATATTTGGGTGAAGAACCGCTACCTTTAGCAATAAAAAAAAGAGAGAGCCTCACAACGCCCCCTATCATGACCTAGTCTGGGGTTGTCTGTCTGTTTTTTCAAGGAACGTCAGTGACACAAGCTCAGATATCCCAGAGATGCTATACAACGGCCCAGGCTAAGCCAGTATATCACTTACCTACAAAACTACCTATACTGTCAATTGGCATTAAACAAGAAAAGTACTTGATAGACATACTTGACACAGAGAAAAGATGCCGTCCATTCAGCCAAACACTACATCTTCCCAAACTTCCAAAGCCAGTCCTCCTCCCGGGTAAACCACCCACCCTCTCCAAACCGCCAATTCTCAAGAACCACACGACAACCACGCCAAGACACTTCCAAAACCAAAACAACCCAAGAACCCAAAATAACAAAATCCATCTTTGAAAGAAACATGTACATTGAACAGTGTGAAACCTCAGTCGCAGCGCAAAGTATATCCGCTCCCACCACTCCCTCCGCTCATCCCATCTCCGGCGGGGCCGTTTCAACCCCCCCGAACCCGGACGGAGCAACGGCGAATCCGTATCCACTTCCCCTCCGCCGAGACCGTCTTTCACCCGTCCGGCAGGGGGCTTTTCGCCCCCAGGCAACAAGATATGGCAATTTTAATCGTATTCTGCCTGCTAGCAATAGCAAAGGCAAAGGGGACTCGAGTATGCTAGGCATTGTTCTTTCATAGGGACATCTTGTAAGTCTTGACAACAAATGTGTCACCTAAGCGATCCTAGCTGAGCAGATGTCTGCTCTTTTCACAAGGTTGGCTTTCATGTCTATCACTCATGCCCGATACTTGACTTCACAAACCGCTCATACACCTCTTAGTAGTCGTACGCAGATTCTCAAGGCAAAGTTCCGGCTTCTCGTATCCCACTGAAGCATATCGTTGAGCCCACCCCCCCAGGGTTGCCTTCCCGAGAGTCGTTGTCAAACGACCGCCCGAACAGGCATTTCTCTCCCAAACGCCAGTCCAGTCTATTCACCATCATCTTAGACCCTACGAGTAGCCATCTGATAGTTGCCATCTTACCGATTCAACCATCCATCATATGCGTCGCCCACATTGACAGGACATTGATCCTACCTTCTACCAACCAGCATCTCCACCTCACCCATGAAGATCCATCCGTCTCTACCATATGACATCAGAAAACCTCACATGATATCTCCTCATCTGAGTAAAATTCAAAAGTGAAAAGAGGGCATCAATATGAGGAAACGGCAAACAGAGTTGCTCAAGGGCGGCCTCCAACCATACACTTCTCATAAATCTTCATCCCCACCCAACCACAGCAATGAGACAACCATCCCGGCATTCTCCAGCCCCATCATCACACAACTTCACAACCCCTTCCTCATAACTCAGCATCCCCCAAATCTCCATTCACCCGGTATCATCCACCTACCCTCGCCGTTCAACCAAAAGTAAGCACCCATCATGATATCGAGCAACAAGCCGTTTGAACACCCGGCATCTGATAAGCCCACAACAGGCAAAAGTCCCCTCCCAACAGGTCCTTCCTCATCCTCAATCCTTCCACGCTTACCCTTCCCCCTCTCCCCCCTCCCTCTCCCCTCCCAAAACATAGTCAGTAGGAGAAAGTTCCCATTACAAAAGTTACTCCACCGCATGCGAAGACGGCGGCCGTTGCAAGGGGCCGAGAGGGAAAAGAGCTCATGTACCAAACCCCCCCTGACTTCCCCGTAAGCCAACGTCTGTTGGGCAGAACTGCTTCTCTAGCGCGGCTTCCTGTTCCGATTCGCACTCGCAAGTCAGGGCTTCTCCTCACCTCATACCCACTGCGCCCAAGATAGCGGCCGAGAGGTTGCAACCCAAGCGAGTGGACTCACCGCCACGGCACGATGGCAGTCTTCACTCCGTGAGGGGCTTCGGCGTCGACGGCAAGTGACCTTGTCCCTGAAGATAAACGTAGCCGTTTGCGGCAACAAGGATGCCTCGCTTCACCTCCAAATTCGCAAGAGTTGCCTCTTCAGGGCCGTCATTAGGACGTTCGAAAGATACCGCTCTGCAAGCCCGCCTCGGCGGAACACACAAATCCAAGCTTATCGATGTGTCATCTATCAACCTCCCACGCCCTAGGAGAAGCATTAGCAACTTCTTCAAGAGAATCCTCCGGAAGAAGCGTCCTTTCAAGCTCTTACTTGGCATCAAATGCCACCGTGTCCGTAGGCAGCACGCGGGTTGTCATGCCCCGAAAGGTCCTTGCAGCATTAGCAAGCCCCCTTGAGTCCGACTCATTCACACAGTCATGTGCCAAATCGACTGGAGACGGCGGCAATGGATGGCATGTTTGACACATCGGCTGTGCTGCAGCACTTGATGCAACCGTATATGCCGTCCCATTGGGATCCAAGCCGGAGATGAGGTCCGGTCGGAGAACCGTAACGCGAAACCATCCTGCCTGTCAACAGCTAAGGGCACGTCTTCTCAAATGATCAGTGGGGCAGGGACGACACCAAAACCAAAGTACGGCATACATGCCACATCAACACGATGGAAAAGAGGCCAGATATGCCATCAGGGTATAATTCCATAGAGAGAACTGACAAAGTTTCTCCAGCCAGGTCGTCAACCCGAGGCCGCTTGCCACTCGGCTTTGATAATCCCTGAAGCCGGATCAGTCTGGCCGACATGGCAGAGTCCAGAGAAGAGCATCCCGCCGAGGGAATGAACGTGAAAGGCGAGGCTTTCCGCTTGCTCGTGTCCACCAGGGGTTGGAAGCCGTTGCTCGAGGCGTCATCCTTTGACGACGAAGTTTGCGTGGAAGTCGATCAGTCGGGTTTCAAGAGACAATTCCAGACCTGTTCATCCTCAACGACTGTACCACCCGGTGTGATTAACACTGCTGTTACTGCGTCCATGAGGTTCTAGAATATGGCCACGATGAGGCCATGATACCTCGTGGCAACGAAGCCCTTAGCCACGTATAAGCCTCGAGAGAGCAGACTCATAAAGACCCACCCCTGAAGGGCCGTCCAGTGAAGCCAGGTCAAAATCAAAGCCACAGGCACCTTCCTGGCAAAAACCTTAATCGAACAGCTCCTCCAACGAGCGACCTCGGTCCGTAGCTGATATCCCACTTTCCGCTCTGCCAGACTCGCGCTTTCACATTCCATCCACCCGGTTCCCCGTCGTTGATGAAGCCGTCTCAGTCCAGACCTCGACCTTATGTAATCACCGTCGTCCCTGGCGTTGAAAATCGTCAGTAGCCGGCGAAAAAGTTTTTCCCCTTTGCGTACAAGCCTGGCAGGCAAGGAGCAATTCCTCCGGGCGCCCAGAGATCCGTCTCAGACGCGCGCATTGATGGGCAAAACCGAAGACCGAACGAGAACGAGTCCCCAGTTCACCGCCAGCCCGGCGACGTTCTCCGCCCTCCAATGGGGGGGAACGAGGGTAAAATTTCGTCAGCCGCGCAAACGGAGCTTCGACCAAGGGGCTGACTAAGGCGGGATGGGTGCTCGACGATGGTTCAAACGGTTCAAACGGTTCCTTGTCCTGAGGGCTGTTGATGGGCTGATGATGAGAAGGCTTGTTGCCTTGTAAGCATGTGGTTGCAAAGCCACGCAAGCTGGACAAGGGACAAGCCGCACTTGTGGCGACCGTGTAAATTTTTCTGATAGCGCCCGCGGTGGCAAGCCGGCGCCACTGTCGATCGCCGGGCAGAGGCATCTTGATGGCCATCGGAAGGACATGTGACGGCAGCTCATTGGGTGGGTAGACGGAAGGCCTGTGAGGATATCGAAACGGCCTCGTATGCACTTGTTGTATGTGTGTATGTATGTATATACTGTAAGTATGGTTGTATGTATGTTGGTATGTTTGTATGTATGATACTCTCAGGATTGAGGAGATCGTGATCTGCAAGCTGTTCAGCACGAGAATAGTACTAGCATACATAGACTGCCGCAATGTGCGGACAGTCTGATCACAATCCCGCGGATCTGCCTCTGCGACAAGGCTCACCGAGCACATGCAGTGGCAGCATTGTGAGACACCGCAAGGCAAGGGCCGACATCCTGGGCAATCTCACCAGCTCGCTCACTGATTGGCTCCAGGCGGACCATTTTGGACGCAGCGCCGTGGTCAAGTCGAGCTTTGTGTTGGGTTCCCCTGCAGGGGTCCAACGGGATCCTGACAAGGCACTCAGGATCGGTAGTCGCCCAAAACCCACGGGCAAGTTTTGAAGAACAAAGGTTGAAGTTGCATTGCGACCTGTCCCGAGGCGCCGGCACAACGGTCGCCATTATTAATGTTCCGCTGCATGGCCATGGAATGTCGTAGCCAATTCGAGAACTCCGCCTGGCTAGAAGTCGGGAAGTCCCTGGATGGATCTAGCATCGAGTAGATCAATATGGAAGATGGGCTGCCCGGCTCGGCGCCACATGTGGCTGACGTTAGTCCCTGGTCCACGTCCCGTATGTACCGTATGGCCATCTAGATACGAGAACGGTATTGATGAGCTGCTGGATGATGTGCAGCTCTTCTATACTCGTATGTGTCTCCTCGTTGGCGTCATTGCGCTGGAGAGAGCGGCATTGATCGACCTCAGAGACAGAGATATGATGCTGCTGTCGCCCTAGAAAATATCTGCCAAGCTGATGATCAGTATGTACGTCTGCACTGCTCGGCACTGAATCATAGGTAGCATCCTTCATTTGCTCATCCATCGCTGATGCCTGTGCTGCGATGCTCCCTCGCCGCTGTGGCTGAAGCATGTGAACACATTCATCACACCCTGCCAAGCCATCCTGTGTCTGATCACCACGTCTGTACAGTAGCCCCAATGAGACATGGCCTGTTGGGAGGGAAAGCCGAAGATGCGAGTCGAACCTGGTATATACCATTCATGGAAAGTGATGCTGATGTTGTTAAGCGCCAATCGTCATACTCGCACGAGGGTGATCTGCCCTCATTCTCCATCCAGTCCGTCGACCAGGGCTGCTACTAGCGACTGCAGGAGGACGGGACGACTGCCCATGATAGGCCACGGTCAGCCAGCGCGCCCTGGCTACCGTTTGAGAACGGTTGTAGCAGCTCCTCAAACGGACTCCAAACACACCGACCGGGTGGGGGCCATATGCTGCTGCTCTGAGTGCAAACACCCTCCGTACACGTACGCGGTACAGCTCCACACAACGCCACCCCGTGGCGCCTTCAATTCCATAGCTTGGCTTGGGCCGTGTGGGGTGGTCGACCCTGGCCAAGGAAGCAAGCTTGGTCCTGTAGTAGTACGAGTGTAGCTATCAGGCGCCATGGTTCCCTTCGACAGCCACACGAGGCTCTGCAGGGCAGGCACCAAAAGCACGTCCCGGTTCTCGACCAAGGTAGCCATCGACCTGCGTAAGCCATTCGGTGTCTCCCTCCCAACCAGCTTCGTCCAGAGACATGTGCCGATGGCTAGCTGCGAAGAGCCACCGACCGCGGATGTCATGGCAGACGCCAATGGCATCACCAGGAGGGCAGAGCCGGACATCCAGATCGGCATGGCATGGCCGGTGCTTCGCGACTGCCAGGGTCCATCCAGGGTGAATTTTCAGCCACGAGGGGGGCTTGGGGGGGGGGCTTTCGAACCACGCCCAAGCCTCAAGCCCCGACCCAGACCCCGGAGCCATCCTTCTGCAGCAAGGCGTCAGTACCGTCAGGAGCAGGAAACGGAGGGAATAAGATGATGAAAAGTTCCTGAAGGCAGTAGGTAGTTCTAGAAAAAGCGGACCGTCTTGGGGCTCGCCTCGGTTTTGTAAGCGCGGCCTGGCGCCCCGGCCTATCACAGCGGGCAGGGAGCTTTTGCTCCGGGCTCGTTGCTGTGTCCCATTTGGACGTCGGATCACACATGGCTCAAGCCAGCACAAAGAAATGCGGGTGGTGCACCGCGATTTTATCTGTCAAAATGGTTCTCCCTCGCCGCTGCAACTCCCGTGTGCCTCCTGCCGGCGAATCTTGCATCTTGGACGCCGCAACGGAGGGGACACGGCCACTGCAAGCAAGCCCGCCTGTCCACTCCCCCCCCCTTCAAGACCGCTGTGGCTTGTCTCTAGGAGTTGAGGAGCCAGGGCAGTGGCAACGGTTGGTAGCTGTCTCCGTCTCCATCTCCGATTCGGATAGGAACCTCCAGTGCAATCCTCCTTGCCTGAAGCCACATCCCGCCCCGATCCTCCCTTAAATCTTCAGGTCCGGCCATCTCCTCGGGAGAGCCTGTCTCGCATTTGCTCGTTGGTTAGCTCAGCTTCAGACGGCCGTATTACCGGGCATACACCATCCTGCCACGCTTCGTCGGCCACCTTCCTTAGCAGCTGGAACCAAGCGTCGTCTCGCTCATGTTGCCAACACCAGGACCAGAACTTCGCCCTGCCCCTGACCATCCTTTGACCCCCGTCTCCAAACGTGCTTGACGGACAATTTACTCGAGATAAATGTGCACGGCGCATATGGCTGAATGCCCAGTCTGCGGGAAAGAATATCTTCTCTTGGTTGCTCTGTGTCCGGATTCCCGGCCGCCTTCCAGCGACTGCCCTCAGGGGGTCACCATCGTCAACGAGGAAATGCGTGAGGGCGGATGTCCGAGTCCCGTCTGTCCCAACAGCCTGAGAGGAGGCTGCCAAGTGATGTAACAACTAGCACGATTACAATCAAGGAAAGACACACCCAAGTTCAGCCGAAACCAAAGGAAATACAGAGAGCCACGACAAGGACGCAACACTCGGGACGCGCCGGGATTTGACTGACCCCCTGGATGAGCTCATTCAGAGCTTCTGCTCAGACGACCCAACCTCAACAACCTGGTCGACGCCCTGGTATGGAGGGACCTCGAAGTTATACTTTTTGGCAATCGATGGAGACACGAACCTGTAACCGCTGGTTAGCCCGCCAGCCCTGAGAGACGTATTAGCGCATACAACGGCCAAGAGGTACGTACCGTCCGCCAATAAAGTGCCGGCCAGTGAAGTGGTTGACCAACGGTTTAGGAGCCGTAAGGCTGACAAGAGCTGTCGGCATGAAAGAACTTCCTAATCCCGTCTTTGGGGGGCCATTCTCGATATCCCACGACGACGGCGCATCCACTGAAGTGACGGGGATTTTGGTCTCCTGGAGAGCTTGGATCACGGACGGAAATGGTTCCCGAACCTCACCTGAAAAGCTGAATCCTGAAGCGAGCGTCAATCAAAGAAGACCATCTTTTGTGGCTTCACGAAGCAAAAGGCACCAACCGAATATCGCATCCACTACATGGTCCGTCGAGTTCATGGCTTTCGAAAAGTCATCCACAAACGGGATCTCGAGATCTTCGAGTTGCTTCGTCAATCGCTGCGAGCAACGGTTAGCAACTTTGGCAACTGCGTGGGAAACGTTCTGGGAGGGGTGAAATTCAGAGAAAGAGCAAGGGAAGATGAAGAGAAACCATTTCGGGGGCCGAAATTCAGAGAGCAGGGGAAAGTCAAAAGGGGATGAAGGACGGAACACGAAGCAGGATTGAGAGCAACTGGGCATCGACTTTTTATCGTCCACGACGCATAGTCGAATGCCAGAAAAACCAACATTGTCCAGCAACGCTCACTCTTGACGGGTGAGTAATAGACAAAACACCACTCAAGATACCCCTATAAGCACACATTGATAAAAGAAACATTATTCAAACATGGCATGTGCTCGCAAATTCGATACTCTACAAGCATGGCCAAGCTTAAGCAGACGCAAGAAAAAAGGCAGACCTACCTGGTAGAGCTCATTCTTGCTTCTCTTGGGGTAAAAGATTGCCGGCTTGTACCCGTAATAGAAGAGATGTCGTGCGGCGACAAGGCCATCCCCGCCTTCCAGATCTCGGTCAGATCTCTTGCACATCGGCAAAAAGGAGATAAGGCGCGGGACAACACACCATTATTCCCAGGCCCACACGCCACCAGGATTCTTGGGCCTTTGTCCAAGGGCTGGACACGGTAGACTAGCAAGGTGACCCTTAGCAATCCCATTCCGGGGGGGTGCAGGTCATATCACCGTAGACCTGTCATGCTCCCGCTCAGCGAACCGTCTGCCGCTCACCTGCCTGCGAGACCGCCAGCCCGGCGAGCTCCATGAGCTGGTCGATGGAGAAGGCGCCAGTGCTCATGAGCTCCTGGTCCAGCGCGGCCGCGGCCTTTGCGCCGAGGGTCTGCGCAGCAAAACGGTTAGCGCCAAGCAGCGACGCAGATGCATGAGAGAAGAAGCATGGGGGCAGACCTTGATAGCCATGGTGTAATCCGGTAAGGACGAGTGCGGACAGTCTTTGAGGTCGTAAAGCTGTGAGATTCCGATTTCAGCGATTGTGTCTCTTGAAGATGAAAAGGCTGCTTTTTGAGTCGCTGCCCGGAATGGTCATTGATGTCGTGGAAAGCGAACTTGCCGTTTATACTAAGGTAGTAGTACTCCGTAATAACACCAGCGTGATGTCAGCGATTTTCGGGTCCTGCTCCGCGTGCGCTGTGATTGGTGGGGGCGGCGAAACTGCTGCTCCGGATCGAACGACGTTTTCTTGCTGCCAATCTGCAAAACACCACCACCAACGGGCCAATCGCCTTGTGGTTACCGAGATTTCGCTGCCTCGTGAAGCATCGCCTCGCATTGCCCCTACCATACATACGCCATGGTCGTTAAGATCCGCCTTGCCCGGTTTGGGCGCCGAAACTCGCCTTTCTACAACATCGTCGTGGCCCATGCTCGGTATGTACACAGCCAATGTTCAACTGCATCAACTCCACTCCACCTCGAACGATGGCAGCTCCCATTGAAGTTCAAAGTCCGAAGCTTGACTGACGGGATCCTTCCCAGCACTGCGCGCAACTCTCGGCCCCTCGAAGTTATTGGCACATACGATCCCATTCCCAAGCCCGACCCCTACGACAACTCCGGCAAGCTGCACAAGGACATCAAGCTCGACTCCCAGCGCGCGCGCTACTGGATCGGCGTCGGCGCCCAGCCCACCGACACGGCGTGGCGGTTGCTCTCCATGGTTGGCATCTTGCCGAAGCGCAACTTTGCTCCCAAAGAGAACGAGTCCAAGGGTAGTGTCCAGGCGGGCGATGTGAGGATTCGGTAGAGGGCAAGGAGATGGAGGGCCGTCCAAGGCGAGAGGATGTGAAAATTCGACTGTGGGATGATCTGTATGATATGTGATTTTGGGCATTTAACGGCGTTGGGTACGGTTTGACATAGAGGGCGAATACCACAAGAAGCTTGTTTCAAACAGTGTGAAGCTGGCTTGGATTGTATCTGATGGGGGGTTGAAAGCGGCATGTAACCACTCACGATGTGATATGGGCGTTATTGAGAGAAGTTGGGAAGCGAGTCACAGTTTGGCCATACATGGATGTGATATCCATACAAGAGATCGCTTCGTCCACTTGCAGCTGTTATGTCTGAGATCACCCTATCGGACACCCCCTATTCGAGGTGAAGGCTGCCCTATCGTCTTTCAGGCTAACATAACGGAAAAGACAGAAGAACGATGGCTAATTTGAGTCAGTCATTAAGTGCATCATTTAGCATATTCATTCTCCCTAAGTACCTTGATGATTGTCAATCCACGTCTCCTCTGATAAGGCACATAGCACCGCGACATCATGAAACTCGTCCCCGAAAAATTGTAAGTATATAGTTCTCTGTACGTTTTCCCCGTAGCTAGTATGCCTTCGTGTCCAAAAAGAGAAACAAAAGCAGAAATTTAAGGAGGGAATGCAAAAATGAAGGAAACGATTCGACGCCAATGACTACCCTTGTCTAAACTCCACGCATGTCGACAACTTCTGCAATAAAACTGTAACATGACCAGGAAGAAACGCCTTTCCAAAAAGAAACGAATAAACCAGCTTCTCTCACTCTCTTCTAGCTCTCTTCTCGCTCTTTCTCAATTTCGCTCTTTCTTTCTTTCGCTCTCTCCGTGGATATGTGGATATGACCCCACAGGGGCAACACTGTGCTGTATCATAGTTAATGAGAGACGGCGAAGAAGATATTCATAACCAAGCAGACCACCATCACAATCATTCCGTAAATCGCCAGTGCCAATGCCATCTTGCGTAAGAGGCCGTGCTCGAGGTGCTCCAGGTCCCATCGCCACTTTCTGCGCCAGCGCCATGCATTTGGGCTCTGGCTGCTCGTGGCACTGGTGGCACTGTGAATGCTGTGGCTGCTCTGGGCAAGCATGCCAGAGTCTTCGTTGTCAGATTCATCTGAGCCGCCCATGTCATCGTCTCCCTTGGCCAAACGCTGATGATGGATGCTCTCAGGATCACTGATCTTGTAGTAAAAGAGGCCGGGGAGAATGAAGCTGATGGATGTAGATCCTGTGCTCCCCACAAAGGCGAGGACACGGTCGAGACTGCTCACGGAGAGAGCCGTGATGTAAGCTAGGGTCAGAATAATCGTAGTAATGAGCGCAAATCGAAGATCGGACATCGGTGCAGTGCTGCCATGGTCACCGCGTTGCGCCGGTGCTGAAGTCAGCAGGGGGGAACCAGCTCGGCCGCCGCTCGTGTTTCCCCTATTTGGTCGCCAGTTGAAGACGGCGTCGAGAGAGGCACGGCAAGGGTGGACCTGTAATGGAATAGAAAACAATACGAGGATAACGATCGCAGCCTTTCCAATTGTAGATGCCACTCCAGTGGGGTCTGACACATCGCATTAGTAGGAGGGCCTTATGGTGCCGGTCAAGAGAGGTTCTTACACATTGAAACAATGTTTCCAACAATGGAGTTGCCGAACGTGATGTATCCGGTAATGGCCACCAAAACATAGATGGACGCTGCAGACCCAATACTAGATCCGACGACTCGCACGACGCTGCCTGGGGTGTTGTCCTTGATCTCGTTGAGGATGGAGAACATCTGGGAATAATTAGCGATATTCAGGGGAAATGAGAGAGCAGAAAACGCACGTTCTGGTGGCAAGTATAGGCAAATACGACTACCGGTAAGGCACTGAGCGTCTCGACGGCTCCAGCCCATTGAATAACGCGGATGTCGCTCGGATCGGCGTGAGGATCGACGGAGAAGTGGTAGATGACCAAAACGATGAGATATCCAATGGACACCAAGGCAACTATGCTGGTGTACTTGAGAGAGTCAAGCCTCTTCAAGAAACTCAGGGGTATAACCAGTAGCATGAAAGCAGTGATCCAAAAGTTTCGGTCAACAAGATAGGGGATCTTCTCGGCGTTGCTATTGAAGCCCAACGCCACGCCTGGCATAAGGTCACCGATAATGATCATGTACGAAACTCCGACGCCGAAGCACTTGATGGCGATAGCCGCGTCGAAGATGACGGACGCATTAGGATACGTCAGCTGGGACAGGGCGAAGAAGGAGGACGATCCGCGGTCAAGGTAGCGGGCGCAACGGGACTGGAGATAGAGGCCGAACGCAGAGGTGAAGCCCGACCAAAGAATAAGGAGGACTCCCAGCATGATTCCCATGTGCGATAAGACGGAGGGCATAGCAAGCGTGCCGGCTCCAACGACTACACACCGTCAGGTTAGTGTATGCGCTCGCGCATGCGCCATCGAAGCTTGGGACGCGGGGGGTCGCGAACTGGTATTCAGCAGGTTGATGATGCTGCTGATCATCGTGGCCTGCCCGCCATGGCCATCTTTTCCACCTCGGCGCCGCGATCTGTAAGTCGGAAAGAGACGAGTCAGTCAGTCGGCCATTTAACGTCTGAATGCGCACCACCGCGGCCTTGTTGCTCACCTTGACATGCTACTGGAGCCCCCCGGAGAGGCGATCCTGTCTGGGATGGTCTGGTAGTTGGTCATAGCCAGTCTCGCTATAGCATAGACGGCGGGCAGTCGCGCTGCTCAGCGGCCTCTGGATGTACTCTCCCAGCAGGTGTCTCTCGGCCTCTGAGACGCAGCCGGAAGTTGGTCGGGTGACCAGCGGTCGATGCCAAACTCTGGGTGCAGCAGACGGAAGCGCGATCGTGCGACAGCAGCAGGGGCCGGCGGTATCTGATCGCCGCTGTCCGGAGGCGCTGCGATGAGTCGTTTGTCGGATGAGCGAGCGAGTGTCGGCGGGACGGGCAGCGATGGCAAACGAGCGGCGTCTGGCTGCCAGGTGCGGCGAGGCGAGGATGAGGTGAGGTTGACGATAGAGGTGACGGCGGCTCACTGCTAAATTGGCCCTGACGGGGGGGCAGAGAGGCGCTGTGCTGGCTGGCCAGTGGACTGCATGTGCATTTTACAGCGGGGGTGTGCCCCGGACCCTGGCGGCCGGCACCCGCAGCCAATCAGAATGGCTGGAGCCTGTGGCACTCAGTGAACCCCGAACCCGACTGCGATTGCGCCACTCCGTCTTCTGTCCGATGATGCATCTGGCAGATAAAGACAATTGACCCAAATTGATGATAGAATCAGAACAGAATTGATGGAGAGTAGATTCTGTATTGACATCATCCAACGGGGTGCGTGTTGCGCTTCAAGTGAACCTGTTGTCACTATCCATGGCCCACTCCATGCAGACATGCCACTGTTCTTGTACCTTACTTGTTTGTATACGGTAAGGTACCTATGTATCTTCATGTTTAGAGCAGCAATCGAGGGCTCATCTCGTCTGTCATCTGAATCCACGAACCGCACGAAAACACGGTATAATGGCTGTGCCTGATTTGTGTGGGAGCTCTACCTATGTAGGTAGTCTACAGACATGTCTCATGGCGATCCATACTCTCTCTGTAAAGGCGGGAGATGCATGTAGCACCTGGAGGCGCCGGAATCAAAGGAGGCACGCGTGTTCTGATACACCGAGTCTTGGCGATATCTTGTAACAGCCTTCGATGCCACGACTAACATGGGGTTACAACATTGCTCTCACTACGTAAAAAGCCTATTCATGATCATGGAAGGCACTTATTCATGAAGTTATATTTGTATGAAGCTCGTTTTGGTACCTGAGGTAGGTATTCAAGGACCAGCATGAAGCATCAACGCGCACTTAAAACCGACGAATCACAGCGCACGGCACTAGCCCGCTACCGGACGGGGAGCTTCAACCCGAAAGCGAACAGCTTCTTCTCCTCCAGAGCGTCATACCTCGTGCAACCAATGACATACAAACTGGTTCCATATTCCCATCCTTTCACTGAACCTCCGTGCCGTGCAAACCACAGAGCAAACGCACTCAATCGTCACCCTCATACGCAGTCCACAATAATTCAGCGCACAATGTCGGCGGAAATGGACGACCCCCTCGACAGAACCACTCTCGCGACCATCTCCCTCCTCGAATCGCGCCTCCTGCGAATCGAGCATCTCCTCTACGGCACCACCGCCTCTCCCTTCTCCAGCCAGAGCCAGCATGAGACCGCGGTCGAGAAGATGGACGCCCTAGAGCGACGATTTACCAGAATGACTTCCCAAATTCGCGTCTACGCGGAGCTTCTCAAGATCTGTCAGTGCAGCTTTCTCGCGGCCTACTTCTTGACCTATCCTCGAAGCTACCTTACACAAGCGCATCGCCTCTGACCTTTTCGCAAATGCAGACAGGTCCAATCCCGACCTCTTCCACGCGCCTCCTCCGTCCCAGCCACCCTCGCAGCTCGACTCCGACGCCGTCCAATCCATTGTCCTCTCCTCGGCGTCATCCTTCCCCGCCACGCTCTCCGCCCTCACCGCCGTCAAGGACATTCCCATCCCCGACTCCTCCGCCAGCGCCAGCCTGATCGCGCTCACCAAGCGCATGAAGGCCATTGAAGCTACGCAGATTGCCCAGACCGCAGAGATTTCCGCGCTCCGGAGTAGAAGCGAGGCGCTTGTGCGATCGTGGTACGAGAACGGGGCAGTGGTGGGCTCCCAAGTGTTGGCGCACTCGGAGAGCAGAATCCAGAGGATTGAGCGTGAAGTGAGGAGGAGAGAGCGATTACTCGAAGAGGAGAAGCACGAAGAATGAGCGGAGGCAGCTGGCTGTGGTACCAACTAACTACTCGACCATGAGCACCAAAGCTACATTATCTTGAGCAGATTTTGTAGCTGTCCAGTCACGACCATGTTTCAATCAGGGTGACGGATACAGCTCCGCACTCGCATTATCACAAGCATTGCTTGAAAGTAAGCTAGCGGATCAGGCTGTCAGAGGGGACAGAGACTATCTCCAAGCAGCTTGGAGGAATGACCATGGGCGTTCTCTCAGGAGAACGTAGACACGACGTATGGACATCGACAGCTGTTGCACTGCTGCCCTGAATACAAGGAGAAACGCATAATGAAAGACAGATACCCCCAATAGAATAGACACTGCCACGATTCACGCTTCCAATGTATTCCAAGGCCGATCAGGACAAGACGTCGGCCAAACTTTTAGACAGCTCTGCCAGTCGGAATGATCCGTTCATGAGAACCCCAACCGGCCATGCCGTCACAGAAACATCAACTTGTAAGGGTGATGTGATGCGACAAACCTCCAACGCCGATAAAACCCTGTGCCAAGTATGTTGCTCAAAGCAGATGTTGCAGAGCCCGAACCAGTTAACTACAACATCACGATGCATCATCCTCTCTACATGTATTCGCGTTTCGGCACGTCCGACAACAGTGAGATGGTCCCAAGGCGCAATGCAAGACTCCCACCATTCTCACGACTAAAGTCCGTCTCCTCTGCCGACTTACCCAGTCTAGAAGACCGCGTGATACACATCCTTCACAGATCCAACAATAGAAACACCAAGAATCTTCTCACCACCCACCACCACCAAGGCTGAACAAGTTCAACTCAAGGAAAAGAAAGTTGTTCTCTGCCAACAATAAGAACGGTGGCGTCTTACTTTTCGCAAAAAGCCAAGCTTCGAAACTGAGCCTCCAAAGAGGAATAAGTCAGAACATCCCACCATTTCTGACACGTGCTTGCTCATTAGCCAATAAAGGCCGGCGGGCTTCTGCAAAAAAAGTAGGGAGGGAGTGCAGAGGAAATTTAGGCACACACTAGACTAACACGAGCACCGTTTGGGTAGAGTCTGTGGTGGTTAAGGTCGCATTTGTGTGCACATGGTTGGTTTTCATGTAAGCGCATGTTTTCTTCGTTCTCGGCTTATTACTTACTAAGGTACCCGTACAAATCGCTTGCTTATTCTGCTTACGTACTCCCAGTTCCCGCATGGGGCCAAGAAAACTGGAAGCCCTTGAAAAGAGGCCGCCGAACGGGTCTAGTCAGGGGTAGGTAAAGTATGATGGAGAACGGGGGCCAGTTTCAATTTCGACGACGCGAGTTTGAAGTCGCTCGATGACTACGAGTACTGTACACTACAACATACTTTTTTATCGTACTGCAAGGAAGAAAAAGCCAAGGTTGAGATATCTTTGAGTGATGGGCGCCGGACAGGTTAAATTAGGTGCTTCTGTTACCTTCTCGTCGGAAAGTCAAATATCCTCCAGTATCCTCACCAGTTGATTAGGTTATTTGGCATCACGATACATGGAAAGAGGGTGGTGACGGGGTGAAAGTCTGTGAAGTGATGTGCGTCCAAGAGCAACACATTGATTTGTGATAGTGACGAAACCACCAATAGTTGCATCTGATCAGGAAAAACATGGCGCATACTGGCTGGCCTCCATCAAAGTGTATGGCCATTGTCCAGCTGCATCGAAGCTCTCGTATCACCATCCACGAGTGGCTCATCGCGTGCTTGTCTCACACTGGATGCATACTTGTATGTACTGCACCGCGGCCACGGCGTGCCACTGCCACGCTGACGTTGCAGTTGAGAATATCGACAGAGCTTCCACCGCACATGCAATCACAAAACAACCTCGATGAAATCCTAGAGTCAGTACGTCTTCCTGGCGATCACACGCAATGGCTCTTCGTCAATACTTCAGCTCAAGCGCCTGTAAGCCGGGACACAAGCCGGGCAGTACGACCGCCTCATGCAGATCTGCTGCGCAGTGCAGTTGCGTGGCAGTCATTGGAACCTGTCCAGCTATGTATTGCCGTCTCATGCCTGCCGCAGCGTCTACGGAGAGGGGCCAAAGGGATGCACGACATCTCTCTGCGCATTATCTGGTGAGCCGCCTCAGGCATGCAGCAGTCTGAGCCAGTCATTCGACGCCATCAAACAGTCTGCTGGCCAGTAGGTAGGAAAACGGCTCGACGGCTGCAGGAAGTTTCCGTTGTGGTATCTGTGCACAGGTCGGCTTCACACCACGCGCATCGTCGAGAAACACCCTGCCGGTGACAGTCGTCAATGCACGTACTTGTACATATGGACTCCGTTCAATCGCTGAGCCGTCCAAGGCCTCGACTTTATTGGCTGACAGTCTTCCATGTCTGCAGACCCGTGTCCGGTGGGGCTGCCCAGACGAAGCATGAAACTCGGTGGAGGAGCTCTCAACTCCCCTGCATTCTGCTGGGGTTGCCCGCAGAATCGTGAGCCTGTTTCTGTTAGTGCCGAATCTCAAACCATCGCCATGGCCATCGTCCGATTGGTGAGAGCGGCAGAGCGGTTGGAGAGATGGAGGGTTGTCAGTGAGCATGCGAGGAGGAAGAGGAGAAGTAGATTCTCGGAAGCGCGGGAGAGCATTGACGACGACGACTGTCGGCACGCAGCACGGAGCACAAGTGGCTTTGTCCAACTGCTTGGTGTCATCTTTGCATGTGCCTCTGCATTGTAAGGTATCGATTTTGCCTCATCTCGTGGCCAGTCGGCAGTCGCATATCGTGTGGCAGGGCACGGCATATGTACAGGCACAAGCGGCGTGCGCGAATCTTTCGAGTTCAACCCGCAGCTTCGTTTCCCCGGCGGTTCGCTGGTGCGCATGCAGTGCGTGGCGTGGACAGCTGCGGATCTCACGTCTGGTGGAGAAGCGAATGACGACAGACGGGCGCGGGAGGGCGATTGTCGCGGTGAAGCAATCGTGGGGTGCATTCCTAAGGGAGGGCACAGCTCCAAGGCGGGAGAGCTTCCACGTGTTGTCATTCCTAGCCCAGGCTGACTTCCGTGTGTTCGCGTGGCGCGTCATGGGGGGGAGACTGGATCAGTTCAGATCCAATGGTCTCACATGTCATCAAAGATTGAACAGAAAGACAGGGCGGAAGGATGGAGAGGAGCGCGAGATGGCCGATGAATATTGGATGAGGAAGAATGGATGTCATCGACATTGAAACGCAGAGCGTCCGAAGGCCCTCACTGCAAGTGTGATTACCTACTATACTTCTACTAGGTAGGTACATGTATCTTACCTTGTTAATCAGAGAGCCTGCATGTATCGCCAGGTAGGTAATTATCCCGTCCATACCTGAGCCAGACAGGCACTCGACACAACAGAGAGCCTCCATGCTTGTTGAGCCCTTCATTTCGCACAGCCTCGATGCGACGCAACCGCAGCCTGCAGAGCACCGGGACGCTGGCACTACCTAGGCACTGTATGAACCCTGCCGCATCAACGGCACCTCCAGGCCCTGCACCAACCGCCCGCCCAGGCCTCATCCCGGCTGGCGAAGCGTTACGGGGCTGCCGACTCCTCCCGAATCTTACCTTGCCTACAGGCGCAGTTACGGTTGATTGCGTTGCCAGCGTTGTCCCGCGCTGATGGCAGGTACTTGCTCGGTACCTCGTGAATTGCCTAGCCCCGGCGCACAGGGCTCCGCACCCGCCACGGTCCAGGCACGAGTGGGTGCTGTCTGGTGGTGTCTGGCGCTGGACAGGCCCAGGCACGGGCGCTGACTGAGCGATCCAGGCCAGGCACAGGCCGCTAGCTGGCGCCGCTGCAGTGCTTGCATCAATGCCTGGCGGCTTGCGCACTCGCCCTCGCCAGGTACTCTGCGTGTACCTCCACTCTCGTCGTCCTCCAATCCTCCTGCAACGCCTCTCTCCTCTGTCGGCCCTCCTCTGTTCTCTTCTCCTCTCCTTGTTTCCTCGCGAAAACACTGGACAGACAGACCAGGGACCAGACAGCAACAGCCTCGCAGCTTAGGGGACCGCATCGTCGCCGCGTCTGCTCTCCTTTCCTCGGTCCTGCACTGCGCTGCTCGCCAATCCATCCATCCCTCCAGCCACAAGCGCCGTCCCTAGGAATTCTGTGCCGCCTCTGGCTCTGCGGATCTGCTGCGAAACATTCAAATCCACAGCTGCCTGTATTTTTGTCTGTATTTTTCTGACCCCGTCGCACCAACTCCACCAGCCGCATCTCGCCCGGAGCCGTTTCGTTTCCTCTTCCTCCCCTTCAGTCCCGTTTTCTTTCTCCATCTTGCAATCGACTTCCCCCCATTTTTCCTTTCCCTTCTCTTCTTTCTTTCAATCTCCATCTTGACGATCCGGCGAACCACGCGAGACCTCAGTCGCGGTCGCATTTACCTTCTTTTTCCTTCTCTTCTCTCTTTCACTCGTTCTCCCTTCGGCTGTGCCGGACACCAGCTACGCGGATTCCAATCGACCCAAAGTAAAAAACACGTCCTTCCAAGTGACAAACCGCCGTCTGATCGACAACCGGCGCGCCGCTCGACGACATTCTCTGCCCTGAGCGCATCCAATCGCGGCGTCGACAGTCGCATCCGGCCGCTCGCCCCCCAAACCGACAAGCTGGCTAATTCTCTTATGCCCCCCTACTCGGTCACTTCGCCGTCACTTCACAAAATGGACAACTCCAACATCTACAGGCGACGAGGCTTTCAGTCGGGCAACATCCTGGGCGATCCGTTTGCGCTCGCCACCACGTCCATTGCATTTGTGCGTCCCGTCCCGCTGCCTCCCCCCCCTTTCTCGCTGACAGGTCTGCGACGAAGTGGTAAGCGTCAGAGCTAACTGTAGCCCTAGCTTGCGTGGCTCATCACCATTGTCGGTTGTGTTATCGGCCAGATCCAGGAAACGACCGACGACCCATTCCCCAAGTTCGCTTGGTGGGCAAGCATATACAGCTTCTTCCTCATCATCGGCATCTTCTACGTCGTCGGCAGCGACACGATCCAGACCTACCATGTGGCGATTACGGGCTATACTGCCGGAGGCATGGTGCTGGTGACGTCGTCGGTCAATTCGCTGGTGTACTCAAAGAGCGGCGCCAGAGAGGCCGCGGCTGCGGGCTTCATCCTTCTCTCCATGGTTGTGGTACGTTGTCCCATCTCGAGCTGGAAACGCGCCTTTTCTGCCCGGTTGTCAGGTCGTTCGTCATCGTTTTGCGCGTATGCTAACATGCGCCGCGCGCATAGATTGTGTGGACTCTGTATTTTGGTTCGACGCCTTCCGCTACGCCCCGCGCTTTCCTGGATTCCTTTGCTTTGACCAAGGAGTCTACTGCCAACATGGGGCGACAGACCATGAGCAACTTTGGAGGCATGGGACGCCCCGAAACGTCCAACTCGGTCCAGCCGCCGCAAATGTATACCTCTGCGCAGCTCAATGGCTTCGAAAATCCTTCGCCTGTTGGCGGCGCCTCCCAGGTCGGTGGCGGACGCGGTTCCAACGTGCCCGGCTTTGGAGGTGCTGGGCCAGCGCAGATCAAGGTGACCGGCCCCGACGCCGAGGTAGTGCCACCCACCGAATACCCTTACCGAGCAAAGGCGATCTACAGCTACGAAGCCAATCCCGACGACGCGAACGAAATCTCCTTTGCGAAGCACGAAATTCTGGAAGTATCCGATGTCAGCGGACGATGGTGGCAAGCGCGGAAAGAGACTGGAGAGACGGGTATCGCGCCCAGCAATTATCTCATTCTGTTATGAGCTATGACGAAAGAATTGAGCGGGAAGTGCCCTTCAGAGGAGATGAAGCCACCACGGTTGCCAGATGTGAGCAATCGCTGGATAGGGATAGCAGGACACCTACGTGTCAGGGCTTCCCTTGTCGCATTCATCTCATGATACTACCCTTTCCTCCTATTCCCCTCTTCTCCCGCTCTCTCTTTCGCCTCCGTTGATGCCGCGTTGGTTGTTTCTGTTCACGCCTCGAGTCACGACTCCCGGGGATTTCTTTGCGCAATCGGGTTAGGGTTATATATTGGATGGAGTATATTTGGACGAGACCAATTACTGGAGACTGGCCTTACTGGACGGGCAATGCGATCAGAAGCATCCCTTGTTTTGTGGGGGCTCTTGTCTCTTTTTTCTTTTTTCCTTTTTCTTCTTCTTATTCTCAATGCTGATTCGTTTCTTGTTTTTGCTCTTCTTTTGTCCATTTTATCATTGACGTACGAGACGCTGTTCTTCTTGTCCCTTGTGTATTTCTCCCTTTCTTGTTCGCTTGCCATTTACTGCTGCGTTCGTTCATTGACTCTACTTGGACCAGTCAACTGAACGCGGTGTCGTCAAAAGAAAAAAAAGCAGCGAGGCGCGGTCAGTTTCTTCTTCAGCCCCCTTTTCTAGGCTGCGATCTATTGTTGTTCTCTATCACTTTTCCCTTTTCTTCTCTTCTATGGCGAGAGCGTGGACCAGGCAGACAAGGAGGAAAAAGGAGGCCAGACGTGTATGCACGTATGCATGCATGCCAAGTCTCGCCCCGAGGACACAAGCACTTCGGGACTCTGCAGGGGGATAAAAAGAAAGGAAAAAGAAATCGAGACAAGCTGATACGGAAAACCCGGGGCGCTGCAGTCTCCTTGTTTGGTAGGTAGGTAAGTTGAAAAAGTTCAAAAGGTCAAGCGGGCAATGTCTGTCCCATACCATGCGATTTTTCGGGGGGAGGGAAGGAGTTGATGTTGGAATGACAGTTCAAAATGATACCTGATTCTCTTTTTATTTTGGATTGCGTGCTACGAGAGTTTATCGTGAAGTGATCTATATCCAGGTCTGTGGACGAACTGGGCTGTGAATGCCAAGTTCTGAAATACGAACCAACGACTTCAAGTGTTTGTTATTACCAATAACGATAGTAGGTTGGTGAAGAAACAAGGGTACCTTAAGTACTGTTCGAGTTTACAATCTTGAACGTCTTACGTCAATGTTGCCTCGCGGGCTTTAAACCGACCGATAAAGCATTCCCTATCTTTCTTGCCCCTCTTTGGATACATTGCAGGAGGAAATCAATTTTTCATCAAAGAACGACTAGATAGATATACGGAGTACCCATACAAGGGAGCATTGGCATCGTTAAACACAAGGGAGATAATGAGAGCCCAGTGACATTGTCATAACAAGTCTGATTTCCTAATCCGGAAGCTCACGAGGCACGCAAGGAGGTGTGGTAAATGCAGTCTGTTCATCTAACCAAGGAGGCGCTTGCAAAGCCAACCACACCATAGCCGACTCCGTACAAGCAAATGAAGGGCCCAGACCAGATTCTTTCGAGACAAGGGAGTAGTACAGCGCTCAATCCAAGTTCTCCAAGCTGAAGGGGCGAGACATAATGGCTCGCCCCAGTGGCGCGAGCGCGCAGGAGGCGGGTCAGGCCAGAGCGCAATCGGAGGGCTGACACTACTCATCAGGCCGGTATGCAGGCAAGATTTTCGCGGAAATGAAGGCATCGTGAAAGCCGACCTTGCGGGATGGTCGTGGTGGCTGTGGAGGGAGTGCCATGGTAATTTCGGTAGTGTCTCTAGTTGTTCACTTAACCCCAGGGGGAGGGCAGTCTTGCAGTCGCGCAATCCAGAGAGCCGTCTTTAGAGTGTCGTGGGATGTTTGATCGCTTATACCGAGTACCTCATTACCGGCTGTCCAGACGCTTTCTCAACTCTCTTTCCTTCTGGAGCACTTCCAGCTCCAACCTCTCGATGCCATATCGTAGGGCTTCCTTGCGCTGGCGCACGATGCGGGCGCGTAGCTTGTCCTCGCCACGGAGCTGCCGGCTCTTGTTAGACGTCTTTGGCACGCCACGCATGAGGTCATCAGACCTGGCGAGCCGTCCCTGTTGCAGCTCAGCGCGAGCTTTAAGCGTCTCAATGCGACGTTCCTGCCGTTCGACTTGAGCATCGGCACGGCTGAGAAGAAAGGCGATGTAAGGCCCAATCTCATCGCGCAGAGAAGCCTCTGCCGCAGCGAGCGTGGGTTGGGGAATGAGCTCGTAATGCTATAAGCGGTAACCACAGAGGGGTGGCCAGGTCAACGACGCTGTACAGTGCATTGCATTGCAGTGACTGCAAGCCGGGCAAGAGGGGAGAGCACATACTCGGACTGTCTTGAGGACGGTCATGAGGCGAGGAAAGTCCGATACGCCGCGGTCAATCGTCTCCACGGACGCCTCGAGGAATTTGAGCGAGTTGCGTAGCGAATCGACGCAGTCGGCATAGGTAGCTGTGCCGCCGGGGGGGCCCGTCCTGGAAGCCATGGGGCCCGGACTTCACGATGCCGAGAATACGGGAGGAGTTGGGAGGGCGAGGAGGCAAAGGTTGAGCCCAGGCCCGATTCGCGGGCAGGGTCTTGCTGGAGAATGTGGGGACGATGCTTGGAGATTGGCGGTCTCGTATTGTCTCGCGCTCTGATGCGTGTGCGTGTCTGTTTGGGAGTCGGTTGGCTCCAGAACTGGGCAGCAACTACCAGCAGTCGTATCCGGGTTCTTCTTGATATCGACGTCTTTAGTCTTCTTTAGCTGTCAAGGTATCAGCTCTGCTTTAATCCGAGCCAAATGGTGGCGATGCTGACATGAACAGCTGAAGCTGGTGATGGTGGATGTTGATGTTTACAGAGGAACTGGAAGTCGAGATGCCCCGCCAGAATCTGGTGCTAGTAGAAGCACATGCACGCCTTCCGTTTGTTCTTGTCGATTAGCAGCAGCCCCACTCCAGCTGCCGCGGTGCTCGGCAGGTACGCTGCGGTGCTGTGGGGTACTAGCCTCCTTCCTGGACGTCGACAGGACCACAAAGGGAAGGCACTGCTCGAGTCTGCTAGCACGTGAGCTGAGAGTAACAAGATCTAGAACTGCCCAAGGTACTCTCTCTCTTCTTCTTCTTCTCGTCATCTTCCAGGTTCTTTTGCTCAAAGACACGCCTCCTGCCATGATCAAGAAGCAACTGTTTCTGCTTCACACGCCCCCATTGCAAGTGCTCAAACGGTCCCTCTTCATTCGTCATGTCTCATCCCTGAGCCCAGCGCTTGATGGCTCTGGAATGTCGCCACTACATACCAGATGATGGTTCTCTCACATCATCCTCACGCGCTCTCGACGAGCATCGCCGCAGCCTGCTCCAGCCTTGCTTCAGACGGCCGGTCCCAGGTCTCTCCTCTGGTGTCTCGATGTGCCCTCAGCCGTTTGTTCCAACGTCGTTTACCCGAATCTCGGCAACTCATTGTTCATCCTGACGCAAGACGGCGAAGATCCTTATAGTCAATACGAGATTCGGAGTAAACCATCTCGATCCGCGGGACCAACGGTGGAACCGTCTGCATCGGCGAAACTTATAGCCTCGTGTTGCTGCCGTATGGCACTGCCTCTCCCCTTCTCTACCGCAATGTTTCCACAGCTTGCCTTGGATGTGTCTGCGTGGGAGGCGTAATTGGGACGCATCGTGAAGAGTCATGGACGAATGTCCCTCCGGTTGGTCCAATGGCTGCACCACTAACCCGAGCCCCCTTGGGGGTACCTTTTGCGGCACATATGCTAGTGACTCTGGTCAGGCATGCGAGCGAAGCCATCGTGAAATGACCTGTGTCTCTTTGCATGGAGCTAACAAGCGATGAGATACCATCGTGACCTCGTCCAACCAGAGAAGCGCCTTGTGCCGCTCGATTCGTATGCGCCGTCTTGCTTGTCTGCTTTCTTCACGATATCTCTCAGTCGGCTACGCCGCTCTCAGTCGACACCCCCCCTTCCGGCACTTGACGCCCTAACTCCATGACTAGATGCGCAGTGCTTCTCCCTTGTCGACTGAGACGTCTTGTGCACCAGCCATTCTTCGATTGCTAGCCTTTCAGCGCCCGCCGCAGTGAAGATCATTACTTTAAAGCTGGGCTTCCTGGTTTCTGCAGCTACGATGTCCTAGCCAGTTCCAGTTCTGGTACACGGTGTTTACCTACGCTGCAGAATTAAACTGGTCAATAGGTACCTACTGCCTCCTCAACCACGACTTACAGGCTACAGCTCCCACTGCTTCCTTGACGGCAGCTGCGGTCCTCCACGACATGACCTTGGGATATTCGCATTATGAGCTACAGACCAGATCACCTTAGTGGACCTGTCGCCGAGGGTATTGGTCTTCGATTTCTGAATGAAGAATGGAACGATAGTATCTCGAATGGCCATCTTTTTACGATTCAGTGGAATCAGTCCCTAGATGAAGATCGATTACCTGAGCTTGGACTATTCAGGATTACGTACCCCAGAAACGGCGATGTTGTATATGAGCTGGTCTCGAATCTGACAGGTATGTATCACGATGTCCTCCAGTTTGATCATTCTCAAAACTCGTGTTAACTGGCTTCTTCAGATGGTATGAATAATGCGAATGCGACGTGTTTATGGACACCAAACCACTTGGATGATGAATTATATACCCTCTGGCTTTCATCTTCTCGAGATTCTCGCGCAAGCTGGACGGCTTCTCCGCCTTGGAGGCTGAAAGAACATGTGAGTTTGAATCGCTGCCACTAGACTAGCATCAGTTGTTGACCAGAGAACAGTCGCATCACCCTCCCCGTCGCTGGGCCGCACCGGTTGTTATCCCCATTTTGATAATGTTGACAGTGTACACATTGGGGCTCACCCTCTACGTTATATATCGACGCCGCCGAAATGCGAGGCGTGAAAAAGAGAGCAGCGAAGGGGATGATGCGGACAAGGAGAGCGCAGAGTCGCCTTGCCTTCTTGGAGACGCAGACAGGCACCCATCGGTCGACACCACGGCTACACTAGCTGCGGATGACGAGGAGGAGGTCAAGAAGCCGCAGATCTGGCTTCTGACACAATCTGCTTCCGGGTCTCTTCTGCTGGCATCTCCACGCGGAAAGGATTCTGACTCCGATGCCACACTGCTCTCGCCCACGTCGCTATCGTCGGAGCCCCTTTTGGCGTCCATGTCCCCCATCAGCTTAGCAGAGCCAAGCCACACGAGCATGCGATCTGAAGGGCCGTTTATTGCCCTGCCGAATCCGAGGGATCATAGGGCCGTTGTTGCCAGCAGGCTGGGACGTTCGCTGAGAGTCATTGTGCCGTCTGACGATGTGCGAGAGTGAGTGCCCTATACATTGCACGAGTCTTTTGGCACCAGCACGCGGTAAAGGGTCTTTGCCGTCTTCATGAAAGTGTAGCTGGCGGTGAATTATCGATATCAAAAGGATGGGAAGCGTATGGAACACACAAAGTCTGTGAACGATTGGTTGATGGGAACTGGGGTGTACATATACGATGGATATATCCTAGCAAGTCATGATGACTGTGGACTTGAGATCCCACTTCCCAACCTGGCCATGCCGAGTGCTTGTGGCAATGAGGTGACTTGATGACTGGGCCGAAAGCGTCAAACTACCTACTAGGTACTAGTCTCAGGTAGGCGGGAACACAAGCACACAAATCGCAGTCATCCTTCAAGTTGATTTAACTTGTATTGCTCATCAGGTCAAAACAATTGAACCCAATCCCCCATCACCATACATCTAAAAACAAAAGTAAAAACAAATATCAAAACACGAAATCTCTCACATCATCCCATGTCCCAATGTTGAGATTAGCCGGCGCTTCCCATCCTATAAAACCTGTTAAATCAAAGATACACCCGAAAATCTCTCCCTCTCTCTCTTTTTTGTGTATCAAGTTTTGACAAATCCCCGCTATGCGCCGTCTTATGAATGTTGAAAAAAACAGAACCATGTTAAGATGGTTATATACTCCCCTTCCCGTTCCCTTGTTTTTTTGTTCTTCCTCCCAAGAAATAGTTCTCTATGTATGTCGTGGCAGTGATATTTACGTGATTGCTGAAATGTTTGATGAATGAAAAGACCCTTTTGAAAAAGGCTCGGAGCCTAGTTTTTCTGTTGGTCAAGAAGTTAGGTTTAAGCGGAACCGGTGGTGTCCTCTACGGGAGGACATGTGCAGAACAGATTGGTGTCGCCATAGGCTATCAAAGGGTTAGCACACTGAAGTAAAAAGTGTCCTGCTGAATGGGAGGTGAAACTCACTGTCGTCCACACGACCAACCGTCGGCCAAAACTTCTTCTCCAAGAGATACGGCAGCGGATACGCCGCCTTCTCGCGCGAGTAGGGGCGATCCCACTTGCCCTCGGCATCCCCCAGGATGAGGTCGCGCTGCGGGTGCGGCGCGTTCTTGAGCACGTTGCCCTGGCGCGGCTGCTTGCCCTCCTCAATCTCGCGGATCTCGTTGCGGATGCTAATCATGGCGTCGACGAAGCGGTCGAGCTCCTCCTTGCTCTCGCTCTCCGTCGGCTCAATCATGAGCGTGTTGGGCACGGGCCAGCTCATGGTCGGGGCGTGGAAGCCGTAGTCCTGCAGGCGCTTGGCGATGTCAATGGCCTCGATGCCGGCCGTCTTCTGGAAGGGGCGGGCGTCGACGATGAACTCGTGCGCGCAGCGGCCCTTGTCGTTGGTGTAGAGGATGGGGTAGTGGTCCTTGAGGCGCGTCAGGAGGTAGTTGGCGTTGAGGAGGGCGACGGTGGTGGCCTTGCGCAGACCGGCATCGCCTGGGATTGAATTAGTTAGCAGACAGTTGGGGCAAGCGATGAATAAGATCTAAGGTTGTAAGTAAACATACCCATGGTGGAGATGTAGGACCAGCTGATGGGGACAATGCTGGCACTGCCAAAGGCGGCGCTGGACACGGGCGTCTGCGTGCTCTTGTGAGGCAGGTAAGGGATGAGGTGCTTCTTGACGCAGATGGGGCCGATACCAGGACCGCCACCGCCGTGGGGGATACAAAACGTCTTGTGCAGGTTCAGGTGGCAGACGTCGGCACCCAGCGCGCCGGGCGAGGTGAGCCCGATCTGGGCGTTCATGTTGGCGCCGTCCATGTAGACGAGACCGCCGTACTGGTGGACAATGTCGCAGACCTTGCGGACCTGGGGCTCAAAGACACCGTAGGTGCTGGGGTAGGTGATCATGATGGCGCCCAGCTCGGAGGCATGCTTCTTGCACTTGGCTTCGAGGTCTTCCAAGTCGAGGTTGCCCGTCTTGGTGTCGCACTTGATGGGCACGACGCGCATGCCGACCATGGCGGCGGACGCAGGGTTGGTGCCGTGGGCGGAGACGGGAATCAGGCAGATGTCGCGCTTGGGGCCGGGCTGCTGCTCGTGGTACTTGCGGATGGCCCGCAGACCGGCAAACTCACCCTGAGCACCCGAGTTGGGCTGTAGAGACGTGCCGTCCATGCCGGTCAGGGCAGCCAGCTGAGCAGAGGTGGCATCAAAGAGTCGCTGGTAGCCCTTGGCGCAGCTGTAGGGGGCGTGGGGGTGGATGTTGGATGCATTCTCGAGGCCAATGAGCTCCATCTGCGTGGTGCCGTTGAGCTTCATGGTGCAGGAGCCGAGGGGGATCATGGAGTGGACCAGGGACAGATCCTTGGACTGGAGGTGGTACATGTAGCGCAGCATCTCCGTCTCGCTGTGGTGGGAGTTGAAGACGGGGTGGGTGAGGAACTTGGACTGTCGCCGGACGGACTCGGGCAGGCTCTGGATGAGCTCCTCCGAGGACTGCGCGAATCCCTCCTTCCAGTACTTGGCGGAGACGTCGAGGTCGGCGTCGCTGTGGTTCTTGTAGGCAACCGTCTGGAAGGCCTTGACGACGCGAACGTAGAGCTTGAGGGTAAAGGTGGTGGGCACGGCCAGGACAAGCTCGTTGGGCTGCCAGGCCTTGCCGCTGCTGATGCCCTGATCCATGAGCTCGCGGCGCAGGGCCCGGCAAACAACGGGGTCGTCAAAGTGGAGGGCGACGGTGTCGGAGAGGACCTTGCCGTCGGCGTCGACGGAGCGGGTCGAAACGTTGAGGCCGTAGTGCTGGGCGGCGGCCTGGATCATGCGGGCGTGTCGCAGGTTGTTGATGGCCATCTCCCGCAGCTGCTCGGGGCCGTGGTAGATGGCGTACATGGCCGACATGTTGGCCAGAAGAGCCTGGGCAGTGCAGACGTTGCTCGTGGCCTTTTCTCGTCGAATGTGCTGCTCCCGCGTCTGCAGAGCCAGACGCAGGGCCCGGTCTCCTCGGCGGTCCCTGGAGACGCCAATCAGACGGCCGGGCAGACGTCGCTTGCTGCCTTCCTGAACCGCCATGAAGGCGGCGTGAGGTCCTCCGTAGCCCAGGGGAACGCCAAACCGCTGGGCGTTGCCAAAGGCAATGTCAGCCCCCCACTCGCCAGGAGGCGTCAGGAGCGTCAGGTTGGAAAGGTCGGTGGCGGCGCTCAGCAGGGTGCCCTGGGCGTGGGCCAGCTCGGCGAGCTCGCGGAAGTCGGAGACGCCTCCGTTGGAGTCGGGATACTGCACCATGACGCCAATGAGGTCGTCGCCGAGGGCCTTGATCTTGTCCTGGGCGTCGGGCGCCCCCAGATCCAGCACCTGGATGTGGATGCCGAACCCCTCGGCACGGCCGTGCATGACGCGGATGGTGGCGTCGTGCACCAGGTGCGAGACGACGTACGTCTTGCCGGAGCGCTTCTGCCTCGAGGCGGGCAGGCTGGTCAGGGACATGGTCATGGCCTCGCTGGCGGCGGTGCCCTCGTCGAGCAGGCTGGCATTGGCCACGGGCAGGCCCGTCAGGTCGGACACCATGGTCTGGAAGTTGAGCAGCGACTCGAGGCGGCCCTGGCTGATCTCGGGCTGGTAGGGCGTGTAGCTGGTGTACCAGGCCGGGTTCTCGAGCACGTTGCGCTTGATGACGGCCGGGATCTCGACCGGGTAGTAGCCGCCGCCGTTCATCCAGACGCGGATGTCATTGTGGGCGTTCATGTTCTTGAAGGCCTTGACGATGCCCGACTCGCTGTAGACGTGCGACTGGATCGTCTTCTTGGGCGGATCCAGCACGTCGGCGGGAATCACCTGCGACACAAAGGCGTCCAGCGTCTCAGCGCCGGGGCCCAGCGCCTTGAGCATCTGCTCGATCTCGTCGTCGCGCGGGCCAATGTGGCGGGCGCTGAAGTCCTTCCACGGCAGCTTGTTGGCCGCGCGGATCTGGCGCATCTCCCTGTAAGTCGGGTCATCCTGCAGCGCCTCGTACGCCGCACGCCGGTCGCCGCGGTGCAAGTCGGCGGCCGCATTGGCAGTGTTGGTGAGGCTGCGGACAGCAGACACAGAAGCAGCCACACGAGGCGCGCAAAGCCTCGCCTCATGGCGGGCCAGGGCGAGCGAGGGGCGAAGGGCAGCCCCTCGGGCGAGAACCAGCCGGGAGGCCATGGCGAGCCACGATGTTTTGTGAATGGCACTGGAAGAGGGACGGGCTGGCTGTGTGGGTGAGAGAGAGAGAGATGCTATGCTCGGCAGCAGAGCCTCGGAGAAAGCAGGCGTCTCCCTCGATAGCTCGAAGCAGAGGAGGAGGATGAGGACGAGGCACGACTAGACAAGGGAATGACAACGAGAAAGAAGAGAAAGAAGAAGGAGAAGGAGGAGGAGGAGGAGGAGAAGGAGGAGAATAAGAATCAGAACAAACAATCACTTTGCGCCTGGACTCACTCACTCACTTCGCTCGCACAAGCCGCCGCCAGCCCCAAGAAATTTGAACCGACGCCGCCCGGACGGCCGCGATTTCGAGTAGCCGCTTGGTAGCCTCGAATTCCTCACGCAGGCCCCCCCAGAAAATTTCAGATGACCGTCGCCTCTCCAGGCCCGTGAATGGCTGTCCGTGGCGGATCTTCGTGGGGCAGCCCGGCAGCCGTGATAGCGCTAGAGCGTGGAAGCCCTCGCCGGCAGCGGACCAGGACGACGAGCAGCCCGTCTTATATTCGTCTGGTCTCGTCTGGACAAGGGCTGGATCAGACCACTTTGGAGAGAGATGGGAGAGCGGCTGGAAACAGGCAGGCTAGAGGAGGCGAGGAGGATGCAGGAGAAGAATTGAGAAATGATGAGAAGAAGAAGAAGAGAAGAAGAAGACGGTGAGGCTATTTCCAATTCTAGTTCAGGTCCCCTTCCTTCCCTTTCGCTCCGACTGCTGGCTGGCCCTGCGGAGGATCAATGGCCATTCTTATCTGTCAATACCTGATAATACAACAACAAAGCGCCGAACGGGATCGGGGTATCACAGGGGGCCTTTGATGGGCCTCATTTTCACTTTTTCATTACTTTTTTTTTTTTTTGCCCTTCTCGGTCTGTCACCGTCCCTTGCATCGTCTTACGGTACTGTCTTCTGTAACTCACTTTTTTGTCTTTATTCTCTCGTTACCCTCCCTTATCCGCGGCTCCCCAGAGCCGAATATGGCAGCATTGACTCGCTCCGGATCAGCTCGCGGCATATCAACTGTACGACTTACTCCGTACTCCGTCCTAGCTCCTGTCCAGCCGGACATACAATAACAGGTAATACAACCAAACAACAACTACTACTACAACAGGCAGCATCTCACACTCTCGCACTGCTACTCCGTAAATACTGGAGCCGCTCGGCTCCGCAGAGTCCCTTGACTTATATGCTTGGAGCATAGTCGCAAGCGCCAGATAGTCCAAGTGCCCCTCCATGAATCATGCCCACATTGATAGTAATACTGGTAGTACGAGTAACAATCAGAAAAATCCATCATCAAATGGGCCAGCTTAATCTTTCTTCCGAAAACATTTCTTTTCTTTTGTGCTCAGGCTAGAAGTTTTCGGTTAGACAAATGATAATCGACAGTTGGTCCTTGATCCCATTGCCATCATCAGCTTCTCCCAATTTTTTTTCCACTGTGCGCGCTTGACCACAAACGACATCGGCCACTCACGGCCCGACGCTGAGCGATCACGCCGCCGCATCTGATTCGCCAGCCCGGATAAGCACCAAGCTTTTTCCCTGCATCATATTTTTTTTTTCGATGCATGTGTGAGGGTCATCAATCAGTTCTTCCAGAAACCTTGACCTTTTTCTCTCTCTTCTTCCGACCTGTCTTCTGCATTTCGCACCAACCCCAGGCCTCTTGTTTTCTGTTTCCTCTCTCTCTCTCCCTTATCGCACACTGTATTGCTTTTGTACACCCAGCAGAATTAGTGGGCGCGCATCCGAAATCGCACACGTTTTACGTAACGATCCGTCACCTTTTGCACTCAAACTTCAACAAACAACCACAACAAAGCACCCATCACATCACCATGTTTGGAGGATGTACGTACCTACCTTACCTTACCTTGCGCCGCCCAACCCCGATCAGATCCAGCCCAACTCCGAAACCAACCCTGGCTCTGCCACGAGAGACAGAGCAGCATCATGGGCGAGAGACTTGATAATATTTCTCCTTCATGAGCTCGCGTCATCGTGATCATGTGAACTGTGCTGACGACGTCTTTCTCGCCCTTGTCCAGTCGCCCCCCCGCAGCAGTCGCCCGAGGAGATTCGCGCCATGGAGGCCGAAGCGACCTTTACCGTCCAGCAGGTCGCTGCCACGGCCATCATGCTCTACCTCTGTATGTCCTATTATTTGCGCACCAATGTCTTTTTATGAATCGTACATTGTGCGCCGTTGCTGACCGCAAGATGAACAGCTCCCTTCGCCGTTGACATGATCAGCCGCATCTTCTAAACCCGCATCCACAAAAGGCACGAAAGAAGACCAAACATTCGTATATAGACCAACGAAAACATCATGTAACACTACCTTACACCACATTGCTTCTCGCTCCGGCACATGATCCATTGGCGGATGCCCGCGCCGGTATTTCCGATTGGCGAAATGTTGATACCTAGGTAAATGCTGCCGATGGGGTTACGACTCCAAGCAACGGCATTCATCTCCTCACTGTACGATAGACTTGACCGCTCGAGGTCGAACGACAAGAGACGAATTCTTATGTTGGGTCATTTGGGACAAACATTGGACGAACCGAAACGCACGATAGAAACGGGAAATCAAGAACCACATGCTCTATATCTGTTGGTGAATATGTGGTGACAGACTCGAAAGGAGCGCTCGACTCGGCAAACCAAGAGAAAATGATGCTTCGTTCAAATCACTCAAGTACTTGGCGTATGCCTTACAAGACGCTTTTGGATTCATTCAATTCTACAGCATGGTACAGCTGCTGAAAGCCAAGTTGCCTCAAACCGCCTTTCTACGGCAACCAAAAACTGCCTACCAACGTTCCCATCCGGTTTACGTCAAAAACACACAAAAAAAAAAAAGTCTCCAGATTAACACCAGTAGCATCATGCCTCCAGTAAAAAGAAATCAAAGCCCCCTCCTCGCGACACCTTTTCGATTGCGCAGAAAGAAGCTCTCATCGCGACCGCGACGTCGAGTTCCTGCTCTTTTCCCACTCCTGATAGTCCGCGTTGAGCGCCTCGAGCTCCTTTTTCAGATGCTGGAGCTGCTTCTCGTAATCTTCCAGTACCTGTAGTCCATTTGTTAGCCACCAAATACCCCCATGACCCAAGCATCGATTGACAAGAGCCTCGACTTACTCGCTTCGCCTTGGCCTGTGTCTCCTCGTCCAGCCCCTCGCTCTCAGCCCCAGCCGGCTTCTCCAGCTCCTTGTTCAGCCTCTCAGAGTACTCCCTCAGGACAATCAGCCTGCTCCAGAGCTCCTCTTCCCGCGCGCCAACGGCCGGGTCCTGCACGTCGCGCTCCAGAGCCTGCAGCCTGCTCTTCAGATCGTCCTCGTCGCCGCTGAGCGCGTAGCCCCTGTTCCTCAGGATCTGCACCTTGGCCGCCAGCGCCAGGCACCGGTTGGAGATCATCGTCTGCCGCCTCCGGGCAGCCAGGGCTCGCGTCTCCGTCTCCAGCTCGTGCCGCTGCAGCAGCGCATCCAGGCAGCCGTTGATCTGGTGCAGCCGCGTGTTGAACTCGGAAATGGCGCGCTTCTGCGTCTTGAGCCGGTCTGCCACGCCCGTGTAGCCCGCGCACAGCACGGGCATGAAGCCAGGCGCCGGCTTGTTCTGCAGCGCCTCCTCCCATTCCCGAGGGTCCTCGTGCGGCTGGGGCTTGTAGAAGGGGATGTGTGCTTCGTCGACCTTGTTGTAAAAGTAGTGCTTGAACACGCAGCTCGGGCTGGCAGGGTCCCATTTCTCCGTCACCAGCTTCATCTGCTCCAGGATCGGCTTCTGGTCTGTCCACATCACCATGGCTCGTCAGTAGTTTGTCGCGACACTTCCTGTAAGCAACAATGAGAGAAGGAACAAGGAAAACTTACGCGGCGTCTCCTGGCCGGGCTGCCATAGAGAGCTCGACAGCTGGGCTTGTGACTGCGACAGCGCGGGCACCTGCTGTGTCTGCTGGGGCTGGGCGAGCAG
The DNA here is from genome assembly GCF_000167675.1 of Trichoderma reesei QM6a. Classification (NCBI taxonomy): domain Eukaryota; kingdom Fungi; phylum Ascomycota; class Sordariomycetes; order Hypocreales; family Hypocreaceae; genus Trichoderma; species Trichoderma reesei. Next base: position 70,139 of record NW_006711171.1, on the reverse strand, counting down.
CGAACCTCCAATCGCCGGCGCCTGCTGGCCTGCGCCCAGGGTCTGGCCAAAGACGCCGGATGTCTGCGTCTGCTGGGCGGGCTGCGCCGTCTGGGCCGAGCCAAAGAGCCCTCCCGAGCCCAGAGGCTTCGTTTGTCCGAACAGCGACATGGTGCAGAGAGGCAGACCGCAGGTCTCGTAGGGGTGTCTGCCGAGCTCCTCAGAGGAGCTTTGGAATAGCCGAAGAAATGCGACAAGGCGCAAAATGTATTGCAATGCGTGTTTCCGGGGTTCAGGGGGGTGGTTGTCGTTTGGCGAATGGCTGGCAGCGTCAAGGGCCGTCCAGGTTGATGCGCGGATGTTTTTCTCGTCGCTGGGCAGTTTGTTGACTTCAGGTTGCTACAAAATTGCTGCCAGGGTCGCGCTCAGCGGTACATGCAGGAGGTACCAGCTGCCACGCAGTTCAGCCTTGTCCACCGTTCAGCCAATCACAGCTCGTCATCAGCGTCAAATCGCGGCACGCAGCTCTGAAGGGCGCAACAGCCGAATGATGCAGATAGAAGATGCAATTGCAGATTGGTATAATGAGAGGGTCCAATCTCTGCCGAACCTAACGATATCCTCTCATAGGACTTGAGGATGAGGGAAGATGCAAGAAGTTGATGCAAGAGAAGACTTCTTACTTGGATGAGTCAGCAGTTCCGGCCATCGTTGATGGAAGCTACTTGCAGTACCTGCCGCTCTTAATCAGCAACCGCACGACCACTAATTCACAGAGATTATAGCGCAAAGTCTGGCAAAATCAGCAGCTGCAGCAGGCTTCAGGTCCCGCTAAACAATCGCATCTCAGCAGGCCAGGTATTTCTCACGCATTCCAGGTACCCCGCGACAACACCAACGAGGCTGCGCTTGCTGACCCCCCGGTCGCCTCTGATTGGCCGCAAGCAACCTACAATCTTTCAACTAAGCCCATCCGAAGAGACCTCATACTGTAGCTCCATTATCCTCCTCCAGGCTTCACACAGGTGTCGACCGCGAACCTCCGGCAACCATGGCATCACGACGGTCTCAGTACGTTTACCAACCCCTTGAGAACCCAGCAGCGACGCAATTGAGTCGTCCCGGCACCCCATACCGGCGACAATCCCCCCTCCCGCGAGAACCCAGCAGCAGCAGCTAACAGAACTCGTCAGTTTCCACCAGCAGGTGCTCATCGACACCACGCCTCTCCCCGACAGCATCCCCCCCGTCCAGGAGATTGGCGCCAGCTCCGCGCCCCTGCTGTCTGCGTCCTTCTTCATCGGCGCCCGATGCCGCGACTACAACGATGACTACATGCAGTGCAAGACGGAGAACCCGGGCAAGGGCGAGCTGAACTGCCTCAAGGAGGGCCGAAGGGTCACCCGCTGCGCCCAGAGCGTGTACGTTTTCCTTCTTGATGCTCATGAGCGAAACCCCATCAATTTGCGGGAGGACCGAAGCGAGACATATATGCCGGAGAGCTGGGCTTGGAAGAGAGAGAGAGGGGCCGAATCCGCCTGTTCAAGGATGGAATAACTGATGGACGAGATTGCATACAGGCTCACCGACATCAACACACACTGCCTGGCCGAGTTCCGCAAGCACTGGGAATGCCTCGACAACCGGAACCAGCAGCTCTGGCAATGCCGCCCCGCCGAGTGGAAGCTCAGCAAGTGCGTCTACGAGAACCTGGTACGTCTCCCCTTAATAAAAAAACAACCGACATCTCCCCATATATACATGTCCCCCTTCCTCACCATTTGCAATAATACGCCCGTGAAACATTTACTGAACGAAATTTCGCCAAATATTAGAAACTGGAAAAGAAGATTCCCGATCAGCCCGCCAACGTCACCCCCGTTGAGCTGCGGCCGAAACAAATCTTCGCCGACGTGAGAATCGGCCCCGGAGACGGCAAGCCATTTGTCCCCGCGCAGTCTGGCGCTTCACAGTGAGTGGTGAGGGGAAGGAAAGGATAAGAGTAGAGAGGAGGGAGGGGGGGTTGAACTGGTGGGAACCAGGGGCTGCTTCGTGTACAGTTTTCCGCCACCTGAGTTGAAATTGAAGAGACAAAAAAAAAAAAAAAATAACCCAACATATTACATACGATGCCCTTTGCAATTCACTTGCTCGGCAACATGTGACTCTCAATATGACTCTCGGACCCCTCGTGAAAAGAAGACGTGGCCTTGACGAAGAGCCCATGACAGTCAGGAAATGTCTGGGAACTCCGGACCGAAACACCATGAAGGCAACGCCGTTTGACGCAGAGACATCGATGCCACAAACACACCCACGACACCCAAAATAGAAAAAGGTTAACCTAACCCAACCCCAGGTGTTACACGGAACAGCTCAGCATCTCTCCCTCCCTCCCTCCGTCGGACCGCAAAGCCCTTCCCCTCTCCCCCCGCGGGCATTCGCATTTCTCTCCTACGGCACGCGGCTTCAAACCCCCGCTCTCAAGGGTCAAGTCATAGTAATAGTGCATGCAGGTCACACATCCACAAAGACCATTACTCAGTTTCCTCCCTCCCTCCCCCTCCCCCTCTCCCCCAAGTTCACACGAAGATCTCGGCCATGTTGTACTCGTCGTCAGTCGTCGGGCAAAGCCTCCCCCCGGCATCACAAGAAAGGGGGAATGGAATCACGAATGACACCTTGACACAACAGCCAAACTTTAAATTGACCGAACAAAGCAGTACCTAAAATGAGGGGGTTCGTTCCCTCAGTCTTTTCTGAGAGTCTTGTCACCAGCAAGCTTCCGTATACGAGCTGAAGCTAAACTGTCAATGTCATTCACGTAAGTACCAAGTAAGTAAGGCACATATAGGCTACTGGCATCACTAAAGCCGAGACATTTCAACACGAGATATATCTCGTCAACAGGCCCGGGGACTTGCTGCCACTACTCCTGCCACCCGCTCAAGGGACGACGTATGACACATGTCTACAGCGCTTTTTCTTCTATCTGGTGGTGACACTATCTAACTCGGGGAAAGCTGACAGCCAAGAATTACATGCATCAATTTCGTCATATTTGAAAACTGCGGGGTTTGCTTAACGGAGCTGTTGTCTGGTTTGGGAGGTTTGGATTTGTTCGGCTTCGGCTCGAGGACTTGACGGACGTCTGCGTTGGCGTTTTCGTCGCATATGCATGTCCCTTCCCAGCCGTCAGTTGGAGATGTCGTAACACGATGGGGGGGGGCTTACGTATTTGAAATAAGAAAGGGCACAGGGCAGATGCATGAGCCTTGAGATGAGTCAATCGTCATTTCTTGCATGGCAATAACACGAAGTTCTACTCGAGCATTCGTAGGGGTCAAGTCATTCAAAGGGGACGACTTGGAGTTACTGCATGGAGGCACTGCTACCCTACAGAACACCCAAGTAAGGCCACTGGGCAACACACAAACAAAGGCAGGACTCAATAAACGCAGTCGATGACAAATATAGAGCTCGATGAATAGATTGCATGATTTACATTGTTAAAGTAGTCATACCGTAGCATTTGCTGGTTCATACGTGGCAGCGCTCAACCACCAGCAAACCACCACCTGCTTTGCCCTCAAGGCTCTCCGCATATCCGCGAAGCAGCCTCCCTTCCAAGCCAGCAACCGGCAAACCTAGCACCTTTTGGGGACATCCTACTCTACAGCAAGGCAAGGTACGATGCAACCGATACAGACAAATAGTTTCTAGAGTGCAAAGCTCTGAGCGATGGCTTAATATGAAACCGCCTGGTTCCACAACACAACACTTTAGACAAGATCAATAGACGGGCCGGGAAAAAAAAAACACCAGAATGATCACCAAAACAAAGAAGAAAAAAAAAAGAAAAAAGAAAAAAAAGAGAGACCGCAAGAAACAACACGTCTTTGATGTTTCAGCCACATCGCGCCGGCTGAGCCTTTGGTACCCGTTGGCCGTGGCAAAAGGATAGCTCCGATTCAGCCTACCTTATACTTGGTCCAACGACTACCTATCTATTCCTCACAATTGTATAGAGTACTACGTGTGAATCCAAGCCTCAGCGCGACAGGATAGAGGCTCCTAGACTCAGCTGAAATGGATAGATTCCTCATGACAGCACGGACAGAGCAGCTGTTGCGTTCAACATGCACAAACGCAGCCACGCCGAGGAAGCTGAATAGGGGGCGACACAATCACTTACGCATCGGTTCCTAGCGGCGCTTATGTGCATTCCATATTTGCCAGGCTAGCCACGTCAAAAGAGCCGACAGGCAAACAGCGAGAAGAGAGTGAAGCAGGGCCAAGCGGAGACAGGTGTCGGCGGCGGCTCGTTTCAGATAGGCCCGTAGCCAGTCCCGCAGGCCCGGAAAGCCCGTGGCCTGGGGGGGCGTTGACCGCTCGGATTGTTGCCGTCTATCGCTTTGGCCGACAACGTGAGGATATCTGAGGCTCAGGTTGTCTTTCACGGGGGACCACCAGCCAGCAAACTTAATAAATCATTTTGGGAGACGGCGACATCGGCTTGGGCGTGGATGCAGAATTGGTGGATTCGTGCCCGTCCTGGCAATGTTCTGGAAGGGCCGGGCACCTTGCCAGGAGGCTGACCTGACCGTGATGGATATGAATGGAAATTGCCTGGAATCCCTTCATTACGTGATTCTCATTTACGCAAGACACAGCTGCCAGCGTCTCCAGCTAGAAGTGCTAAGCAACTGTCAGTGGTATGATTAATTGCGTCCGAGGCAAAGCGTAGAAAAATAAACCTCGGTTTGGTAATGCCTAATTGACCTTGTCAATCAAAGTAAATGACAAGTCGTGGGGTTGGTGGAGTTAATCTTACACTCAATCTGGAGCGGCAGACCAAACGGCCTTTGTCTGCAGGTCAACACACATTCTGCTCGAGTCGAGCACGCGAGCAGATCCGTTCAGGGCGCCAAGAGATGACCAGCTGCGCGGCGTCTGTCTTGCATGCTGATGGTTAGCGGCAGATGTAACGGACACTGCTGCTGAGATTCATGTAGTCCTGTAGACGGGCGAAGGAGGCGCCTGTAAGACTCTGACGAGCCCCTAAGAACATCTCGACCGTGGATGCGGAGCTGAGTCCGTCGGGTCTCGACTCAAGGCACTCCGGGCCGGACGTAGGAGCTGTGCTTCCGAGCGACGCGGACAAGGGGATCCAGGGACCACTGCATCGTGGCAGCGGTTGTCTATCTGATTCACCAGGGGATGCGGATAGACAGCACGGCAAGCATCAAGCGGATACACTCGATCAAGGCTGTGGGACCATCAGGCAAGATGGGCCGACGTACCGACGGGCTACCTCATTAGTGAGGACAACTCTGAAGTCAACAGACGTGATGGTGCTCGTGGGCAGGAGACGGCGTGCAGCCGGAGGGAATCAGGGAGCCACCAGGGAGTGACGGCGGCTACTCGGCCGGAATGGAGCCAAGATAGTCACGAACAAGGAGCACTAGTGGTGTAGATGAATCCAGAATCGAGACTGCGCAAGGGGAGACAATAAATGTCTTGCCCTGGATTCCGACAGCCATGTGCTGTTGAGCCCCGCCAGACGACGGCTTCGGCGGCAAGGGGGAGCCATCGATGACATCCTAGGTAATCAACTTGCGCAGACGGAGGGAAAACGAAGTGGGAAAAAGGGCGGCGGCAGTTTGTTGGTTTATCCAGGAGCTGGGGCCTCGCTCGGCCTCGTGTGTCCAAACGGTGCGCTTGATGAGACGGGGGTACAAAGAGGCTGAAGCAAGCCACGTCCTGGGAACGGGTACCAATAGTCCGTGCAACGAGGCGAACTGTCAAAGGCGTCATAGTGAATGTATGAAGACGGGAGGTGAAAAGGAGAAAAGAGAAGAGAAGCAAAGAAAAGTAAAAAGGAAAGAAAAGAGAGAGGAAAGAATGGAAATATTGTTGGCAGAAGGTGAAGCCTGCCAAGCGCGGTTGCCGTTTTGGCGGACCCCGCATCTGGACAATTGGGATCTGCGTCTAATACGGTCTGGTCTGGCATTGTCAATTGGAAGTCGCTGGTAACTGTTCATGCATCGTACAAGGACGCAAGAATGCAACTTTGTTTGTGCATGTCGGCGCACGCGGGCCGGGAGCGATGCATCCCATCAGATTCGATCCTGTGAGGCCTGCGCATCCCACCGCTGGGAACGGCGTCCTTTGCGGTGCTGTTTCACGTTGCATCGCCCGGTATCCGGGGCGCAAATCTTCTCTTGCTGGTCGAAACGATGCTCCAGAAGATCCATACCTACATGTACCTCTTAGACTTACCTAGAGCAGGTCAGTATTAGGTACCTCCCTCATAGGCTTGACAAGCGCCAAAGTCACAAGCAGCAACAGCACCGGATTATATCAATAGGAGACCCAAGGGTGAAATGAGTGACATTCATCACTCCTCCTGCCCCATTCCATGGATACTTCGTACTTGATGCCTCCCGTCGTCCATGTCAAAGAAAAAGGGTTTCCCCCCGTTGACCAGCAATAAAAGCCCAATGGCAGGCCGTCGATAGGCTGACAAAGAGCGCTGGAGATGAGGTAGGGGGTGACACAGAGCGATTAGTGCCGTTTCAGGGATAAAAAGTCCCGCAAGACCGCCTGGAGCTTGTTTGATGGAGACGCCGGCGCTGGTTGGCTGAGGGCAAAAGTAGCCGCTGGAGCTGCTGCTGCAAGGCACAGCGCTGTGAGAGGAGGAAAAAAGCACTGATGGACGAGTACGGAGTAGTACGAGCAGACAGGCGCAAGGGTAAGGGGGCGTGCGGGTAGCGGTACCTGGGGATATGGCCAGAGGAATTCGAGACAGTTTGGATGCAAGCTGAAATAATGGACATTGCATGTATAGGTAGTGACATAGGTATTTTCTCAATGATGCTTAGGTAAGGGCTCACTGCTTATGAATGCAGCATCGCGACTCTCTCTCCGCGGTGATTCCAATGGGTACGTTCCCCATATTGCTCGATACTTGGTACCTGATTTGGACAGCGGTCACACACATCCACGACCAGGCTACAAGCAGAATACTTAGGGACGTTTGATCCCCAGCATGCTTGCAGGATACACGAGAAAGGCGGACTCGGCGAATAATCGCGCCGATTCAGGGCTGAGAAAGACTCCAGACTCTGAGCACATTACGGAAGGGAAATGGAACATTCGGTAGACGGCGGGTCAGGCCAAAATCAAGGGGTAGGACTTGAACGACACCAACAGATCGATGCCATCATCTGCGTGCGCGCCTCATGATCGAAGCAGAGCACGGACTGCGAGCATGGCAAACGGAGAGTTTAACTCTGGAGAAGCTGCATTGATCATCCAAGTGCAGGTCTAGAAGCTAAAGTGGCGCGTCTAGAGTTGCCGAAGGCATTCGTCGGCCAACGACAGAAAAGCGACCTGTGCCAGCCACGCGTATCTCATCTCAATGGTTTCGCGATACGAAGCAGCCCTTTGCCTCAGATACAAAGTACAAGCCTCACGCAGGATGCAAACGTGATGGCGTCGACTTGCGGGGCTCCACGAGACCTTTCCCAGAGACATTCTGTCTCTTCCCTTCTCCTCTTCTTGCCCTCTCGCTAGTGCGGCTGCGCCATCCGATCTCAGACATAGAGTACAGGTATCGTCAATGATGTGCGTGATCCTCGAGAGGCCCACGCTTTCGAGGCTGACTGTCCTGAAAGAAAAGAAACACAAGAAAGAAAAGAAGAAAAAAAATAAAGGATGGGTAGGGGATGATGTCAGGAAGAAGCTTGCTTGGCGAATCTCTCACCCCGGCAGTTGGACCTGGCCAAGGCGGTAATTGCTGGCATTTGGGGGGGGGCAGTCTTAATCTCGAGCCTTGTCCGGCGCAAGATGAGCGCGGGCCTGGAGGCGGACCGTCTAGAAGGATGCGTCTAGTCTTGAAGAGGCCGAAAAAAGCAAAGAATTATGACTGTCGTATGGTGGGCGCAGCTGGTAACTGTGAATAGTAATATCATTCATCGACTCAAGGAGGGTTACCCGTCCGAATGAGTCGTCTGCTGCTGGTACCACGACCTATTCGGCGTACAGGGGCACCGTACCACGTCTCCCTCCAAGGTTCTGCAGTCCGTATTCGAGGTTGCACGCACCAGGGAATCGTTAGCAAATCTGAGACCCATCTGCAGCTGCTGAGTCTGCGCAGACGCCGGAAGCAGACTGACTCTCGAAGGAATTGCGCATCTTTTGTCGGGCGGGTGTGTTTGTGTTTTGTCCCTCTCGAGTTCAAGTTGCTGTCACTACAGCCACGCCCTGTGCATCCCTCCCCCGCGAGCCCAACAAGGCTAGACCAGCCGGCCACAGTAATAAGGTGCAGTGCTAAGCAACTTGGCTGTTTCGTAGCGTCAGGAACAGGAACAGGAACAGAAACAGAAACGCGATTTCCAGGAACACGCCGGCATGGGGAGGGGTGGCTTCCATTCTGTTTGTTTGTTTGTTTGTCTGTCTGTCTGTCTGTCTGTCCGTTGCAATTGTCGTCTAAGCCAACAGCTGGTCAGTGCGTGTGACCATGGGGACTCGTAATGCATCTTGTGAACTTCTGATTGAGCATTTTTGATGAATCTGTCTGAAGCAGTGGATGGTAGCAATAGTTATAATAACAGGACGATCGATGGTGGAGAGAAAGAGTTCGAGTCGTCACCCACTTATCAGATTGGATGCACGCGCAGACGAGGCTTCAACTCTGCTCAGCTGGCTTCCAGCAGCACTTCCAGCAATCCATCGCTGAATCGTCCCCTCTATGCAGGTACACTTACAGGGCCCTCACCCCCCCATCCCTCGTGCTCCAGCACCCAGAGCCGCCTAAAGGCAGCCCTGGAGCATTGAACCCCCCCTGGCCCCGGGCGGGGGGCGTGCGCATCTCGAAACACTGCAAAGTCCAGCAATCCCAGCTTCATCTCCCCTCCCCAGTAGCCTCCTCCACCTCGTGCCTCTCGCTTCCCTGCCATCAACACGCTGCTGCACTCTACCTGGTACCGCCGCCTCGTTCGTTTCTGCGCGCCTCCTGGTCCGTCGATCCGCCTTTCGTTCCTTTTTAACGTCGCCCGCCGCCATCCTGCGTCTCCTTGTCCTCCACTCCCAGAGACGAGAAATCTTGGCCTTTGCGACCATCTTCTTCCCTTCCCTCCCCCCCCCTCTTCTTCCCACAAACGCTCCTTATTCCGTGTCCTCGACGGCACATTCCACTCCTTTCCACTCTCCTCTTCTGAGACCCGATCTGATTCACTTCGTTATTTATCGGCCTGGTATCCGGTTCCTCCGTCACGTTACATACAAGGTCGAGTGCACCCAGCCGCCGACTGAACACGCTCCTTTCTCTCTGTCGACCGCGCTCCACGAACATCGTCGAGCCTCTTGAGTTGCCTGTCTCGCCGACCGCAGCTGCGTCCGCCCTCTGCCCCTCGGTTCTCTTTGCCGGATCCTCGAAAGCAGCGCTGCCCCAGACTGGTTCTGACGCACGCCCGATATAAATCCTCCTCGACCGCCCGTTTGGATTCCAGCCTTGTATCGCTGCATCATCAACTCTCCAAGGTAAGGCAGTGATCGACAACTCCTTCACACCCTGTTTTGTCTATATCAAGATCTATTACGAATCATGATTGGCTTCTGTTATTCTTTTGTCAAGCCATCAGCTACCTAGTCTTAACCTCTCATCATCCTACATGTGAGGGCTTCATGACCCTCTTCGCCCCATCCTTCCCCCTTCCTCCTCTCTGGCTTTAAAACAGCTGAGCAAGTGCCCGTGCGCAAGTTGTCCCAGCACCGCCTTGTCCATTCCTCAAGATCCTTTTCCCCCCCAGAGTCTCGGTGTCAGACCGTGGCACATTGTTCCGTTTTCGACGGCTGTGCCCTGGTGCTACATTCCTCATCAGCCCAACCCGCGTTCCAGCGGGCATCACCAGCCTCTGACATTTTGTGGGATGACGCACAAACTCTTGATTGAGCAGGTCTACTGTGATTCACTGTCGCTTTCAGAGCCCTATAATAGCCAGCTGTTTGATGGTTTCGTCGTCTGCACCAAGCCCAATATGCATTGTCTCTATTGTGATATGGCCGCCTCGAATAAACCCAACAGCTAACTCTTTTCCTTAGCAAGTTCAACTTGACATCAACAACTCCAAGCAAAGATCATCCAGCTGTTCAACATGAAGTCCGCCGTTCTTTTGGCCGCGGGTGCCCTGTTGGTCTCGGCCGTGCCCCTTGAGAAGCGAGTTATGGAGACGGACTGGGTCACCGACATTGTCACCGTCACCGTGACTGTCGACCCCAATGCGAGCCCCTCTGCTACGCCAACCGCCGGTGGAGTCTTCATTCAGAACGTCTCGGAGAAGCCAGCCGTCGCCTCTCCTGAGCCCGTAGCCGAGGCTCCCAAGCCCGTCTACGCTCCCGCTCCTCCCCTCTCCGCTTCCCCCGAGCCTTCGGCGACTCCCGAGCCCGCTCCTCAGCCCGCTCCCCAGCCGGTTGCTGCGCCGCCAGCGGAAGCCCCCAAGCCCGTGTTCACCACCGTCGTCGTCCCTGCGAAGCCGTCTCCTCCTCCGGCTCCGGCTTCATCCTCCAAGCCGGCTCCTTCTCTTCAGCCGGTCGTGGCCAAGCCTTCGCCTGCCCCGTCTTCCAAGCCAGCTCCGTCTCCTAAGCCTGCTCCCTCGTCTGCTGCGCCGGCGCCGGCTCCTGCTCCCTCCTCTGGTGGAAGCGACTACGGTTCCATCATGGTTGACCAGCACAACGTCCACCGTGCCAACCACTCCTCCCCCGCCCTTGAGTGGGACGACACTCTTGCTGGATATGCCCAGATCACCGCTCAGGGCTGCGTGTTTGCCCATGATATGTAAGTAGAGAGCACACAAACCGAATCGAGATGAGATTGGGATATTGACATGATTATAGGAGCGAGGGTGGCGGTGGCTACGGCCAGAACCTTGCCAGCTGGGGCTCCACTGGCGACATTGACGACAAGCAGCTTGAGGCTGCTCGCCGTGGCGTGACCGACCAGTGGTACAACGACGAAATGGAGAACTGGACCTTCTACGGCCTCGCCAACCCTCCCTCGGGCACCAACCTGGACTCCTGGGGCCACTACACCCAGCTCATCTGGAAGTCGTCCACCAAGGTCGGATGCTACACCGCCAAGTGCCCTGCTGGCACCGTCCTCTCCATGCAGTCTTGGTACACTGTCTGCAACTACAGCCCCCCAGGTAAGTCCAGAGTACTCCTTGACCCGAAGTAGCCCTCTGACAAAACTGACCGTCTAATTTCAGGAAACTTTGGTGGCCGTTACGCTGAGAACGTTCTCAAGCCTCTGGGCCAGCCCACCGTCCGAATCTAAGCGGAGACGGAGACTTCCATCTGGCACTTGCCTCATTCTCCTATCCATGCAGACTTTGTTGGGACTCGGTCGTAGCAAACGGTGGCGGTCGGGCTCCGGGGAAGGACGTATGGCTAGGGTTTCGGACTATCGAAACGTTTGACGAAATCTCTTTTTCGCTTCTCATTGTATCTTACGCGATGTCGTTTTTGACAATCTGGACTTGATTTTATTACTTCACCTTTCCCACAAGCGCCAGGAGCGGCTCTCTTGGCCGACTCTCGGTGGCATCTCCTTGGCTTCACGATCAAACTCGAATGTGCATGGCGTCGATTATGATGAGTTATACAGACGGATCCAGGCTGGCAAAGGGGCGCTATCGGGCTGGGATGATGCCCAACGGGTGTGCCGGACTTGCACGGAGGGGCATTTCGATTCTTGGGCCTGCGGGGCTGCTGTCGAAGACGTCGTCGATGGATGAACAATCTTGTCCTCGATGAGCGTTGACGACGGAGGTTCTCATAGGGCCTTGACACTAGGGAATTTTCTTTCTTGGTTCATTTTATATATGGAGGCACGGAGGTGCTTATACTTTGTTTGTGTGAATAGATGAAATGGCCATAGATAGTATGCACGCACGAATGCAATCAAGCTTATATTTAAGGCATGTCTTTGCGAGAAGAGGATCGTGATGTCATTTACGAGTGTGACGACGTCTTTTTTTGAATGATGCAGATGATGTCTCTGTTGGCGTAAGTTGTCGTTTGCCCCGAGAGATGTAATGGTGTCAGCTACCTAGTCTCGAGGACACCCCTACCAAGCTCGACTGTAATGCCCTGTTTCTATTACTATGGGGAGGGGAAATGTGCGCCCGCCGGCCACCAGGCTTACCGATGCTAAAGGTTTCCGTCCCTTGCGAATAGCAGTCGGACATGATTGCTGTCTGTGCATCTGCTTTTGAGGTTCGGTGTGGTGTTGTGCCGATGATGGTGGGGGATGAGAGGGGTGATGAGTTTTTATAGAACGGCCTTTTAGGGTGGAAGAAGTTGGATGAATGGGGGGCGTCTTAGGCGATTTCTTGGTTCGTGAGTATCTGACGAGACGACGGAGCATGTGAGGAGGCATAGGATTGGTGGATGGAAAAATATGTCGCCTGTGAGGCGAGGGGGGGAGGGAGGGGGGGATAGAGAGTTAGCCTTGCGTGTGAAAAGGAATTGTTTGTGAGGGGGGGCCAGGAAGGTCGCGTGAGGGCGTGCGCCCCCCAAGAGAGAAAGATGTGGAGGGAGGGAGGGAGGCCTTGGACATTCTACGTGAGCAACAGGCGATGCTTTCGCCTTGAGAGAGATGTGGAGGGGAGGAGAAGGCAGGAGGAAGACTACATGTAGTACGGCTGGCTACCTATGCCGTCTTCTCTTAAGGGGGGGGGGGGACGGAAACAAGCAACATGTCCGAGGCAACGAGTCGGAGAAAGAAGTCTCTTGGAGAATAGAGGATTCCCTATACGAGAAGGTACAGTGTGCATGTTGAATGACCGACAGAGAGATGGAGATGAAAGCGAAAGTGCAAAGTGGAGTTGGGGGGGCTTGAAGGAGCTTGAGCTCAGCTAGATGTTAAAGGGAGCGGAAGTTGCCGCATCCGAGGAGTCGGAGATGATGGGGATGGGAAAGGCATCACGTCCAGACATTTGGCATAGGAAGTCCATGGAGCAAGAGATAAGCTATGCATATATACCGATTGTTGCAAGTCGTCGAACTTCACACAGTTACCTAGTAATGAAATGATTTATTGCCGTCTCAGGAAAAGGAACAACAGGAGTAAAAGATACAAACGGGCACAGAAGAGACGTAGCTTCGGAGCTTACAACACGGCCCAGCCGGACATTTTAACACATGTCCCTCTCCCAAGCAGAAGCAACAAGAAAAGTCCGAACAAAACTCGGCCATGAATGACAATAGGTGCGTAAAGCTCCATTATACTCTGACACGCAAAACCAAGACACGAGACTAAGAAGCTCATCGGCCTCTGGCATCTGCTGGATGACATATAAAGAGAGTCACCGACAAGAAGCTTCTCCGCTCCTCCCGGTAAATCCTAAAACCATGACAAACACATTACGAGGATGAGAGACAGACAGAGAGAGAGGGAAATGAAGAAAGGAAGGACGAGGCAGAAATAATTAAAGATGACGATCTGGGAAAAGGCCAAGCTGATCGATCGATCGACTGCTTTCTCCTTGCTCATCAAGCCCCGTGATTCCACGTTCTTTAAGGCCGCAGACGCATTTTCCCACAAACGGCAAAATCAGCAATAAACTTGTCGCAGCTCTAATCAATAATCTTGATTAATCAAGTTTTATATAAGAAGTTTACTAGCCATTCCCGCCTCACTGACTTTTGCCTCAAGCTCGCGCATCAAAGGGGTGGAATCCTACAGGCGGTGCCAAGGTGCGAATAGCTCGCTTCTGCACTTATTTAGTGAATGAAGCCTGAAGCCATTTCTTAATTGATTCATGTATCAGCGAGCGTGAATGTATGGCTGGACGTCTTCTAAACGGGCTATAAGAAAGACAGCGATGTATTTCTGCACTTGTCGTCTAAGTGTGTGCGCATGGTGTAAGTGTGTGTATGTGTATATAACGTAGCGACTCAGTGGGCATTAAAGCAAGCAGCACACGGTCTGTGTGTATGAGCAGCATCATCATCAAAAAAAAAAAAAAAAAAAAAAAAAAAAAGCCTTGTCGACAGTCATCTCGAGAACAGACCGTGGCAGGAGCTCAAAGATACACATATGTTCTGCGTGTTACGACGTTTGTCCTTCCAAGCAGCGACGTAAACACCATTCTCGACTCTGCACGCCGACGACTGGAACAAGTCCAGCAGCTGTCCCAGAGGTACCGTCAACCGGCAGCACATCAGACGAGGCATGGCCAAGCCGGACGGCGTCGCGGAAAGAAAGGCGCATAGAAGGCGGGCATGTCTGGGGGCTTATTAGCAATAGCGAAGATGAAAAAGAAATACTTGGCGGGATACGAAAGCACACAAGACAAACCAGTGTGTACAGGTAGAGCAACGTCAGCCGGCGGAAACAATACCTAGTAAAGCCTCTCTCTATCGGGCTCCGGACTTTGTTGTTGTCGCGCAGTGCCGCCGCAGTTTGTGCTGTAATTCCGGGGCTTTTGGGGGGCCATCTTTTCTCATTCCGACACGAGAAGCCACTCTTTCGGCATTGAAACCTACAGCATTACCACGACCTAGGTAGTACCTAATGAGATGGGGGGTTGTACAGTAGCACAGCGGAATGCCCTCTCTCATACTACGGAATCATAGACGGCTTCGGTTCTCCCCAAGCTGCAGCTACTGGACAGACATCACCGTCGGCCATCCGGCTTTGCATGAACCTGAATGCAACAACAGCGAGCTCCAAAAAGGGACATCTATCAAATGAACAGAGCTCCCGCACGTTCGCTGTCGGTCGGCGACTCTTCCCGCATCCCTCACGAGATTCCCAATCGACCCCCCGCCCGCCCGCCCGCAACGGTTCGGGATGTGGCAAAAGGCCGACAGGGCGAGATGACGATGCCAACGGAAACAAGAGCAAATAGAGAGTCAAAGTGTGTGCCAAGTCCTGGGTTTCGGTACGATGGAGCGAAGGATTGATGGCCAATGCATGCAAATGTAGCCGGTTTCTTTTGAAAGTATTTCACGTAAGGTATCGAAGAGAGGAGCGATTAGGTATGCGAGAGAAGCAAAAGAGGACGAGGAGGTGCCGGTTACACTGTCTGTATAAGGTACCTACCTTGTTCTTTGTCCACCTCGGAATCGGATTGCAGTGTCATTGGAAGAAAAAGTGCGAGCGACAAAACATGGGGGTCTGTATGTACTGTATGCACATGTTCCAGCTGAGAGAGATCTGGTCCACGATTCTGATCAGAAAAAAAGACCAAGTTATTGCATACAGCATGGACAAGGGCCAGGGCCTGGTTGCAGCATCACACAGTTATTACGCCCGTTTGCTTGAATCAGACGAGACGTGATGATGGCACAGGTACGAGAAAAGTACATATGTAGTACTTGGGAAGCGCCACCAGAGGCGGAGATGGACCCCGAGAAGGGCTGTCATTCTCCGACGCCTCCAAATTGCTGGGACCGGCATGTCACTGCTCCTAAATCCATCTCTGACTGTAAGGAGGTATTATTGTTGTAAGGTAGGTATCTTGCGTGCTGCTGGTGAGACTGCTCTGTTTGAAACAAAATCTGTCAAACTACTGTCGAAATACTGTCGATTGACGTATATGCAACTCATGTGGATGGAAAAGAATATCCATTTTGTCAATGAGGTGTTGATTGGAGATGCTTTTGTGTATCCCATAGGATTACTCTTGGTACTCGCATCGACATCCCATGTCCCCCAATCTCGGACTCCGAACTTGCATCTTCCCTTCCCCTTGTCCCACGCCACAGCATGTCTTTGTACCCTCCCCGTACTTCAACTCCAAGATCCAAAACCACGTCCAAGCGGCAAGAATACTCGTCGTATACTCAAATATCTACATATACACATAAACACCCTCACCCATCATGCCAAGAAGCAAACAGCAACTTGAAAACCTCCTCTCCATCTCCATCTCCAAGTTCCCAAGCCCAAAAGTACCCTCCGAGTACCTCCGCCTTGGGGCCATCGGGGATTACCCGCTTCTCTCTCTCCTCCCCCAGCCCACCCATCAAGGGTACCTAGGTACACAAGGCAGTCCGTACTTCCCGGGTCGACAATCGCGCCGACAAGACAGCTTTCTGAGAAATCCACCTCTTCAAGTCGAGAATGCTCCGACGAAAGGGGGAGAAGTGGAAAAGGTACCGCTGCGGTACTTTGCCCGCCATTTTTTTACAATTTCCATCCGCGGCCGCTGCAAGCCACTTTAAGTGGTACTCCAACAGCTGCTTGCTGAATTATCGGTACCTAGGTTGGTATGTAATATCCTCTTTTGGAGTCGTGTTTTTCCTCCGAAATAGCACGAGGTACATCCATCCATACACGCGCCTACCTGGCAGGTAGGGACATAAAAAGGCTACAAAGGAGATGACTTGATCTGTGCTTTTTTATGCTTTCCCATGCTCTCTTCCCTTCTTTCCCTGTAAGCAATTCTATTTCGTTCCTTAGTAGCCCTTTTGAAGATGGAAAAATGCCAAGGTACGTCCTAGGTATTACTTGCAGTACATGGTAAGGTAAGGTAAGGTAAGGTAAGGTATGCTTCTTCTCGTACCGACCTATAAACTCCATCTCAAGTTTCCCCTTAAACCCAGCGAGATTCAGTCCCGGCCGGTCAACCAAATGACCCCATCTCTCTTCAAATTCCGGGGTAAACCAGTCACAGCAGAATCTCGACCGACCATGACAACCCGTCAGTGCACACACACACACACACACACTCTCTCTCTCTCTCTTCCAATGTATGTACATACCTCGTCAGTATGTACTAAAGGTAGGCATGTACTATGAATTACTTGGCACAGCTTGGTCGATCCATAGTCTTCTCCCCCCCCCATTACCGCATTCATCCTCGGTCCGCAAAACCCGCCGGTTCGGCACCCCGAAGGCACCGCACCGGCCAACTTTTTCCATTTAGTCCTCTTTCTCCTCTTTCTCTCTAGGTATTTCTCTCCGGTTCATCGTCTCCTCACACGTACTCGCACACATCGCTCTTTCAGACGTAGGTACGTATTACGTAGGTACCTACATCCGCACGGATATCATCCCTAGGTAACTCCGCGAGAGGCCACACACATCTCGCCTCACCTCACTATCCTTCACCCATCACCACCTGTACTCTCAAAAGCAGTAGTGTAGTGTTCATATCTTGAATAGAACTAAATCCTGTGTAATAATCTCAGTAACAAATCTCAGCCACAGAACGCTAAATAAAACGCCGCAAAAAAACAAGTCCACAAAGTCCGTGGAGATTCTCTTCTCCCTCCCACCTCCCCCCTTCCTTTCGCAGTCCTCCATCATCCCGCACCTCGCACCCACCGCAAGCAAGCCAAACCCACCTCGGACACCGGACATCTTTTTTATTTCCTCCTCCTCCTCCATCTTTTGCTGCATCTGCCTCGTACACACCTAGAGCTCGTAATAGTACTCGTAGTAGGTAGTACAGACGAAAAGGCATCTAAAGTACCCATCAGGTACCGCCAAGTCTCAGATCCCACAGTCAAGCTTCTTCTATTACTGGCCTCGGAGGGAATAGCACAAGGAACCTCAAGACCAGGTACTTTCCGTTTACAGAAGCCCAACCCACCGGAATCGATTCAAACCCAGCACCACCAGCATCCCATTCTCATAATGACATGACATCAAAAAATCGGTCGCCTGCATGTAAGAGTTTCATCCAGATAGCACAGTAGCAACTCCAGCCCAACCAGCGTAGCACCAACAGCCCGTCCATCTACTACTACCTAGGTACCTAAGGTATTATTACTACAGTACACGCTTTAGGCCTCGACATCTGCACTCCGGTAGTAGTATCATTATTACCTGCATCCTGCACTCAGCAACGCAACGCAACGCAACACAACGCAACACAACGCACCCGATAGTCAATACTCAACTGTTGTCTCCCTCCCTATTCAAATCAAATCAAAATCACAATCAACGGCGCAAAGAGGCTAATTTCATCCCCCCCATCCTGCCACAGCACACGTAGCGCTTAGTTTCGCTTAGTATTACCTCTCTGCTGCGCCAATCCGCGACCCGCATTTGAAATCATCATTCGGATTTTATATCCAGGTAGCTGGCAAGTACCCTACCTAAAGCCCGTGGCCAAGTGCCTTACCTGCCTACCTAGGTACCTGAGGTGCCTAATACAGTGGCAGAGGCTGAACAACTTGAACACGCGCGCGTACTTTGTGCCAAGTACCTACTAGGTAGCTTTGTACGAGGCGCTGTTGGGTGGCCATCCGTCCGCCTTACCTTATCTGACTTGCCTCGCGGCGGCGCCACCCATCTACCTACCTATCTACCTGCTGCCTCATACCAAGGCACGCGAGTCCGCATGTACCCTCCCAGCTCCGACAAAGAGATTTGTTCGCCTTCGCTGGCAAAAAAAAGCACGACGGGCCCTGAGCTGCCTGCTCTGCTCTATTACGTGCCTTAGAAATACACACACACATACACGCATGCACGCACGTACCACTCACACACATTACCACTTAGACACGGCACGCCACTCGATTTCCCATCCAAGACACCTTTGTTCTGCTTTCTAAAAGCCATCGCTGCCCAGCCTTTTCCCTCGCTCGCCGTCTCGCCCTCGTCCCTCGTCCTCTCTCTCTCTCGGCCGGGACTGACGGACATCCGGCAATAGCTTGCAAGCCCTTCCAACCTTGCCCCCGTCCCATCAAGCCCGTCCCAAGGTCCTCAGCTGCCCCTCCACCAAAGTAATCCAGTATTACCAATTCCCCAACCACGCACCGACGCACCGCTCACTCAGCAGCGACAGCGGCACCCAGCTCCTCTTTGGGCCGTATCGTATAAAGCGTGTTCTGCCCCGGGACGTACCGGCTACAGTACATACCCTCGTACACATTCGCTCATACCCCCCACCGGGATTATCCAAAAGCGGAGCCTGATTGTGAGATTCATATACCCATCTCTCCGCTGCCGACCGGCCTTTGGTCGATAAACCATCCCCTCCCCTACCAAAAACAGACGACATCTCACACATCCCGTCGCCTCGAGGCTTGATGCGCTTGACCATACAACAACGCCAGACGACCATATTGTAAAGGGTGCCATCGCGATTCCTCGGATCAAATTCGATCGCGTCTCCGAGGACGTCCTGGATACCGTGACACGGGAGATTTGCGCAATCACATAGGCCGAACCGACGATCCTCAACCTCAGCTCACCTCAGCTCAAGCTCGAGCTCACCAAACGTCAACCCACGCGCACACAGGCACAGAGAGAAGGAGAGACAAGGTCGGCACCGCATCCTCGACTGGGCTCTGAAATGGCGACCGACACAGAGACGCTCTCTCTGCCGACCACGACGGCTCCTACCGAGGTCGCCGCGTCAACGTGCCTGCCTCACGACGAGCATCAGTGCCGCGGAATGAAGAGAGAGTGGTGTACCGATGAATGGGACACGGGCATCGCCACCAGCCTTCACTTTCCCGCCCAGCTGGGCGGCCCGAGCAACTCCGCGACGAGCCCTCAGCACCAGACACAGCAGCCTCAACAGCAGCAGGATCATGGAGGCGATGCCACGGCGACGGGCAAGTGCGTTGCACAGCCGACACCTGACGAGTGCGATCGGCCTCCAAAGCGCAGGTCGGGCTCCGATTGCTGGCTGACATCCACCCTCTTGTCCTCCTACAGGAGCGTAGAGGAGGCGTGCAAGCGCTCGCTCGAACACTTTCCCTGCCCGAGCGTCTCCTTCTCCATGCCCACTCTCGAGTTTGACTTTCGCATCGCCGTCGCGCTCAACCCGGAGCCCTCTCGGATCGAGAACCGCGTGCAAAAGGAGATCACCACCATCAAGGGAGGCAGGTGGTCCGGCTCATTTGGCAACGGCCGAGTCATGGTATGATGCACCCTGGGTTTCCCGAACCCATCCCGGCCCAGACCCAGACGGACGTGGAGGGCAGTATTGCTGGAAAATGAACAACATCAGCTGACAAATCGTTAGGCGGGCGGGTATGATCTCGGGCAGGCACGGGGCTTTCGTCCGATTCGCATCGTCGAGGGCGCATTTGTCCTGCAAACCACCGACCAGCCTCCGGCCATGCTGGAGATGCGCACGCGAGGGTCCTTATCGGGCCCGTGTGACATCCTCGACACCCTGCTCAGCGCTCGGGAAACCAAGGACAACATCGATCCCCGGCAGTACGGCTTTCGGACCTTTGCCACGGTCAAGACTGCGGACAAGCGCTATGCCGAGTTCGTCAACTGTGGGCTCTGGGTCGCCAGTGGTGTGTGGCGAGGCGAAGAGCTGATTATCGAGTGAGTTGAAACAGCAATCACCCAACCGTGCCGTGATCATTGCCGTTAGTCGGTTTCCGAAGCAGGGGCTAACCGGGATCCAAGCGCCTATCGCCTCACATGAACGTGGCGCCATGAGACCATTCATCGGAAAGAAACGCCTGCGAGCATCAAACGAAAATGTCTTGGAAGGACTCGCGGATTGGAGGCAGAGCAGCGACACAAAGCATAGGGAAGCGGCGCAGAACGGATTGATTTTTCTTTCGATTTTCCTCAACGGTATTGCGGGTTTTGCGACGATTCGTTGGGCGACGGCAGATCTGCGGAGTTTGGAAGCGTAGGAGTTTGTTCTGGAAATTTTGGGTATTTGTTGGCGGTAAATGGCTGCATCGGCATCGGAGTATGGATCCTTTATTTGATCTTGTTTTGCTCTCTTCTTCATATCTTTGTTTAATGAGGCGGCATCTTGCTTGGCAGGTTGGACTTTGAAGCGGAAATTCTTCTTCACTCGACACTTCTAAAGGCATCTGCTGGTTGCCAATGTGAGATTCTCTGAGACGTTCTCGGGGTTTGGTGAGAACATGTCTTTCATCTCGGCTCCGGGGCCTTGTTCGATGCTTATCCGCTGTTTGGCGGGTTGGTCAGCGAGATTCATATGATGGCTGCATCGAAGCTCACTGCATGTCCGCATCGCTAATAGACATCGTCCTTGAGCGAGCTTGACCAAGTAGCCCCATTATGTTCTTGGTTTCCAAGAGGTGGCCGAGTCCGAGAACGGCTCACTTAAGACTGATGGCAACTTCCAAGCAATTCAACTTCCGGAGTCGACTTTCGCTGTCAGCCCCAAACGCGTCGTCCGCGTCGCCTGTGACGACATCGTCTACTGTTCCAACAGTCCGCGTCCTGATTTCAACAACACAGTCTCCTTGCTGCTGGAACCAGCTCGCAACGTTCAGTGTCTTTTCAATGGCTTTTCCTGTGCCCATGACCGTCACCACAGCTCCACGAGCAGTCCCACTGCCGTTGCCTCGCTTGAGTGACTCGACGCGGGCGTGCAGCGACACATTCTTGGCGGCAGAAGCATTGCTACGCAGGGCCTTGTCCAGGAACTTCCTGGTCCGCCTGACGACAGACATGAGGGGGGAGCTTGAGGACACGTAGATGACGGGCGTCTTGGACGACGCAGGGAGCTGGCGCCGGGTGAGGGGACGCTTCTGAATTCTGGCGCCTAGAGCCCGTCTGTCAGAGAAAAGTTCAACGTGTCCCCGATCGGCTGTAAGAAGTGTAACTTGCCGTCTGGGATTGGGGCCATCTTCCTAGTCTCCCCAGGCACCAGCTTAGACGGGGCGTTTTCTGGTTGTGTCATGGTGAGAGTGAACCAGCGGTGGTGTTTAAGCGAGGGATGCAGGTATTCCCAATCGCAAATGCACGGTTCAGATTGAGCTAGAACCCAGCAAGTTGAGTGAAGAAGATGGTCGGGAGAATGGTGATAGATTGAAGTGTAGTTCTCGTGATGGTGAAGAAATGTCGTCTTGAGGTACTAGTAGGTATGAAATAATGATGAGGGAGACTTTCATCGACGACTGCCTAGCACCTGCCTCCTACTACCTCGTTCTTCTCAACCCGCTTTTTCCTTATCGCTGCCGTTATCGCACAGCCCCACCACTAGCGGACCTCGCTGCACCTGTAGCGACACGGGAACGGCATTTCATTCATTCCCTGTGCTGGTTGAGCTTCCGGCTGAAGCTTCTTCTTTTCCCCTTCCCAAGAACCTCCTCTCGAAAACTGGCCTCTTTTCGTGCTTAGCTAGGAGGGAATGGCTGCCTGTCTCCCAGGCTCCGACCGTTCCCAACCCGCGACGAGCTGAACAGCCATGTCTCTGGACATCTGGCCTCCCGTGTCTCCAGAGGAGCTCGCCATAAAGGTCGCCGAAACCCAGGTCAGTACACTGCGCAATTCATCTCAAGGCGCGCAAGGCACAAGCAGATGCGGCAGCAAGTGAGACCTGAGGACGTCTTCAACATGCTAATATCCTTCAAGAGGCGCGAGCTGGCCTGGATCGTCGAAAGGACACTCGAGATATGCGAGGAGCTCAAGCATGGGCTGGAAGACTGCTACGCCCTGCTGGCGCCGGTCGATCCCGGGAGCACGCTGGTGATGAGCACGCCGCGCAACGAGCGAGTTAAGGGCACCATCACGCGGGTCGGGACGCGCATCGTCAAAGGGGTGAGTCGACCGCAGCGACAACCAAACTAACCTCCATATCACATCTACTTACAACAGTCATACTTTGCGACAACATATAAAAAGACTCTCGGCCTCCAATTCAAAACAATTCCGCCCCAAGCACTCACCCTCTCGCACTCCGTCCCCATCCACATCCACGCCCTCGACACCGTCCACACCCACCTCAACGAATCAATCGACCTCCTCGGCCTCCTCCTCGCCAACAGCAAGCCGCCCACCCCCGGCGGCATCGAAGCCCCCACCGTCAACAGCACCGCGCAATCCCTCTCCTCGGGCCTGCGCCTCCTCGCCGACTCCATCTCCTCCTCCATCGCTCTCCTCAAGGGCCCGCCCATCAACGAGCCCGACACGAGATGGACCACGCAGTCGTGCCCGCCGGGACACTTTTCGCCGCCCCTCATACCCAACTTTAGCCTCTACATCACCCTCCAGGAGTGCAGCATCGTGCTCGTCCTGCGCGCCCTCGAGCCCGTCGACGCGCCCGTCCATTTCGGCACCAAGCTCGGTCTCGCTATCGGCACGTACCGGCGCCTCGAGCACGACGAGGCAGACATCGTCTTCAAGTGGAAGCCCGGCGGGGACGAACTTTCCGACACCAAGCGCGTGTCCGCGAACCACACTGTTGAGCCGCCGGCGGCGTCGAGGAAGCTCTCGGATAGCCAGCTGGAGGAGGTGTACGTGCGGGAAAAGGTGCGGGTGGAAAGCGCAGACCCGAGCCTCATCTCGCTGTATTCGAAGCTGGGGTATCTCAGCATCATGCTGGAGCAGGCGCGGTGCAATTTGGATGCCGTGATGAGTGTGCAGTTGAAGACGTACACGGAGGAGTCATGACTGTTGCCGATGTTTGCCTTGGCGATACTGTACATATGCAATTAAGCTTACCTCTCTGGTTGCTTGCAGCGTGTTGATAAATGTATACCCCTTAACAAAAGATGCTTACCCTATTCTAGTTGGACATCTTGTCATACTTAAACTTAGCAGCAAGGAACAGCTGGGTGCTCTGATTTAACTGGAAGCAACCTGATAGAAGAACAAACAAGTCTCAAATACACATGATGCTAAAGTCATGCCTATCTGTCGCATATAAAATGCCAACTCCTTCATACATGAAGCCCTCCATGACGCCGCAAATACCAAGGTAAACGTATAAAACATGGGATGCAAAAGCATGCGCGCGACTGGGCCTTATGCTACGGGCGACCAGGGCATGGGAATCAGAATCCTAGACTGCATGGACTGAATCAGAGGCACCGTCTTGTGCACCGTGTCGCTCCATCCCTCAACCGACCAGCTCTTCTCTCGGCGCGTCCTTCGCTCCTCGAGGTTGGCAAACTGCCACAGATGGTGAACCGTGTTAAGCTCGCCAATCTGAACGAACCATGCGCCGACGCCCTCCATGACCTCCCTCCGAGCCTTGAGGCCCCTTCTCCAGTGAGTCTCCCACTCCAGCAGGTTGCCGGGGTGCAGGGTGTATGATCGGAGCTCGAAAACGCCTCCGAGCTGGCGCGGGGGCGTGGTGGGCCAGAAAGAGAACTCTTGCATCAAGGAAATCTTCTTAGACTTGATCAATTTGCTGAGCTTCTTGTTGAAATCGGCAAACTCGGGGTGGTGCGAGATGGAGTAACGAGACTCATGGTAGCCTTCGTACCGCTGGTACTCCCAAATGTGAACTGTATAAGTGATGGGCAAGCGTTAGTAGAGGTCAACATATATGCGCGCAGCCGCTCTTACCAAAGGTGTCGCAGTCGCCAACCTCTGTCCGCCAACTGCCGACCAGATGGACCTTGTTCTCGGGAGTGTTGGCCATCTTGGGGTAGAACTCCCCCGTCAGCGCGACGTACTCGTCCACCTTGTCGGGCTGGACCTCGTGGAAGACGATGGAATGGACGTATTTGCCTCTGGCAAGCACCTGGCTGAAGCTGGCCTCCATCTGGGCCTCCATCTCCCTGCCCTCCTTGGTGCCATAGATGAGGTTGGTCAGCGGGCCCTGCTTGCGATCAGGCTCGTTGTCCTTGA
Organism: Trichoderma reesei QM6a; assembly: GCF_000167675.1. Lineage (NCBI taxonomy): Eukaryota > Fungi > Ascomycota > Sordariomycetes > Hypocreales > Hypocreaceae > Trichoderma > Trichoderma reesei. Next base: position 45,607 of record NW_006711171.1, on the reverse strand, counting down.
CAGCGGCTGTGGCGCCTGCAGCAGTTTGAGGTGAGCTTTGGTCAGGAGTAGTCGAGTCAGGCAATTTCTGGGAACCAAACGCACGAGCTCCCCGTTCTTTCTGCGCTTCCACCAGCTGCTCTCTGAATGCTTTCTGCCTCTCGTTGAAGGTCTCGATGGATTCCGGTGTGGGGTTGATGTCGCCCATGGACGGCGCTCGCGTCTGCTTCAGGCTTGTCGTGGCCAGAGCGCGCACGCCGACTCGCGGAGCTGCCGCAGCGGCGTGGCGATACAACCTCTGAGAAAGCATGGTGAGGTCGCGACGAGGAATCAAGTGTATGTACTAAGTGGCGGTCTTCGAGCAAAGACGCAAGGGCGATGCGCGAGGCTTTCTTTGAGACAAAGAACGAGCTCAGAGACGACGAGACAAAAGTCGCCTAGAGCTGCAGCCTAAAAGCGTCCGAGGCGCAGGTTGTTGCTGGTTGCAGCTTGAGAGGCGGCACGTCGATTAAACGAGCTGCGAGCAGAGAGCAGGGGGGAGCAGAGCAGAGAGCAGTTTGAGTGGCGGGAGGCACAAGGCGGGCAGCGTTGATGGAGGGCAGGCTGAAGGGCCGATTGGATACGGTGTTAACTAGGCGCGGTGGCAGGAAGAGGAGGTTGTTGGAGCTCGGAGCAGCCAAGAGGAGGCGAGGCACGTTGCAGCCGGGGGAGCTTCACCCCGCACGATCAAATGCCTGCGAGGCGATTGGACGGCGGCTGGTTGAGAGGGTGCAGCTGGTGGCACTGCTGCAAGTAATGTATCAGAAGGGTAATAACTTGCTCGTGAAAGAAGAAGAGAGTTGCAATCAATTGGATGAATGAAGGGTGAGGCGCAGAGCATTCAGGTACCGTGATGTCAAGAGCAATATATAAGGCAAGGTAAGGTAAGGAAGAGTCGAGACAAGGACGGAGGAAACCTGGGGAAAGATGGAGCTCTTCCCAATGGGCGTTTGTACTGTACCAGCTGGGCCGCTTTTCGGTGCGGAGAACAAGGCACAAGCAGGATTGGGGGGGGGGCATGATGTCACACTAGCCCCATCAGGCAGGGGCTGCTCTGATTATGTAAGATGTGGTCATGTGACTCTGCATGTGACACCTCAGCTACGTACTTTCCCCCAGCAGATGCATGTACCTCCGTACCGGCAGCCCAGCTCACTTCCAGTTGGTGCCTCAGGCAAACCACCCCGGTCCGCTAAGCCGTTCGCATCAACTGTGCTCGGAAAGCCTCTGTCTGGTTGGACCAAAGGAAAAAAGGCTCGTTTTCGAAAGACCTTCAACCAAGCAACTTCCGCCGACGCTCCTCGCCTTCAATTCCTCAGCCTCTCCCCGCGCGAGTCCTTCCCGCAAACAACCGCAGTCATGTCTTGGTTCGGCGTCGCCCCCTTCAAGAAGTTCCCGGCTCCTTTCCGTACGTCTGCCGACCATTCGCCCTTCGAGTCCCGCGGGCCATTTTCCTTCCTCCTCCTCCTCCTCCTAGAAACGAGCAAAAAAGCATGGGATACACAAGATGGGAACTGACAACTTTGCTGCAGTGAAGCCTTACTGGCCTTTCTTCGCCGCCGGTATGTGATTGGCGACTACGATTGATGGATTTCGACGGCACATGTTTCCGACTCTGCGCCGATTTGTGTGCCGGATTTGCTGGTGTATTCGGGGGAAACAAGACTCGACTAACGTGGGAAATCAGGCCTGGTTATCGCTTATGGCGCCAACTCTGCCCAGAACGCCATGATGGCCTGTATGCGACCCTGAATCACACATTGTTGGAGCTGCAGTTATGCTGACGACGACGACACAGCCGACGAGTGGAAGAACGACCCTCGCAACCCCAGCGTCAAGGCCGGCAACAAGGCCCACTAAGTCATATTATAAAACAGATGGAATCAAAAAAATGGATCGAGACGGAGGCTGCAAGGAGGAGGGGGGGGGGGGGGGCATACTCGGACGACTCGACAGAAGGCAGCCCGGTATTGTCGCTGCACTGTATCATAGACTCGCATTCAGGGCTGAATAGACCTTTGTGATCAAGCGACGAGGAACGGATCATGACGTTTGATATCCAGGGCATTCAGGAACTCGGCAATTGAGGGTCTTGCCTCTCTTTCTGCTACGAGCTCCCTGAGTAGAAGGAATGCCGGCAGACTGGGACCGTCAGAGACTGAATGTGTGTTTGCTACGAGCTACCTTACCCTGTGATATCGTCTACTTCGACTTGAATCTGGGAATTGGCCCTTGTCTCGGGCTATACAAAGTAAACCATATGTTGAGATTCTGATTCCAAGATCAAAACCAATAAGCACCACTGGAATACGTTCCTATTCTCGGCCATCAAGGTAGTATAATACCCTGCTGAGATATTACCGTGCATGCAAAGAGGTCGTCAGTCACACCGAGCTTATCTCGGAATCCCCACGGAACAAGCCGCAACTCCCAAATTTTCCCTTCCTCACCCAACACTGTATTACTAAGATAGGTCAGTCAAACTCCGACTCACACAGCCTTCTTATCAACTCAAAACACCATCTCACTCCCTCACTTGCAACACTCTTTTACAAAAAATCAGGGAAACACTGTAAATGCAATCTTTCTTGTCCCGATCGCGCATATATAGACTGCCTTGTTCTTTTATTTCTTGCGCATATATACCACATACATCTCGCCCGTCGACTTTCCATTTCCGAACAATGTCATCCGCATCAACGCCGATTGGCACGCCTCGGCCCGAACAGCAGGCTCAGAAGAATGGCGCAAAGAAGGAAGTCAAGATCTTGATGATTCACGGTATGTAGATATGCGTATAATATCCGCCAATTCTAGTTCCCAGCTAGCATCCTACCTGTCTCTTCCCGAAAGCTCTATATCTTGCTGCCCATCTCATCCCATCTCATCTCATCCCATATCATCTCATCTCGGGAGATCTGTCGTCTTCACTGCTTCACTCCCCCTGATAGTCAAGCAACATACTAACAACTTTTCACGCACAGGATACACCCAATCAGGCCCCCTCTTCCGCGCCAAAACCCGCGCCCTCGAAAAGCTCCTCGCAAAAACCCTCTCCCCAATCTCCCTCCTCCCCGTCCTCTTCTACCCAACAGCCCCCAACCGCCTCCTCCCCTCCGACTACCCGGGCTTCACCCCGGCCGCGCCCCAAGAAGGCGGCGACTCCTACTCTCCCAATGGTGGTGACGCCAAAGAAGAGGACCTCCCAGACACTTGGGCCTGGTTCCGCAAAGACGAAGCACACAACACCTACCGCCTCTTCAACGAGGGCATGGCAACAATCGCCCAGTCCATCCGCGAAGCAGGCGGCATAGACGGCGTATGCGGCTTCAGCCAGGGCGGCGCAATGGCGGCCTTTGTCGCCGCTGCTCTGGAGCCTGCGCGCGCTGTCCCCGATGGTCCTAGCGGTGATTGGGCCCGTCAGCTGCGTGATGCCAACGGTGGCAGGCCCGTCAAGTTCGCCGTGTCGTGGTCGGGCTTTTATGCTACGGGCGTTGAGGAGCTGCAGTGGCTGTATGAACCCAAGATTGCCACGCCGACGCTGCACTATATCGGGAGTCTGGATGTCGTTGTGGATGAGAGTCGGAGTCGGGCGCTGGTGGAGAGGTGTGAGGACCCGGTAGTGGTGGTTCATCCGGGGGGCCATCATGTTCCCGTGTCAAAGGAGTGGGTGATGCCCCTGGCTGGGTTCATCAGAAATCATGTCAGTGGGAGTGCGAACTGAGACTTGTAGAGATAGACATATATACTAGAAGGTTAGACTTTGTTACCGAAGGGCATTTCCTTAAGAAAAAAGGCAAGTCAGGGTGAATAGTATAGACAACTGGAATACAAGCATCGTCATGGTTTATATGGCCTCAGATTTTCTTCTAAGGACTATCTAACCTGTATCGTTACAAGCTGTCGAAAAGCCCCCCCACCCAAAGACGTGCATGTATTCATGTGATGTTGCTCCCTTTTGCAGTACGCCGCGACTACCCACCTACCCCGGTTCTGGCCCTTCTATTTGGAGCTCGTTGGCTGAATGCGTGCCATCATCTCCTCCTTGGTGATGAGGTGATCGATCCTCTCCAAGAGCCCCAGCAAGCTCTTCATATTGTGGCTCCACTCGTTCAGAACATCGTCTGCGTCCCTAGGCTTGGCGAAGCTGACGATTCGTGCCGGCCGGTCAATCTTTGCATACACAGTCTTGGACGTCACCAGCTCGCTAATGTACTTCTCCGTCTCGTCTTCCGCAAGGTCCAGCAGCTCGGTAAGACGGCCCATCTGGATGCGCGTGTAGTACTTGGCAATGACCCGCACATTGTGCTCGATGACGCGCTTGCGCAGGTCTTCCCACCTCTGGTTGGCCTTTTCATCGGCAGACTGTCCAGGCTGAGCGTCAAAGACGTCGGTCTCGCACAGGTGCGGGCCGAACTTCTTGGCGATTTCCGGCCATCGCATCAGCTCGTGAACTGTGAAGAGGCGGAGAAGCTCGGCATCGAGAGGGACCTGGGAGTTTCGGGAGTCTCGGTGTATGCGCTGAAGGAGGTCGTGTTGTTCGTTGTCGTATGGGGCAAGGATGACAAAATAAATGATGCGTTGCAGGACCTAGGTTAAAAACAACGTAATTAGCTTATGATCGAAAGAAACAGTGGGTGAAGGAGTCTTACAGGGCGCAGTTTGGCGGGGTCTTGCTCAACAGCCTCAGTATCGAGCACCTGGCGGTAGTGCTTGCACGCGTCCAGGTACTTGTCCTCATGCTTGGCCAGTGTGATTTGCTGCTCGTAGTAGCGCAGCTTCAAGTCCGTTGTGTCGTCCTCCTTCTCTTCCGGGACCTCCTCTCCGCGGGCCTTCTTCTTCTCGCGCTCCTTCTGCTCCTTTTCCAGCTGCTCGGCCGTCTTCTTGGGCTTCCGCGCCAGGTATCTTGTGCTAATCTTGCGGCCCAGGATAGCCGCCTGCGTCCAGTCGCCGCTCTCGATGCAGAGCTCGACTTGGGCCAGGATAAACTCCGTCTTCTCCCGTCGATCCATTGATCCAAATGTCTCTACCTGGAGCTCGCAGAGGATCTCTGTGGCCGCCTTGACGTCGCCCTGCTGCTTCTTGATGTCGGAGAGGATCTTGGTGACGCGGGCGCGCTCAACCTCGACAAAGATCTTGCCTTCGGTCACCGTTCGCAGCGTCTCGATGACGGAGAGCTTGGTCTTGAGGTCGGGCGTTTCGTCGAGGAAGCCGACGACGGTCTGGACCATCTTGGTAATGGCCTGCTTGAGCTGGCTGTGCTTCTTCGACAGCACCAGCGTCTGCTCGTTCATTAAGCTCCAGTCGCCGGCATTTTTGCATAATGTGACAATCGCCACAAGAATTCGGGATGTTGAGGCGAGATCAGAGGCCTGCGCAAGTAAGTCAGGGAGAGCTCGTTCGAAGCTAGAGCTGTTGCTGGACGGCTTACTTGGCGGGTCTGCTTTTCAAGAGCGGCAAGCTTCTCGATTGCGCCCTGGAGGTTCGTCTGCTCAAACGGGTCAGCTCACGGACGCTACCAGTGACGGATCCCCAAGAGAGCGCGTTACCTTGGCCAGCGCCTCGGCCTCTGGGAGCTGCTGGTCGACCTCCTTGGAGAAGTCCTTCTCGGGCTTGAGGGTTGCCTCGGACATTGTGGCGGCGTGCTGCGTCGACTTGGCAGGATGGGAAGAAGTGCGGTATGTGTGTGTCTCGTATTCGGATCCTGGGCGTCTTTGTTCGCGGATTGAGGTGCCAGAGTCGACTCGATGGTGTTTGCAGAGGACGTGGAACGAGAGAGTTGGTGCTTGGTTGATTGGCGAGGCTGCTGTGGGTAACGCAAGAGGCACCTGCCTGACGTCCTCAGCCAGCAGCAGCGTATGTAATCCCGGCCTTGACCAGCCGCCCCCACTCGGGGAGCTGTGGGAACAAAGTAACCCCGGACACAATCGATAAGCCGGCGCTCAGCTCCAGCAGCTCGAACAATGAGGCGACAAATCACACCTGCTTTATGAAGGTGTAATAATTTCGGGCATTCGGATGAGAATTCTCAATCAATCAAAGAAGACATTTTTCTTTGTGTAGAATTGAGGTATTACTTGAGATACATGCACATCTCGGGTCCGAACTCAGCTGTCGACCCGGGTCCTGAACAGCTCCCCTTAGAGTACATCTCACCAACCCTCACAGACAGCATCGTGAAAACAGGCAAGGCCATGGTCCAATATCTAGAGCCAAAATTACAAGCAATGTCAAATTATCCACATGATTTACTCCCCTCCCCTCCACCAAGCCGTCTATGTAGACTCAAAAACCAATGAGATACCATCGTCACCAGCCGTCACCACTCGCTGCCCAGTTCCTCCCTGCACGAAATCCATCACACCACCTCCATCACCGTCTCCCCTGTGGCCCTTCCACTCTCGCAACAAGCCGCTGCTGGAAGTGTCTGTGGTACCACTCGCCCGCACATCCCATCTCCGCACAACGCCATCCATGCCGCAGCTCGTAAGCACCCACGTGTTAGGGATAAACTCGACCTTGACAACGGGAAATTCATTGTGAACGGCTACCAAGTGCTTCCGGATGGAGAAGCTGCGCGTGGCATCAAACACGGTGATGCCACCATCGACAGAGCCGGCGGCCAGCAGGACGGTGAGCGGGCTGGTCGAAGCAACCGATATGGACAGCGTCTCGACGCTATCGGTATGATTCTGAAGGGAGGCCAGAATCTGTCCTCCAGCGGTGGGATCAGCCCCAGATCGGGCATTTCGACCTCCTCGGCCGGTTGCCCTTGCTGGCGCCGCATCTCCAAGGCGGGGGAGGGACACGACCTTGATGGAACCGTCACCACCGCCGACAGCAATGAACGTGTCCCTGGGGTCAATGGCGATGGAGTAAAGGCCACCGAGGACTTCGAATCGCTGATCCTCGGCTGTGAGGGACACAATGGTCATGCCGTTGTCGTTGGTAAGGCCCTGCGCAGCAGCAGCCCCCCATACGTCCCAAACATAGAGGCTGCCATCTTCAGAGACGGTAGCCAGAAGCTGACCGTCGTGTGTCCATGCTCCGGCCGTGCAAGGGCCGCCGTGCAAGAAGTAGGACTGGACGATCTGGAGGGCGTTGGAAGGGTCGGAAGGATCGATTGTGTAGACCCAGACAGAGCCGTCTTTGGCGCCGAGGGCAATGGTGTTGGGATGTGTCGGCGAAGGGCAGGCTGCAACCCAGTTGACCTCGTCGACTTCTTGCGCCTCGCCCAGGGGAGTCACCTTAATACCGATGGGCGGCTGCACGTCCGTCTTCCAGGCCTTGACCCTGCCATCCAAGCCTGCGCTGATCAGAACCTCGCCCTGCGGAAGAGTCCAGGTCAGACTGGTGATGGAATCTGTGTGGCCCTCGAGGGAGAAGAGGCTCTCGAGTCGGCTCGTCTGGGGGTCGGAAACGGCGCCGCTGGCGTAGCTCGGGGGCAGCACCGGTCGCGAGGGAGCCGAGGAGATATCAAAGATCCAGCCCGCGCCAGGCGCTTCGTCTTCCTGGCCGGCAGAGCCGCCAACAGCGACAAGCGAGCCCCAGACGGGGTGCTGTGCAACGGTGAAGAGGGAGTCTTGGGGCAGGTCGAAGTATGCGATCGAGTCGTTTTGCAATTCGAGCTCCTCCTCATCGTCAGAGTCCATCTCGTGATCTTCGTCATGGCCATGCTGGTCAACGCCGTTGGCGACCACCTCTCCCACCTCTTCAGCGTCGAGGAGGTTGTCGTCCAACTCGTCGTCGGCGTGGTTTGAAGCAGACATTGTTTTCTAGCGATGCGAAGGCGTAATCAAGAAGAATGAAAGTGTTGGAGGAGGCGCAACAAGGAACGAGCGCCGTATAGATGTGAAGGAGTAGAGGAAGAGGAGCTTGGCAAGAGAAAAGACAAGAGGAAGAAGAAAATAAGGCGATTCGGATAAAGATTCAGCTGGTCCTTCCGCTGAGCCAAGATGTCACTTGCTGCTTGATAAGCAAGAAATCTTCCGGCGTCTTGATGCTTGTAAGGAATTTTTTTTTTTTTCGGCCTTGGACCCCTCCCCCGCCATTGGATCGAGAACCCCACCATAGGTATCCTGTGCGTACCTACTAGGTACGAACAGGGAGTAGCTTGCTGCTGCTGCTGCTGCTGCTACTACTGCTTCTGTGCACATCAAGAGCCTGGGATATCACCGTTGAAGGGAGATCCGCGATGAGATGTTCTCAAGAATTGACAAAAGGTACCTTAGTATTGCCTCGTGTTTCACAAGCGATGGTTCTACTGGAGCAGTAGAGACCATCAGCGCCTTTCGACTTAGACACAAAGTTTAGACACGATATAAGAGACGATCAGATCAATTAGGAAGCATATGCTTCGTTCAACCGAGCTCATCATGTGCTCGACGCCAGACTCCCTTAACCCGTCTGTAACAAACCTTGTAGAAACAAATCGATGCATGGCTCGAACCCTTCGACACCTCACACAGCTACCCATCCAGCACCTCCACCCAATTCTTCTCAGCCTGTCTCCTCCTCCACCTCTCCTCTGCAGCCTCCCGGAGGATGCGCTCATCCTCGCCAACCTCGGCCGCTTGGTCCGCCATCTCCTTGATCTGGTACTTAACAGCAAGGAGCAGCATCTTATGCCAGCCACTGTGGATCTTGCACCGCTTCCGCTCGCACATGCCCCGAACGTCATCGCCTTCTCCCTGAGGATCGTCGACCTTTGACGCTTGGAAAATGGCCTCACCCTCGGGAGACTTGACAAAGGCGGCAAACGCGTCTCTGGCTCCGATGGAGTCGAGTCTCTGGTCGTAGCCGCAAATGTCCTCTCCGATACGGCCGGCGCTGATGGCTGCTCGGCGGCGTTCATGCACCATTTCGACGAGTGCTATCATCTTCTGGCAGAGCAGAGTCTCTTCTGCAAGCTTGAACCGCGCGTTTGCCTTCTTCTCCAAGTATTCTTTCTCTTCGTCTGTCAAAATATGCGCGAGGCGCTCTTCAGCTGATCGGGAGATGTTATTAGTCGGCTGCTTGCAGCAATTACACACTTGAACGGATGCCTACCTGTATCATCTCCATTCACTTCTGCTGGCTTTCCTGAGAAAGGAGCCCGCAAAGTCCATGACCCATCGCCATCAATAGTAGCAAGGTCGCTGCTGAGCAGAGCCATGAATTCCTCCTGTGACAGCTCATCGCTGAGAGCAGACTTTGTCCTGGCCTTGGGTAGCTTGGCCAGCATCCGCTCCCACCACAGCTGGGCGTGCTCATCCGAACAAAAGACGCTTGGCGGACTGTGAGTCAGGCGGGCTGCTTTTCGACATGAGGCCAGCGTGCACGTCTTCTTGTAGATGGTCACCAGATTGTCGGACGTGCAGTTTGGACAAATGAACTTTTCGATGAGGCTCTCTCCGATGTCCTTGCTGATGTGCACGCACTCGCCGTGGAACCAGTCCTCGCATCTCTCGCAGCAAATCATCCAGCGGTGGTCATCCGGCCCTCGGCAGATGCAGTATGGCCCATTGTCGGACTCGTCGTCCTCGTCGGATGCATCTTCCGCCGCGGTGCTGTTGGCCTCACTCCCCACCGCTGAGCGCGCCGACTTTGGCTTCTTGGGCTCCCGTGTCGACTTTGGTCGCTTGGGGTTCTTTTTGACGGTGGAAGCTGTGCCCTTCTTCTTCTTTGTTGCGGACGAGCCGGCCATTGGAGGTGCTGGGTCCGTGACATCTGCGGTTTCTGTGGAGGGCAAGGGAGTCGAGGATTTAAAGGCCGGAAGCGCATCAGAGTGCAGCGGAGCGGGTGAATTCACCGCGCTCTCACTCTTGATGTCCTCGTCGATGAGCTCGAACCGGGTCTCCATGATGAACGGTCCTGCGCCTGTCCGCGCCGCATCCATTGGCAAGGTAGAGGCGTTGTGAGTGAAGAAGCATCAACGGTTACAGGTAAGTTGGCCCAGCCTGTAAAGGCGAGCTGAGTGATCCAAGCTTCTGCAACACAGGACGAACTCAGCACGGCCACACAAGAGTCATTGTCGCCTTGGTGAAAGGCAAACTCTCTCTGGCAATAGATTATCAAATTATATGAGTTTCTCTTGCATGAAATTTCGTTCAGACGCGTTCCAGTACGATGTTTGATAAGGTACCAGGTATTGAAAGACGGGAATCTCAGCCTGACTCAGCATCCAAGTGGCAAGGGAAGCACCAGAAGTGCATGTGATTAGGTAATGCTTGCTGCCAGCAAACTTGCTCACCTCGCGGAAGCCCATGGTGGGGCATCATCTGTCGATATTTAGCAATCCGAAAGCTCTCGGCCTCACTTGTTCCATCATCAGAGTCGCGCAGGAACAACCATTGAGGCGCAAACAACATGTCGCAATCAGCCGCCTCGTCAAGGGCCATTCAAGGCGCCCTGCGCAGCCTCCCCGCGCAACAATGCCGGCGATGCTTCTCCAGCAGCGCATTCCAGCCGAAGCAGCTCCGGCCGGTCGTCCCTCGATCGCCGGTCCAGTCCAGACAGCCGATTACACAGAAGCGAACCAAGTACAAGACGATCGAGCAGGCCAAGAGCCGGTATAGCACAGGGGTATGGAGAGATGGTTTGCTGATCTGCTGGTTTACGAGCTGTACTAATGCCTTGCGCAGCCTTTTTCGTGGAAAGCGGCCGTCTTGTTCGTGATCACATGCGGTGGACTGGTCTGGTACTTTGAGCACGAGAAGGAGCGCATGCAGCGGAAGAGGATCGCGGAGGCAACCAAGGGTGTCGGCCGTCCCAAGGTTGGAGGAACGTTTGAGCTGACGGACCAGAACGGGAAGCCCTTTACCAGCGAGATGATGAAGGGCAAGCACTCATTGGTAAGCAGACTCGCAGTGGACGAACTACGTTTTGAGGATCAGGTCGGTCTAACTGGACCAGGTCTACTTTGGCTTCACGCGCTGCCCCGACATCTGCCCCGAAGAGCTCGACAAGATGGCCCGCATGCTGGACATTGTCGACGCCAAGCTCCCCAACAACCAGCTGCTCCCCATCTTTGTGACGTGCGATCCTGCGCGAGACGATCCCGCGGCGCTCAAGACCTACCTCGCCGAGTTCCACCCCAAGTTGATTGGCTTGACGGGCACATACGACCAGATCAAGGACCTGTGCAAGAAGTATAGGGTGTACTTTAGCACGCCGCGGGATGTGAAGCCCGGGCAGGATTACCTGGTCGACCACAGCATATACTTTTACCTGATGGACCCAGAGGGTGATTTCGTGGAGGCGCTGGGGCGACAGCACTCGCCGGAACAGGCGGCGCAGCTGATTATCGACCATATCAAGGACTGGAAGAGCAGCCATTGATACTGCTGCTGCGGAGGTGAGGGAAGCCATGTAAAATGGAGTCTGCCTGTAACAGTAGTGTAACACCAAGTCATAGAAGGACGGAAGGCAAACTAAGGTAGCAACGAACCACTCAACCTGTATATACCTTATATATCTTGAATTTGATTTCATGGTGTCATCAACACAATGCGTATTTCGAGCAAATGAGTGATAACCAAGTGTTGTATCTTCGTTTCGAGGCCATGGCGGATTCTTCGGCTTTGGTGATGTTGCTGCCGAAGAGCTCATAGTGGGGATACGGCGCAATCCCGGCCAGTATCGGCGAGCTGCATTTCTGGGTCACTTTGGGACTTGCCCCAGCATCAGGTATCCTGTCATTTACATCATCTTCACTGGAGCGCATTCACTGCAAAGTCCTCTTTCAGACTCCCCATCTTTTTGCATCTTACAGATTGACGGCCTGAACTTGGGAGAATTCGAATCAGCTACATGTCGCGCACACGGGCTTTGAGCCGATGCCGGCCGATGTCCGCATCGCGCCTCAGTCCCGTCACTCGGCCATGGCCAGCCTTCCGCAGCCTCGGCGTGAGTGCGGCTCGAGCGAGCACCGACAGGCGGCGATTCCATGCAGCATCGCTTTTACACGAGAAAGCCAATGCTCCTCCCAAAACACTTCAACAACGGATTGTGGATGACGTCGCGCGGAAAGCGCTGTCTGAGATTGCGTTTGCGTTCGAGTACGTGGTGAAGCCTTCACAAACCCCTGGTTGCCTTTTTCATGGATACTGCACTTAAGAGCATATAATGACCAAGATATACATCACAGCATCGATGGAGTCTTGTACCAGGGCCACAGGCCCATTCCCGGAGCCAGGGAGATGCTTAGGAAGATCAGGTCTCACGATGTCCGATACGTCTTCCTGACAAACGGCGGCGGCACTCACGAAGATGCCAAGGTCAAATCTCTGTCCAAGCGCCTTGGGCTGTCGGAGGACGAGGACGTGATCCGCAACAGGGTCATCCTGTCGCACACGCCGATGCGCGGCTGGGATGAGCAGCTCAAGAAGAATGGAACGGTGCTGATTACGGGATCTCACCCAGAGATTGCCCGTAGGGTGGCCAACGAGTCGGTGCATCCCCATGATTTCTCTTTCTCTCTCTGCGACACACTATCGGGATGTCTACTAACACGGAGACTTATAGATACGGGTTTGCCAGGGCCGTGACGCCGGCGGACATCATCGCGGCCAACGACAAGGTGTATCCGTTTGACAACCTGCGGGAGAGCCTTCACAGAGAGTCGCGGCCGTTGCCCGACGGCAAGGTTGTCTCCAACGACATCGACCCCTACAGCAAGGACGTGCCGGCGGACGCGCTCAAGATTGACCAGATCCTGGTGTGGAACGACCCGCGGGACTGGTCGCTGGACATCCAGGTGATTCACGACCTGCTCATCTCGCACCGCGGGTATCTGGGCACCATCTCCGACAAGAACGGCAACGCGCAGCTGCCCAACAACGGCTGGCAGCAGGACGGACAGCCGCAGCTCTGGGTCTCCAACCTGGACCTGCTGTGGAAGACGGAGTACCCGGTCAACCGGTTCGGCACGGGGGCCTTTGTCGAGGCGCTCAAGGGCGTGTGGGCGGCGTCGACGGGCGGCGCGGAGCTGCAGTTCAACGCGCTGGGCAAGCCGTCGCGGCACACGTACGAGTACGCGCACGACCGGCTGCTTCACCACGCGCCGGAGCAGCCGCACGGCAAGGGCGACAAGAAGCGGCCGCTGCGGAGGGTCTACATGATTGGCGACAACCCGGAGAGCGACATCCGGGGCGCCAACGAGTTTGCGCCGGAGGACGGGACACAGTGGGTGTCGGTGCTGGTGAGGACGGGCGTGTGGCGGGAGACGGCGGCGCAGAGGGAGCCGAGGCACAGGCCGGCGGTGGTGGTGGACGATGTGGTTGATGCGATTGTGTGGGCGATGAGGAACGAGGGGGTGGACGTGACGAGGGAGTGGCTGGCCAACGAGGAGGACTGGGTGTGAGTAGTGATGGATGTCCTTTTCTCTGTGGTTCTTTTCTCTTTTTTTCTTTTTGTTGGGCTACAGTTACTACAGTTGTTGCTGTATCACATTCTTCTTCTGCCGCCTTGAGCCCTGAATGGCCAGACTCTGCCACATCACATACATAGAGCCGACATAGATCCCCCTTTTAGAGCCAATGCTTCGTATTACATGGACCACAAAGTGCGCACGCGAGCAGAGGATGCAGGTGAGGCACGCTTGGGATTTCCTCATGCGGCGACCGAGAACAATGGTTTTTTTTTTTTTTTTTTTTTTTTTTTTCCTTTGCCAGGGATGTTTGGCGCAACACATGCAGTTGCATCATGCAAGGAGGGGAGGCTCAGCTACTGCTACATACTGCAGTATCACTAGGTAGGTAGTAGTAATAGTTTTCGTCTTATTATCGTATTACCTGTGAAGGGAGTGTATGGATAAGGTAATATGCATTGACAGGGAGCAACAAATGAATTGTGGATAGCGTCCCCCAATATCACATGTCTGCTGGTTGGTTCCATGTCCGCCAGCTAAGGCAGAAGCGAATAATCGACCAAAATTGGACACCTTGTCATTCATTGCCTGCGCGACGGGCCGTCGATCCTTGGCTTGAACCTTGTACAGTAAGAAAAAGGATGGACGGTGCCTGAGGAACATTGTTAAGAAGATAGATACTAGTAGTATGATGATATCAGAGTCCATGAGTCGGTTCACCGAAAGAAACCAAAATGACATTCGAAGCCGCTTTCCTACGTCATAAGCCGACTATCTCTGTGTTTCACCGAGTCGTTTATCTCTGTCTAGGTACTTATCCTCTTTCTAGGGACCCCCCCCTAATCAATCCATCAACTAACAGAAACCACCAACGAACCACCACACAAAACGGGCACTGGCCTATTAATTCACAAGTCGGAAAATCCCTTATCGCAACCACAAGCAAAACAGCTTCTCAAGGTCCCTTTGAGAATCGACTATGTTCTTCTGGGGCTAATACAGTGACACCCCCCCAATAATAAAACAGCGTGGCGTCCGCTATTAGTGTCCTCAACATTTGAGAGCCTAGAACCTTGTCCTGATTTCTTTTTCCCCCACAGCCTGCCGTCGTCACAGGTCACGAGGGCTTCTTTTGTCCTTCCCCAGATCCTCTTCCTTCCTGCATCCTCTTTGTCTTGCCTTATCTTATTCTTACTGCTGCTTGAGACACTGTTTCGCGTTTATTGGACTCAATCTTGTTGCTCAGCTCAGCCGCTCTTTGTGTTATTGGTGACGTCCGGTGGTCTGTCTCATCCAGGAACAGGATCTCTATTAGCTCGAGACATCGCCCTATCATCAGGCAGCGCCTCTCTGATTGTTGTCACGACGAAACTCTTCGATCTTTTGAGGATTATCATCTGGACCAGGTGCCTCGGCTGCAACAACCTACAAGGATAATCCTCTTCGCCAGACTACATAAGGAGAGCGCATTGTCCTCGCCGCCATGCCCGAGACACCAACTCACCCTCCCACGGCGTTGCGCTCCGCCCTCAAGATGGACGACGAGGCTGTGCGCACTCCGCCTGCTAGTGGCACGCTGAAAGGTACGTTACTTTGAACGGATATATCCAGTTGAAAGGGTCGAAGGAAGACGCATCGCTTGGAAGGACGAAGATGTCCGTCAACCGCCGTCGAACGCTGGAGGATGATTGCGCGTGCTGTTTGTGCGCCGCCCATGGTGGTTCGATGACGATGGACTCGCTTGCTGTCGCGGGGCTCGTCTGGTGGGGTGGATGACCTGTTGATTTACGCTGCTGTGCTTTGCATAGCTGAGGAGCAAAGGTGAAGGGAAATGAACACGGAAATATCGAAAGAAGGGAGCTGGGCGAGGCAAACGTACGCGAGATTTGCGAACCTGGGCTTACGACTCGAACAGCGGTGCAGATTGCCGACCCCGTCCCCGAGGACTACATCGAGGACGATTCCCACCATGCGAAGCAGCGCCGGGGCCACGCAGCGGCTCCTCCCTCTCGTCGGCTCAGCGGCAGGCTGTCTGCCACTGCGTCGCCGGCCTTGCGCCCTGTGGACGATGCGACTCTCTCGGGACACCACCATCACCACCGTCGAAACCACCAGAGCGAGAGGATCCTGGCCCAGGTGGGAGAATGGCTGGAGCGCGAGCGCAAGAAGGCAGCCGCCAGGAAGCTGAAGCCCCGTCGGCGCAAGTCCAAGTCTCCCCCGTCCGACCAGACACAGGCCGCAGAAGGCGCCGCGGCTCCGGCTTCCAGCCAATCTCCGCGCGAGCGATCGGGTTCCACGAGCTCGCAGTCCAGCGACATCTCCTTTGACGGCCTGGAGCATATCCTGCGAACATCAATGGCGTCCATCGGACTCACTTCGCTGCCAAAATTCAGCCCGCGAGTTGGCAACAAGCCCCGGCGGCCGCCTTCGCGAACGTCGCTCCAGCGCGCTGCTTCCTCGGACACGGACTATGTCGACGGCGACGCCATTGTGCCCAGCTGCGATGCCTGGCTGGACAATTCCAAGACGATGAGCTACACGGGAGGAGCCAGCATCAGCACGGACGATGTAGCCACTCAAGTCACCAAGGTCGAGAAGGAGAGGGAGGCATGGACCATTTTCAAGAATGAGATTCTACGCATAGCCCATACTCTGAGGCTCAAGGGCTGGCGCAGGATCCCACTAGGCAGCGGCGAGGCCCTGTCTGTTGAGCGACTGAGCGGTGCTCTGACAAACGCCGTCTATGTCGTTACGCCGCCAGCCGACATGCCCCAGCTGGAGGGCAAGAAGCCGCCGACCAAGGTGCTGCTTCGCGTTTACGGACCGCAGGTGGAACACCTCATTGATCGGGAGAACGAGCTTCAGGTGCTGCAGCGACTTGCGCGCAAGAAGATTGGTCCGCGGCTGCTGGGGACCTTCAAGAATGGGCGCTTCGAGCAGTTCTTCAATGCCCAGACGCTGACCCCGACGGATCTGCGAGAGCCTGAAACGTCGAGGCAGATTGCGAAGCGTATGCGAGAGCTGCACGATGGTGTTGAGGTGCTGCTGCACGAACGAGAGAGCGGGCCCGGCGTGTGGAAGAACTGGGACCAGTGGGTAGACAATGTCGGCCGCATCACCAGTTTCCTGGATCAGGAGTTGGAGAAGACGCCCGAAGCTGCCCGGAAGGACTCTCTCGTTCATGGGTGGAAGGCCAACGGCTATGTGTGCGGCGTCCCCTGGGAGCAGTTCAAAGAGATGGTGAACAAGTATAGAGCCTATCTCAACAACTGCTACAAGGGCCACGGGTCCATCAGGGACCGGCTCGTGTTCGCACACAACGATGTGAGTATACACTCGTCCTTCTCTTTTGCTTGGATCACCACAGCTGCAGAGAGCTAACAGCTACGACAGACTCAATACGGCAATATCCTCAGGATCCGCCCCGACGACGAAAAGTCACCCCTCCTTCAGCCGGCAAACAAACACAAGCAGCTGGTTGTCATTGACTTTGAATATGCGGCCCCCAACACCGCCGGGCTTGAGTTTGCCAACCATTTCACCGAGTGGATGTACAATTACCATGACCCGCTGGTCCCTTGGGCCTGCAACCCCGACCGCTACCCAAGCCTCGAGCAGCAAAAGCGGTTCATCAAGGCCTACGTGGAACACCGCCCCTATTCCCAGCACTCCAACTCAACGCCTCGCCTGACGCCCATCGACAGCCAAGCCGCCAGTGGCTCGGCCACGCCTTCGCTCCACCCAACGGCGTCTAGCAGCTCGATTGTTGACTTTATGCTCGACGCCCGCTACCCCGGAGGTGACTGGAACGCAGTGGAAAAGGCGCGCGAGGAGCAGGTCGACCAGCAGGTACGGGAGCTCATCGAGGAGGCCCGGCTGTGGCAGCCGGCCAACAGCGCCCAGTGGATCGCCTGGGGCATTGTGCAGGCCAAGGTGCCGGGTCTGGACGGAATGGCTGCCAACGAGGAGCTTGGCGCCGACGACTTTGACTACCTGAGCTATGCCCAGGACAGGGCCATGTTTTTCTGGGGAGATGTGGTGCAGCTGGGGCTGGTCAAGTTGGAGGAGCTGCCCGAGGCGTTGCGAGCGAGGATCAAGCTTGTCAAGTATCAATAAGGCGGGGGCATTTGAGTGACCGGGTATTCCGTGTACGATAGAGACGGTGCTCTGATTCTGCTTTGTTTTCCTTTTTCTGTCTTGTTTTGTCGGCGCGGATTGCAAAGATGGACTTTGTCGTTGATGCGGATGACATGCCGTGATGAGGAGCAAGGTTTATGCCAAAAAAGTTGTATAGACAGCGAGTCGATGACTTCAGAATGCAGATGTGTTTAGAATTGCTGCCTCTGTATTTGTATCCATGTGCTTTTGTATAATGCATGTGAGGCCAACTCTTATAGACATAGCATAGATAGATATGAACGCATCTCCCTGTTCTCTTGATAGCAACCTCATGCATCCAACTTTAGTCCCTCCAACATGGCATCAATCTTGTGCAACAAGATCTGGTAATTGATTGCATCCGATGCAAACTCATCCTCCGCCGCCTCTCCATTCAACGTCCTCACACCCTCTTGCCCCTGTCCCTCGTCACCTCCATCTACCAGCTTCTTCTCATTCGTCTCCCCAACAGCATCAGCATTAACAGCAGCAGCAGCAGCATCCCCCGACGAACCATTCACCAGCGCAGCCACCACCTCGGCACTCATCTCCCCTTCCTCATCCATCATCTCCTCCAGCCCGGCATCTTCGAAGCGCAGCCTGAACCGCTCGGACAGGTAATACCGAATGTCGTCGAGCAGCTCAATGGTGTCCGTCTCCTCGCGCTTGTGGATGCGGTCGGCGCTCTCGCGGATGAGCTCGTGGAAGTCGGGCTCGTCGATGTAGTCCTCGAGGCGGTGGGCGAGGTAGCGGGCGGCGAACTCTTCGAGGCGCTGGACGCGGAGGTCCCAGGCTGCGTGGATGACGTCGTAGATGTTGATGGGCTCGACTTCGACTACTTGCTCGGGTTCGGAGACGGGGTGGTCTTTGTTGTTGTTGTTGTTTGGGGTGTCGGTGTTGTTGTTGTTGTTGTTGTGGGTGCGGTCGACGAGGACGTTTGCCGTGCCGCTTCCGAGGGTGCTGATTGCGATGGCGGCCTTGTTCTTGAGGCTGTCGAGGAAGAGCATGTCTGCTGCGTATAGCAGATCCAGAGCGTATTCAAGCGGACACGATGCGTTTTCCGTGTACAGGAACGACAGGATGAGCTCTAGCACGGGCGGCGAGCAGTCGACGGTGATGACGTGCAGATGGTCCGACTTCTTGGACTCGACAAAGTCGCCCGAGAACATCTTGTCAAAGTACTCGCTTCGGATGAGCATAGCCTTGTGCGCGGGATACAGCACGGATTTTCTCGGCTTCTTGACGCCGTTGCTTTCTGCTGCTGCTGCTGCTGTTACTTCATGAGAGGGCCCAATGGGGATGCCGGCGCTGGTATGATTGGCAGATGGTGAATCGGCGGCGAGGAGGATGCCGTCTGTGTCCTCGGCCGAAGGCTCGTCTGCGCGGAGCAGAATGTCTGCGAAGATGGAGTTGTCGTGGCGCCAGCGGACTTGGTCGACGCGGTCTGTGTCGACGACCATTTTGTGGGCGAGGACGCTTTGCTGGAAGAAGTCGGTCACTTGGCCCAGGGCTCTGGCGACTTCGTCTTGGTACCGCTGGCGAGCCAAGCGACGGTCGTTGCCGACGAGGATGGCCTCCCACAGCTGTTCGATTTCAAGCAGCTTGCTGATTTTGTCGAGGCCCTTGGCGACGTCTTCTTCCGTGGCGGAGCTCCCCGGGGGCGCAAGATCTCTGGGGACTTCACCGAGGTAGATGTACCGGACGGCAATCTGAAAGGCCTCGACGGGGATGGTCGACGAGAGCTTCCATGACGCTGTTTCGGGGTTTGCCTCGAGTTTCCTGCGAAAGTACGGGGTTCTCGAGGCCAGCAGGAACTTGTGCAGGTTGAACGACCGGGTCTCGGCGTCGAGCGAGATGTCTGCCGTTTGGGGGCTTGAGCGGCCCAAGAGGTTGGAGATGTGGGAGGACCAGTAGACGTAGGGGTCTGAGCTCTTGGAGAAGTCGTACTGGAGGAGCAGGTTGCGGATTCTGTCGTTGAGGGCGTTGTATATGCAGCGCTCTCCTTGGAAGGTGTTTCTCTCGGCGAGGGCGCCTGCGAAAGCGTTGTCTCATCAGCCTCGAGGCTCTGCTGGCAAGATATGGGAGGCGTTGAGAGAGGAAACATACCGGACTCTAATAACAGCTGCACCAGCTCATAGTGACCACACAGACTGGCCTTGTTGCGTATATCATTGTCAGTCTTCTGTCTTATACCCCCGGCCAGGTCCAGACTTGGGATACATGTATGCAGAAAACATGAACTCACAATGATCAATGGCGTATAATCAAACTTGTCCTTGCCGTTGATGTTGACGCCCATGCCAATGAGTTCCTGGCACTTTCTCAAATCGCCACGCCGACACGCCAGCAGGAACTCGTGGAACTCTGCACTTGTATCGAGAGGGTTCTCGTCTCGCAGCACGCCGCTCTTGATTAGGAGGCTTTCCTCGCCCAATTTGCCTTCTAGCTCGTGTTTCTTCAGCACCATTTTTGTAGACTTGACATAATATAACAAACAATATGTAAACCAAATAAAAGAAATGAGAGAATGAGTCTAGAGTTGACAGATCGACTTTTGCTATGAGAGGTTTACAATATTACATACAAGTTGGGACGAGACAGAAATGAGAGATGGCGATAAGTCGTCCAGGCTTATGTAAACCCGCCTCATTCTCACGGAGATAATCGACTTTGCCGCTCATCATCGTCTGCACGTCACCGGAACTTGCCATTGCGGAACCGAGCCGGTAAGGCTGTTACTCGGCCTTCTTGTACCTGTATCACCAGCCTGTCGAAAAAATGCGATGCTTGTGATTCTTGACTATTCGTATCTTATCAGATCTCTGTGCTTGGTTGTGCTGGTCTTTGCCGTCTCGACAGCTCATCTGCTACCCTAAAGCCGAGAAGCCGCGGCAGCACAAATCGACTGCATCATTGCCACGCGCAGACGCCACACGCAGACGCCACACGCAAACAGACGCCTCACAGGATGCCACGCATTTCTTGGTCCCCACTAAGTCGTGCAAGTCATCGTCGCTTTCCACCATCGATAAGCGGGTATACCCCGGCAAATCTGATTGTTGCTATAGCAACACCAACTGTTTACGTCCAGCTTGCCGGAGAATCACGGTGCTTTTTAGCGGCCAGCGAATTGGCGGCGCAAAGGATCCAGTCTCGAATCCCTTTTGGCTGCTGTTGTCTCTCTCTATCAGTCAGTTCCATTTGTCTCTGCTGCCAAAGCAAAAGGAAAAGCAAAAGAATCAACGCAGAGACAGAGAGAGGGGGAGCACAGAAGAAGCAAACTATTGCAAAGCAAAAGAGGGTTGGAAACACAGGGCCTTGATCAGGTTCGGAGCTGTTTTCCGTCATTCTGCCTGGGCTAAACTAATACCTAGATAGATACAGGGGACCTGCCCCGTCCATTTAGGTGGTGAGAAGCCGCCTGCTTTCGTTGCCGTGCGCGTGCTGTCTTGCACTTAAACCTTGCCGACGTTATTTTTTACAACAAGCCTCTTCGACGACTCGCTGCACCCGACGATTCCAGCCGCTTCTATTATTGTGCACTTCTTTGTCCCCTTTGATTGCCAGCATCGCCAGAACAAACTTTCTCCTAGCGTTTTCCTCTTTTCCCTTTTTTTTTTTAGCCCTTTTCTTTCTTTCTTTCTTTCTAGGCTTTGGAACTACTACGTCAGACGAGACCTACCTACGCAGCAAAACAGCAGTTTTTGGGGAGGACTTTGATCTTACACGCTCTCGCCTACCTCCCCATCTTCTCCTCCCCTCCTCTCCCCCCCCTCTCTCTTCTCCCGACTCACCTCCGCATAACTTTTGGATCGCTCTTCTCGTCAGAATCATTTGCTTTATGGGGCTCGGCAGCGGACAAGCACTGTTGGCAGCACCGTTATAACGACGCAACATGTCGTCCGAGGACAAATACGAGACGCTGGAGAAGATTGGTGAGTGCGAGCGCCGAAGCGACATCCTCCAGCCACCACCATTGAATGACCTCAAACGGGGAACCGACGACGACGAGATCGAAAAAGCACATGACTTGCGGAAAGGGTCCTGCTAACGCTGGCTTTGCGCCATTTTCTCCTTAGGCCATGGCTCCTTTGGCATCATCCGCAAGGTCCGCCGCAAGGCAGACGGCTTCATCATGTGCCGCAAAGAAATCTCCTACCTCCGAATGACGCAGAAAGAACGCGAGCAGCTGCACTCCGAGTTCCAGATCCTCTCGCACCTCCGGCACCCCAACATCGTCGCCTACTACCACCGCGAGCACCTCAAGGCGAGCCAGGACCTTCACCTGTACATGGAATACTGCGGCAACGGCGACTTGGGCCGCGTGATCAAGGAGCTGCAGACAAAGGGCCAGAGGGCGCAGGAGAGCTTCGTCTGGAGCATCTTTAGCCAGCTGGTCCTGGCCCTGTATCGCTGCCATTACGGAGTAGACCCTCCAGATGTTGGCGGCAATGTCTTGGGCACGGCGGGCGGAGCGGCGCCCAAGACTCCGGCTGGAGCGGTGACGATTCTGCATCGAGATTTGAAGCCCGAAAACGGTGAGCATCCTGACACGCGCGCATGTTCAGGCAGCGTTGGGGGGAGGGGTTTCCTCGTGGCCATCAAAGCCTTCTAACATGATGTTTCTACAACATAGTATTCCTCGGCGAAGACAACTCGGTCAAACTGGGCGACTTTGGCCTGTCCAAGATGATCAAGTCCCACGATTTTGCCTCCACATACGTCGGAACCCCGTTCTACATGTCGCCCGAGATCTGCGCGGCCGAGAAATACACGCTCAAGTCCGACATTTGGTCATTGGGATGCATCATCTACGAGCTCTGCGCTCGCGAGCCCCCTTTCAACGCAAAGTCGCACTACCAACTCGTGCAGAAGATTAAAGAGGGCCGAGTGCCCCCCCTGCCCGACATGTACTCTGCCGAGCTCAACCAGGTCATCAAGGATTGTCTCAAGGTCAATCCCGATAGAAGACCGGATACTGCACAGCTGCTTCAGCTGCCGGTTGTGAAGCTCGTGAGAAAGGAAAAGGAGGTGGTCGACCTCAACAGGGCGCTCAAGGCGCGTGAGGAGATTCTTCGCGAAAAGGAGGCGGACCTGAACCTGCGGCTGGTGAATCTGGACAAGGACAAGCATTTGATGCGCCAGGAGCTGGATGCGTCGGTTCGAAGGGAGTGGGAGGTCAAGGCCCGGCTGGAGATTGACCGCCAGGTGAGCGCCGAGGTGGAGAGGCTCAAGAAGCAGTTTGAAGAAGAGGTCAGGAATCGCGTGGAGAAGGAGCTGGAGAGCCGCCGTAAGAGAACGCCTCCTCCGCCTCCGGTGGAAGACGTGCGGATTGACTCGCCCATGGCAAAGTCGGATCGGGCACACAACTCGTCCGCGGATGGGAGCGGCGACGAGTTCCCTTCCACGACGGACATCACGGAGCTGTCGTACTCGGCCGAGAGCCCGGACCTCAACAAGGATTTGAAGCGAGCTGCGCGGACGCCCTTTCAGCGGGCGCAGACCATGTATGTCGGCCAGATGGGCACTCCGATGGACATCGAGATGCAGTCGCCCAGTCCCATGGCCATCGCGTCGCTGTCGCTGTCGCCGCGCCGCCACAAGAAGCTCCTGACGCACCAGGGTAACATCTTCGCTGCGAATCCGGGAGCCAAGGCGGCTGGCAACCCGGACGA
The DNA here is from genome assembly GCF_000167675.1 of Trichoderma reesei QM6a. Lineage (NCBI taxonomy): Eukaryota > Fungi > Ascomycota > Sordariomycetes > Hypocreales > Hypocreaceae > Trichoderma > Trichoderma reesei. Next base: position 22,408 of record NW_006711171.1, on the reverse strand, counting down.
TTGGGCGAGAGACGGCGCCGCCCAGGACTCGGACGGCGAAGATGCCAGCCCTCCCTCGCCGACGCAGCACAGGTCATCGATTAAGAATCCCTTTACCAGCAAGAACCGGCCGTTCCTCTCACAGAAGTCGTCGAGTGCTACCGCTCGTATTAGAACTACCGCGACCACCTCCAGCGGCTTCGTGTCCAAGGCTGCCATTCCTCCGAATAACCAGGCAGGTCGCCCGAAGCGGTCTCCGATTGGCAGGTTGACTAAGATTCCCTCCGTCGCCAACATGACGCAGCCGACCAATGCCAGCGAGGCCAACACCCCCTCACCCATCTCATCGTCGTCATCGTCGTCCTCCGGCCTGGCGCGCAGGCTGTCTGCTAGGAAGGAGACAGCCGAGTCGGCGGGCAGGATAGCTAAGAGCAACGTTAAGGGCCGCACGCTCATCGAGCTATCGCAGGCCCGCGCGGGAGGTCGACCGATGAGCGTCCCGAGCGTGCCGCTGGGCGAGAACGTGAGCCCTAAGAGGTCCGGGATCGCAGCATATCGGGAGCGCGTGGCCAGCACCGGATACGGGCCGGTGGCCGTGTGGGACCCGGAGACGGACGAGATGCCGAGTCCCTTTTTGGACCGGCGCCGCATTGCGAGGGTCTAGGAGTCCTTGATGTGATGGGCTTGTTCGGACGAAATTAGGGGCAAATAGCCTTGTGTTGAGCTGCCTTGGCGACTTTGCAAGTGTGGCTCACCCCCTATCTCCTGGATGGGCTGCTGTCGTGCAACTTTATCCCACGCGTGGCTGTCAACAAGACGGACATGTCTCATCGACATCACCAGAGGGAAAAAAAGAGAGTCAGCAACATACATATGGATACCATTATGTCTCTTGCCATTTCGATGTGGCTATGCATTGCTTGCTTTTGTCATGCATAACTTGGCAGCCACTATCCGCGTTGGCAACTCGCGTTATTTCCCCCCTTTTACGCATTGAATCATTCACAGCATGACAAAAATAGCATCAAACACATGGACTTGTAATTCCTGTGTTTCAATTTTTTTCTAATCATTCTCTTCTTTCCCCCTTTTCTCTTCTGTTACTTATATGGAACCCGCGGGTACTTTTGGCATTCACTCACCGGAGTTGTGGGACGACGACAAAGCATGGAATGCGTGGACGACGCAAGTTGCCATGAAATGCCTCTGCCGTATGTTGGTCCAGTGGAGAAGGAGAAGTGCACAGAAGAAGCACATGCACATAGACGCGGAAGTCATTCAGAAGCTGGCACAATCGCATTTTTTCACGCCATTGGAGTTTTTTTTTCTTTTTCCCTTCCACATCCCCCCCTTCTTTTTCACTTTGTGTTTCCCATTCTTCTTGTCATGTACTTTGTGTGTGTGTGTGTGTGTGTGTGTTTTTTTTTTTTTTTTTTTTTTTTTTTTTTTGGATCACTGTTTTGTCAGTGTCTGTTATGAAGAAATGAGGCGCGCAAGGGGGGGTTAAGGGCTTTTGTTATATAGCCGGCTGGTTTCTGTTTTGAGGGGCTGGTTGTCACTTCTTTGCTGTTTCTGTTGGTCTTGGCCGTTATGCCGTGTCTTTTGGCTTGGCCTGGTTTTTTAGGCGTTTAGGAGAGAAATGATGATGATGATGATGCAGAATTTATCTGAAAGAAGCATGAAACAACAGGACGTTGTCTTCAACGAGCTGTCTGGTGGTTGGTGCATGTTGAGTCTGCTTTAAATCTGTACCCTTGCTTGCCGGAAAGAAGCATACCGTGCTGTAATGTATTTGGGTATATGCTTGGATAATGGGAAAAGCTGAGGACGGCATTGTTTTGCAGAGGGATATAGAAGCGGTGATCCTGATGACTTTCGAGTCATTGGACAATATGTTCCTTTGATGCCGATTACTGGTAACAGATGTAGTGGAATCCATAAAGGCGTTGTGGGATGAAGACACACCTTGAAGAATATCCCACATGCCCTTGCCACATCTCACGTTCCATACCTTTAGTCTCCCAGCTCGGCGTGGGTAAAGACGGACTCAGTCATTCAATCATGCACCATCAGCCAAGTCAGGGCTAGGTATATAAGCTCCGTATCCCACACGCATGCACATACCTACCTCCCTAAATGCACCGTAATGACCCAAAGAGACAAACCATTGACGTAACCAATTAATCAATCAATCCATCAGGCCAGGATGACTTGCTTCAGAGAAACAGCCACCAAAACGACATACTAATCCCCCCCTCCCCCCCTCCTCCCCCCCCTTTTCCTCCTCTCTCCATAGTAGGTATCCCCCAAACTTGAGACACCGAAACTGTAATATTTTTTTCATTTCTTTCACCAGTCTCAGATCATGGTCAGAGCCAAGTCATGACCTCAACTTTTTCCATCCCCCCATGATGCACTGTTATATCATAATTTGAGACACAAGAGGGGGGGGGGGAGGGAAACGGGCAGCTCTGATATGCGCTTCCCCTCCAGCAGCCCAATCACCACCATGGCAGACAAAACTCTCCCATTTTGTCCCGGCTCAGTCCCGACGCGGTAATGATGAAATCGCTCTCGCCTCTCCTTTTTTCTTTTTTCTCCCTCTTCTTCTTCTGCTTCTCCTTTTATTACTCCTCACGCTTTTCATCCATTGGATCGATACAACTGCATCATGCAGCCATCGATGCGGTGACTGACACTCCACAGCCAACCACCATCCCGGTCTACACCGAAATTGACACTCGACCACCAGAGGGGCAAGTGGGAGACGGACGAGGAACTGATTATGCCGGCGCCTTTTGTAGCTGCGCCAGCTCAACATTACGTGTTCACTACTCTAGAAGACTTAGCAATGACTAGCAACGCATCTCGATGCATCCCGCATACCGCCCTCGCTCGTCCGAGTGAGCAGCGGTCCATCCCCCATCCCGCGGGAGGGGATCGATGCATTGCGTCCCGGTAGCTAAGAGTCGAAACACCATCCGTTTAGGCTGCTCGCTGCCTAATCAAGGCGAGATTGTGCCTCTCTTTCTGTCGACGCCTGACGGGAGACCAAAATCACTCCCCGACTCATCCTGCCCAAGGGTATAAGAAGAAGAAAAGAATAGCAGGAAAAAAACCGCAAACGCCGTATCTCCGGTATCGCTTGATAAACAATATCCGTGTGTCTTCTTCGCTTGCCTTGGTGAACCAAGCCAATCCCAACATACATATACATGCATGCGGCACCCCCAATCCCTCCATTCCATAGTATGGGGAGTAGACCCGCATGGCAAGAAGAATTGATAGCGTCTGTAATGTAGCAAAGGATATGGCCAAAGGGTAAGGAGAAGAAACATGAACAAAAGAACAGCAAACCATCCGAAATCAATGCAATCCGCAACTTGAACGCCAAACCAACAGTACCCGAATCAAAGACTGAATGACGAGCCGTGAGGCTTTTCCCTTCTTGCCCAGCCGCGAGGCCTCACCCATCTGTAAAGAACTTCCGTTGCCGTAATCCCGCAATCTCGAGAACGATACACAATTTGCCCCAATTTGGCCTGCTAGGGCAACTGAAGCAAAACTTTTTTTTTTTCTTGTTCCCTGGTGAAATGTCCAATATTGTCCGCTGGAAACTTGCCAGATGGCTTCCAGGGTTCGGGGATCTCTCTCATGGCAAGCCCACAGTGCCTCATCGTCTCATACAATGAGTCCCAGAGTCCGAAGTTTTGGCCGTCAAAGCTATCGGCTGTAGGTCGCTCTGGACAGCCCGACTGAGGAAGAGAAACAGAAAAGCAAAAAAAAGAAAAAATGGTGCAATTGGCACCCTCCATCATTTGTGGCGAGAGGAGCTGTGCTTGTGGGAGTGCTTGTGGTGATGTGACGGTGAATGTTTGTGTCGACTTGACGAGCCACCGCTGCTCTCCAAGTCTCTTTCCAGTGTTTCAACCCTTGATCTGTATCCCTTGACGATTTCCTTGATGTGGGCTATCCTGTCGAAATCGACCTCGAGTTCATCGAGCTGTCGCAGGATATCCGTATAGCGTGCGATTTCGGCATCGGCGCCGTCAATGATGTTGCCGGCTCGGTCGTACTGGACCTGAGTGAACATCTGGGCTTGTTCGCTGAGATAGCGAATGTTTTGTTCGATGCCGGCCATCAATCGATCAAAGTATCGCCCCAGAGCCGAGAGCGACGTGCTGTCCAGCATCAGGAGGCCTTGGCTGCTGGCTCTGCTGGCTGCCCGAGAGCTTGCCGAGCCCCCGCCGCCTCCCAGAGCCGCCTGGCCTTGCCGGAGCAGCTGGAGCTCCTCGGCACTGAGCCCCAGTTGCGTGTCTGGCACGGCGTTTGTGGTGGCCATGGCTGGCTGTCGTGCAAGGCGCTACGGCGCCTCCTGGACAGGGAGAGCCACCCGCGGCGCGGTGACGAGGCTAGCAGCGGCAGCAAGGCGAATGAATGGCTATAGAATCGAAGTCGGGGCTGGTGGATGGGACAACGATGGTAACGGCGGTGGGTGTGGACGACACAGCAAGTCGGATCGATGATGCCGTAGGACGATGAGGGCTGCGACGGAGAGCGAGATGAGGACTGCGCATGAATGCTCGAGTGACGATGGCGTCTTGTCCGGCAGTTTCGATGCACCGAGGGTCATGGTCTCGGGATGATGACGGCAGCGATTTGCATGACACCGCAGATTGGATCAAGAGCCGGCGGCGCGCGAGTGGTTTGAGACTGAACCCCCGGAGTGGCCAGGTTTTGGCGCAGACCTTATCCAAGGATCTCTGAGCAGGCAGGGAGCTTGTGATTGGAGAATCAGGATCGTGGGGGGGTTTTTAAAGGCGGTCGTTGCTTCTGGCCGGCGGCTGGCGGACGTTCACCGTAGGAGCCGCAGCAGTGACGCAGCCCGTGCTCCGGCAATGGTGAAGGAGGCGTGTGATTCTGCTGTCGATGGGGAGAGGAAAACGAAGCCGCAGCTCAAAGCGAGAGCCCAAACGGAGGCTCAAACGGCTGGTCGAGGAGGTGAATGGCCCGGCGCCAGTGACGGGACACGGCCTTGCATGGCCTGTTTGAAGGCAGCCCGGTTCCAGCGGTGCGGGCGGCCAAGTATTAGTGTCCAGAGGCGAGTCTGAGGCATGGATGGACCTGCAGTCGACCCCACGTTCCACTAGGTAGCCAAAAGGTGTCTGAATGCCCTCCGAGTCTGTCTGTCTGTCTGTCAAGCAGCAACCAGAAGTGACCGAACCACGACTTCGGAACAGCTTGAGTGCGATGCCAGCCGCAAAGGGTCAACCTCCTCCGCGCTTGTTTACACTCCCGCCGCCAGGAGCTATTTTTCGCATATTCTATGCGGCTAGGTATCAGAGTTCAAAGGGCTGTGGACGGCTGCCAATCACATGGCACTAGAAGCATTGTCGAATAGCTAGCCCCAGGCCGTTTGATCTTGACGGCTACCAGCATGCAATGACTGCAGGGGTAACCGCTGCACGCCGGGTAATAGGTAGGTCTTTGGGGGCTGTTTTGCGCTCCGCCCATCGAGATGGCAATCTACCTGTCTGGCGCTGTCGGTTTTCCTGCTCGTCGATAAGAGGCTGGCTGGCTGAGGGAGGGTGGGCGAGCTGCCCGGCAAGAGTCGAAAAGGCTGAATCCATGGCTCGCGGGGTCTTTTCTGCTGGACCGTCACCGAGATTGCAAGATGCTTTGCTTCGAGGGGCTTGCTGGTACCTACGAAGACGGAGCAGAGCGGCCATGTTACAAGTACCAGGTAGGTACGAAGTAACAGAGCAAGCTGGAGACATGCTCGGGGTCACGGTCGACTTGGTGGCCTCGGCGTCGCATCAGATCAGCCTGCAAGATGCGGCAACTGCTGCTCGTCGTCACTGACAAGACACGGCAACGAAGACCGCCGCCCACCCTCTCTCTCTTTCTCTCTCATGTTGGAGGATAACAGACGGAACCGGCCGGAACCAGACCATGGTATACGGACCATCGTCGACCGGATAGGAAGCTGGCTCTGAGACAGAAGGGGGCGCCGGGACGAAGCCAAACGGCCGGACGGCCAGAAGATGGTGTGTGACGGTCAGCGCCAAACGTTAGCTGGAGAAGGGGAGATTAATTACGGATGGTGAGCCAAGGAGGAGAAGCGAGGGCGAGAGGAGGGAAAAGGGAAAAAAAGAGAGGCGATCACGAGGGGCGTTGCTTTTCACGCTCCTGCCCTTGGGACAGGCCCCTCCACCTGGCCTGGGAAAGACTGTTCCAAGAGGCTCCTGCCGCAGCGGCACCATCGCAATCAATTGCCTGCAAGATACCTACATGTACATGAAGCAAGGTACCTTCAGTCCTTTCCACCTCGCCAGCTCTCCCTTCTTCACCTCTTCATCTCCCTTGCCTAGGTATTTTCCTTCTCCGCCATTCTCTCATCTGTCCATCATCTTCACCAGCATCGCCATTATCATCATCATCACAACCATCATTCTCATCCAACGACATCGTCTACTTCGCATTGTCCTCTCCCTGGACAACACCACCAGATACAATCCTGGGACGGCCATTCATGCCTCCCTCGTCCGTCGCAGCAGCTTGGCCCAACCACCATCGCCATCACCGCCCACCAGTTCGTCCGTCACGGCCACAAGCGCCAACCCGCCCCTCACCTCCATGTCCAGCATCTTGGGCGCTTCAACATCCTTTTCCTCTCGCTTCGCCGATACGTCTCGCCCGCCCTGCAACACCAAGTGGCGCCATGCGGGCCACAATACCACAGCATTATGCCTCGGTACCTGATACTCTCTACACTATCCGTACCTTAGCAGCCCCGGTTCCTTACGTCGCCTCGCGGGCTGCTGCCTCTCCTCTGACTTGACCCCATCCGCCAGAATCTTGGATGCGACGGATATGCACAGGCACATGCGAGAGCCCGTCCAGAGATGCGCTTCTCCCGTTCCCCTTTGGCCCGAGGCTACCCTCTGCCCTACCCAGGAGCCCCTCCCTGTTGTTGTGCCATCTTGGTGAATGCGCGATCGTCATATATGACATGCCTTAGTATGAGTGCGTGCTTGTCTGGCTCAGGACCATTGTCGTGGTTGCGCATCCCCGCCCTGCTTGTGGAGCGAGTGTCCCGTCTCTCTGGTAAAGGCAGACTCGCGTGCCGTTTGCCCTACGAATACATGCCTATCTCTTGTCATTACATGTCGGGCCTCACTGACCCTACTACCGACGCAGTTCCCGAGTCGCAAGAGCCGTTGCTCCTCGTCGTTGACCAAGTCGCACCGCATCCAGCCTCCGCCATATCGGGCGCCGGCCCGCCTTGCATCAGATGCGCACGCGGGATCGCCTGCAGCGGCCCTTATGCAAATCACCCTCCGGCCGGCTGCGCGGCTTGCAGCAGCGTGCAGAAGCTTGATGCCTTTGGTAGCCCCATGTAACCACGGGCAAGCCTCATGACAGCTTCCCTCCGCCTTTAGCTCAACTTGATGCCACTGGCTCGGCAAAGTCAAAGGATCTTCCTTTGAGGGCCACTCAAGTCGAACAATTTGCGAAAGCTGCACATCATTGTGCCACTACCAGCTCGCTTCTTTTGGCTGATCCTCCGTCGTTGCGAACGGGCTTCTATTCACGAACCGCCTAATTGCGCCGTGCCATTCTAGAACAAGGCCGCACACCCTCTCTGAAAGGAACTTCTTCGGCCTCTCAATTTCAGAGAGCTTGTTACCCTTCGGCTCAAGACACCCTCCCGGGAAGTCCTTTGAAAGTCCAGCCAATGACAGTAATGCTAGTACAGGCTCCTTCTGAAGCATCATCCAGTCAAGTGACTGCCATTGTGTTGCATCAATCGATTGCCTCACAGCGCGCTTGTGCGACGGTGGCGTCACTGCATGTGACTATAAGCTTGAACTCGCGTTACTGAGATGTTTAATCTCACGCATATTGAAGCCGCTTGGTATGGAGTACTATTGATGGATATCTTGGCGGCGGGTTCCAGGTTTCAATGCCGTCAAGAGACTGTTTCTCCCCTTGTTTCACGCTGAGGCATCATTGCATCAGCCTATCCAATTAACTGCTTGCACAGTGACGCATCTCGTTTACGCAGTGTGAGGCTACGATACGATGGAGAGGACGAGAAAGATTGTTATTTCTCGACTTCTTACCGAGGCTTTTAGTTGCGCGTCAGCAATTCACGTGCGACAATGTTGGTGAAGTGTGTTTTGATGAGCTGTACAAGCAGATTCACCTCGAGATAGCTCAGAAATTGTAAGGGAAAAAATGGTATTAGAGAAAGATTGCATTTTCCATCGTTCTCCTTGCATTTAGATCTACAGTATCATGAATGTCTACTATATGAAACGATGAAGCAGTGATGGGAATATCCTCCCTTCCGTATCAGGAACGCACATCCTCAAGCAACCAAACCATCGCTTCCCGCCACCCCTCAAGCTCCCTCTCGTCCAACCTCCCGAATGAACCCTCTCCACAAAGCATTCACACTTGTCCGCCCAATACCGTTGCGTATCGTCGCAGAGAAGATACCGCTCCTTGTTGCCGGCCAATGAAGCCGCCATCCACAGCAGAGAAGCACCTTGACACCAGGATCCCCGTTGAGATGCGCCGCAGCCCCCAGGCCCCGTCCACACAGCCGGTGCCTCGCCGCCGCCTTCAAAAGAAGAAACACACCATGCATGTCTTTTCGCAGCATCTCTCGCTGCATAGTTTCGGGCTTCAGATCGGGAAGCAGTGGCGCGGGACCCTTGCGTCTCGTCAAGTCCAGGGAGTGCCATGAGCAGCATCGTCCCTCCGCGTCTGTTTTCCGGCGTCAGCTTTTCCCACGAGAGTTCACGGCGCTGACCTAGAATCCTAAGCATGGGACGAACTCCATTCAGGGCTAGAGATCCCTATATCATAGAAGTTCACTGAACGACCAGTATATTCCAAGTCAAATTTCGCACTGAGTTCATCGAAATATAAGAACAGTGCTGCAAGATGCATGCGAAGAGCCTGAGTATGCCGTTGCTCGGAGCCATCGTAAGTGCCAAAGGCGTGCGGAGGTGATTATCGCCGTCCCGGAAGAACTGCGGAGCGTGTCGGCGATTGTGTCCTTGTGATGCTCTACGGCTTCTCTGAGTGTTTCGCAGTGGCTCGCCGTCCCGGAAGAACTGTGGAGCGTGTTGACGATTGTGTCGAGGGCAGCTATCAGTTGAGTAGTGGTGGTGAATGGTTGTTTAAGCACATGTTGAAGCACATGTTGAAGCAGTGCCCAATAGGCTTCTTGACCAGATTCATCTTCAATTGCGTCATCTGGAAGACTGAAGCGGTCGAGGCATCGCCATAATGACGATCATGGCAGTAACATAACAGATCCGGCCACGCCAAGTTCATCGTAGGCAATTGTAATCAGTACAGGATGTCTATCATGAAGACGCCTATCCTGAGTTCGCAGGCTTTTGGCATGCTGATGCTAGGACAGCGAAAAGTACTGCTATATGCCAGCCTTGACAATAAGTTATCCGGCAAGGCCCAGCTGGAAATCCCCGGACCCGTCCGTCGCCGACTTGTAGCCCGGTTTCAGCATTATAACTGACAGATCGAGGCTCAATCGACAAAAGAGCTGTCCCGGAGGGTATCGAAAGCACATCAAGGCTGTGTAAGAGGCTTCATCTGGTCCCTTGACCCCCGTTTCGACCGTGCTATGGTCCATGCGAGATGACGGGTCGGCATGTCAGGCGATTAGACGATCAAGAAATTCATCTCCGGATCCTTGAGCATCTGTACCCAGGTCTTGGACCCCCTTTCCTCATCCGGTAGGTTCCAGATTACCTGGAGCGTTTCCATGGCGGTATGGATGAAGCCCCAAGGACAAACGGTGGTCATGATCCGTAGTCTCTCCATGACAAACTTTTGTCGTTCCGGCTCCCTCGTCTCGGCGCCTATAATGAATGTTGGCCATGTGGTTGCCTTGAAGTTGGGGTCATCCACGGGCATCATATTCAGATGTGCCATCAAGTCGTCCGCCAAGAAGGCGGCAAATGCTGGACCAAGCCTCTCTCCAGCAGACGGGATTGCCTGCAATATATATATGCACGCAGCCAAACGGTGGCTGGCTCCCGCGTGCATCCGGCTTTTCATGACATCTTTTGGCAGTTCGAGTACTCCTGAAGTGTCGCGCGCCCATGAATAGATATCGTACGCTTGGGCACGATTGACGAGTGTGATTGCAGCCGCGGTGATTTCTTCGCTCGTCTGATCATGGACCAATTCACTCGACAGTTGGGAAGCAGCGTGTAATATTTCCATCAACTCCGGTGGGCAACACAAATAACTATTCGCCACGGTCTTTCCGAGCACAAAGGGTATTTGGGAAGACTCAAATTGGAGCGACGTCGCATACCGGGCGGGCATGAAGGCAGAAGCGAGGATAAAGTAACTTGGACGGTCAGTCAAAAGCAAAATGAGGGAAGAAGAGAAAGGTAAGGGTGGATAGGAGGCTCACATGAAGCAATCTGAGAGCAGGTAGTCCCGTAATGAGCTATCCCAGGCCTGGGTAAGCTGCAAGGAGGACATGATCTTGGCTGCCCCTTCGAGATGCGCCCTCCAGCCGTGCTTCCCAGACTCGATCAGCTCCACGTTGATGAAGAAGAGCGACGCTGCTAGCACGACATCACCATCGACTGCATGAAGATTCTGAATAGCGGCAGACATGAGCTTCAGCGCTGTATGCTTGGCAACCAAGGCATCATTGAGTGCCTTGGCCGAAGCCGCAGGGCGGTTCGCGGGGATGAATCCGCCATCATCTGGAAAGGGCAGGCCCATGCTGATGAGGTTTGACATGTGAGCCGCCGAAGCTGCGACGATGATGTGCTGCAGCAGCGGGTGAGCGCCAGTAAGCGGTATCAGGCTACGGAAGGGATTGAATCCTAGCATATCGTTGGACACGAGGTCTTTGCATACGCGAGTTGTGACTGGCGTGGGGTGACGTTAGCCCAGCGACGACATGAAAGCCGAATGGCCATTTGCGACTCATTCAGACTCATTCGAATTTTTTCAATACGCACAGTAGTCGAGGTAGAAGCGATGGGAAGGGCTGAGATCTTGAAACAAGGGATCGACCGGCGTTCGAGCAATGCTCGGACCGGCAATATGAGACGCGGGATGGGAGAAGATTCCCGTTGGCGACGTCGATGCAAAGGTACGGTTCAAGGCCAAGGCAGTGGCAGTGGCAGGCCGCCGGGGAGATAGTGGCCATGTCGGCGATCCTGGCGATCCTGGCGTCCCTGAGACTGCCGACGATGCCCTCCTGAAAGTCAGGTTGGGCGAGGTTCCTGCGTCTTGCACCCCGTTGCCCTCGGATCCGGATCCGGCCCGGGAGTCGGCCTCTTGCAGTGCCCCTGCCTCCACCGGCGCGCTCGAGGTCCTGCCGGCGAGCTTCCCACGACTGGCGATGGCGCCCGTCCAGCGGAAAAGCTTGCCGTAGCCGAGACACTCCTTGCCGGCAGCGGCACACTTGTTGCAGTGTGGGTACGAGCGATCACATCGGAGCCGCTGGCGGCGGCAGTTGTGGCACGGCTTGGTGGGTGGTTGGACGGGCTGGGCCGGAGCCGGAGCCGAGCCCGGGGGTGAGCCGGAGGGGGAGCCGGAGGGAGAGCCGGAGGGAGAGCCGGAGCCTGAGCCTGAGCCCATGGTGACGGCGACGCTTGAGCACTCGCCGGGAAGGGGATCGGTGGAGCGCCTGACCACGCATGACAGGGCAGGACTCGGACGACAAATGGCTGGTGGTGAAGCAGTCAGTATGTCTGGGTGAATTTTGGCGAGCCTGTGACAGGTGCCAGGCAGTTCGACAGAATCTCGCCTCAGCCTTGATGACAAGTCACCGCTAGCCCCAGCTGGGAAGCCAAGGCGCAAGTCGCGCGTTAGGGGCTGCGGGAGACCGGCGCCGGAACAGTGGTCCGATTCTCCGAGGCTCGGATCGCAGCGGCTGCGGCGGCAGATGTTGAACTAATGTGTCGAGATTGATATCTGATCGCGTTGGGATCTATATAATACCTACATGCATATAGATACCAGCAATGAGTGGTAATGGTTGTGAAGCGTCTTGAGGTTCAACTCGAGTTGAGCTGAGCTGAATGCTTGATTGACGTATTGCCCACTAGTAGATTATCGGATGGAGATGAGAAACCACCAACATGATTCATGCTCATGCGTCTCTAACTTGCCCATGATCAGACCAGTTCGAACCAAAGACCAGACCTTACCCGAGGCACCCAACAGAGGATAATTGCTCTCTTGTAATCAGAGTTCAATAATAGATAAGAGATGCTCTCGAGTCGACTTTTTTTGCGTGCATTTATCAGTATATTATGTACATGTATATTGCACACTCCTCAATATAACAGGGCCGGTTTTCAAACACACCTCCTGTATATCAGGTGATAGTCGAGAGCGTCTACAAACATTCCAAAGTAGATCCCCTGCTGTTCTTCTTTGCTCTCTCGGTATCTCTTCCTCTAATTTGTTTGTTCTGTATACTCTGTCATGAGGGAGAATCAAGGGCATAAACTGTCAGTTGCCATTGCACACTAAAGGTCCATTCCTGGAGCAACCCCAAACAATGGCGGTGTAAACGAGGCAAAGCCCTGGTCTGTCTCACACTCTTCACACAGCACAAAAATAATTTCCAATTCAGATGAGAATTCATCTGATACCCCAAAGTTCTAGTGTCTAGCAGAGAGACCTCCTGCAAAATTCCTAACTCTACTGCCTATCCTCATGGGATCGGTACGCTCAACCGCGACTTCGTTAAGGATTCAATATCCTGTATTGTGCCTCTTTACTTGTTTTACTCTTCTGTAATTTTACACAGGAGAAATCTGAGCAATTTAATGATAAATCATTTCCTATACACAACCTGCTATTAGCAATTTATCCAAATCTAGTGGCCTGTGATTAGTATGTATCTCTATCCATGATATGTCACCTCGAACAACTGAACCAGATAATCATTCTCGCGTCCCGTAATCTCAACCACCTTACACAGTATACTTTGCTGTTGTGGACTTGACGTGTCTACACCGAACGTATACCTGAGTGGTCCTCCCCCTGTGAGTTTCTAATACGAGATGTAAATCTTGTTTTCGTCTCTCTATCATTCATACTTACATACAGCTAACACCTGTATGGTAGCAATTTGCGAGTGCTCAGCAATCGCGGTGACATCATTTCCTGCTTGTGTCTCTTTGAACGGATCAAGTTGGGCTCTTGACAAGATTCTGCAGATGGATACGCCGGACCGGGACCACACTCACCCCGTATCTATCGCAACTACTCCGGCTATCAGCTGTCACCAAGGGAGAGGCGTCTTCATGTGAACACAAGTATACAACCACCCTTAAATTACTCCGGCCACAGCTTCGTACGGCGTGACCTTGTTGTCATTGTCACTTCGGGCGAGCCTAACACTTTCTCGACTTCGCTCCCCGAAGCCCAACCACATCATGCAAGGCAACTACAGCTAGTACCACGATTTCTGTACAAGTATCTCCACAGCTGGGGTGGCCCAACGCTCCTCACACACCCGCCGCTGTTCCTCATGAGAAGCCAAGCAGCGGCACGGGAATCGACACCGCTCTGCTTTGATCCAGATATATGCTGGCTCATGTGACGACTGTCATGCCCCTGGGCGCCGTCAGATGTCAAAAAGTAATCTCATCAAGCTTGAGGGTTCCTAGTCGCCCCCAGAGGTCGAGTGGACGGCGTCCTGTCAGAATGGTCGCCGATACGAATTGCCACTTCGACACGAGATGGACACTCGCTCAGTATTACCTAGCTACGTTGGTGGAAGGATCAAGAATGTGCATAGTACTACTACTCCCTTACTAGACTGCATGCACATGTACTGCGACCAGCGCCTGTACCAACTGTACAACGCCATGCAGGAATCAGCCAACTGGAAGTTATCCGATATCAAGCGCGGCGCAGCTCCAGGGATGCCAAGATGCACTCCAGTCGATCGGTCAGATTACATGCTCACCCAATCCCCAGGGGAGTGGCCGAAGTAATATCATCACGGGTCCTTCTTCTCCGTCGGCCTGTGGGTACTCCAATATCTTTGTTGGGTGGACAACTTTGCTCGCAGGAGTAGTATGTCTCTTCTTCTCTACCCCCCCTCCCCCTGTGTAGGCATGTATGTACGCCGTTATCTCAGCCTTGTTGTCATAAAAAGAGAGAGTGCATGTGGCCGAGTTACAGTTTCCAGTCCATCCCTCCCAAACGGGGAGTTTCCCGGCATTTGCAAGGCATTATTGCCGCCCAATCATGGATCCCGTACATCGGCTGTGGAAAAGGGAGAAGCATCGTATCATTTGTGATAGGCGACGATGTTCATCTAGGAACAGTTTCACCGTCTCCGAGCGAAACCGCCGCCCAACATGGAGTAACAGGTACGGGCTTGCCTGCTGACATGGCTAGACATGGGTCAATGGCATCGGCGATTTCAAGTCTGCTGACGGTTTTCGCAGAAAAAAAAAGGGGGCGGAAGCCGTGTGACAATGGAAGTTGGCATAGAAATCCAACGGATGCCTGCCGGGTTCGGGCTTGTGGTGATTACAACCAGAACCAACAGCTTCCCAGTTGCACCAGACCGATTCGCCCCAAGCGCTGTCTTCAGGCTGACAAGCCAGTCCCAAGAACCCAGTTGGCAGGATTCGCTAAACGGCCCTATCTTGCCCCTCCCCTTCCCTCGTCGACTTTGGGCTCGGAGTGTTGCCGAGACTGTGGGAACGGGACCGGTGATTTACATCAAGGCTGCGAAAAGCGGTGCTTGTCAAAACGGACTGGGCAAAGGGCCCCTGGTTTCAGGTCTTTTGCCTTATTTTGCCTTTCCAGGCCCCATGCCCTCCGGTGGGAAGAGGCCTCGTTAGGCAACGACAAGGCAGCTGTAAGAGCGATCTTCTGAAGGATTCATCCAGTAATACCCGGGGTTGGTAGGCTTTCGCGGGATACTATACGCGAGTTTCTCATTTCTTGACGATGCTGTCGGAGTGCGAAGCCGTGTCCCCGGTGGGACTCCACTGCCACATACCCGTTGCAGGTCTTTGCGGGAGTTCATCTCGAAGTCGTCGGCATTGGTATGTCAGTAGCAAGCGAAGTGAAGCTTCAGAAGCCTCATGCACGTCGTAGTATTTCCAGGCATCTACTGGCGCAGTCCGTTGAGAATACAGCACAGATACCCCATGCTGTCATCTGTCCACCTCAACCCCGAAGCCAACAATCCTCCATCATTTGTGAATCACGAATAGCATCTAGATGGCTCAGGGTGCTTTTTGGGCGTTGAATCTTTCTTCCAATAGTAGGAATGATAGCGATGTCGTGTCTCATTCTGCTCGGCTACGGTTGCCGGCTGCAGACAACTTGACGTGACAATAGCTGGCAACCCAGCTTTATCAAGGCTGCTTGGAGATGAAAGGGCAGAAATAGAGACTGCAAGACTTCGAATTACTTGGCGAGAAGTAGCACTCTGCTCTCTAGTTAATGGCATGAGACGCTTAGAGGGAGACAGTTTCACCAGGTATACTGCTGCGCGTACAATCTGTCCCGCCTCGAAGTGCGCGTGAATGGTTTCCTTGCAAGCAGTTACACTGCATAATAATGTCTAGAAACTACAGAGATACTCTTACAAACGAGCTGTCAACCTCAAGGTCTCCCCCCCCCCCCCCCCCCCCCCTTCCAGAATCAAGAACGCGCCGCCCCTCGGTGATGATAGCAGTGTCCGGAGTCGACTCCCCGCCCACTTACCGAGAGGATGCACAGTATATAATCCTGGGCATTATGAGCGTAGTGGCCTGTGCGAGAAATAATCGCTGTTTTGATACCTTGGGGGATATTACTCGGAAGATTGTTGCCAGCCTTGTTGGTCTCTCGGTGCTACTGTACCCCTCATTTAACCTTGCTGCCTTGCGGGCGACGATGACATTCTCGCACATGAAGGCTTGGCTCGCTCGACGGGATGGTGGGTGGCATACCCTTGCTCGCGCAGAATCGTCGTGCCGGCTCAAGACTATCGCTCGATTATTACAGTAGTAATAGCCCTCCTGATCGATCCTCCTAGTCGGTGGTTGTTGGCACAGAGCAACCAGACTAGGGGTTTGTCTCACGAAGGGTCATTGCAAGTACAAGTACGAGAAAGGGAGGGTTGTCAGAAGGTGTCCCGGGATCACCATCCCTACTCTTTCTCGGCCGAGATCAATGGACTTTGCGTCCCGCGGGTCATCATGATTTCCAATTGCCTTTTTGGCGAGAGCGGCTAATGCTCCAGGCCTGTTTGCTTTGCATGATTCATAAGAACTTACAAGTTGCATACAGCAAGTGAGAGGACCAGACAAGCACACCCCAATCGTCGACGCTAGTAATCGCCGACTAAAAGAACGCGAGTCGTCGAAAGCTGTCACTAGATCACTAGATCTATCGCCCACATTCGTCCCTGGGTCTTGTTCGACACACGCGCGGAGTGAGATTCGCTTTTGCAACTCCTGGATTGCGGACTTGGCAGCGACGGACTCGATCGACTCCATACCTAGACTTGCTAGACTACCGGGGACTCAGGGATTGTCCTAGTACTAATACTGTAGCCCTGGAATTGGCTGAGCGACATAAGAGCCTGTGATTATTACCGACACTACCAAGCGATAGTCGTGACAGCCAGTATCGAAAGTGTTTCACTTGTAAGCACTTGGTGGGTGTTTTCCTTGTTTCTGCTGTTGGTGGCTTGGCTTTGAACGCCGATAGGCGATATACCAAGGGTTGACTATGAACACATGGCTATTCGGGGGACCAGCTCGTCAGCATATATCCGAAGGATTTTTTTTCTGCGGCAGTGTATGAGTCTGACATTAGGTGGTTTATCTTCAGCAGGAGTCTATCTAAGCAAAGTCTTTGAGCCTCTCTACCACTTGTATCACAGTGGTAGCCAGCGCCTCGAATTGACTACCCAGCATTTCCCCGCGAACCAATCCATATACATCTTTGTTATACTGCTACTATTGCTGTATGACTCTAGTCTTCGTGAATGCGCCCATGCCATCTATCGAGTTCCGAACCAGCCCTCGTCGTATGACAGATCGTTGGATTTGCTGATGAATATCTTTTTTTTTTTTCCTCTGTAAGAGAGAGAGAGAGAGAGAAATAGCAGCAATCAATACCGTCATCGGGATGCAATGGCGCATACGACTCTCGAATTACGTACAAACATAGAATTGAATAGAATAGAATAAATCATCGCGAGGGAAACCACCGGCTTCTCATTGCGTCCCCCGAACGCTCGGTGAGCTGAGTTTAACCCACATTTAAACAAGCAATAGATGGGAAACTAGAACAGCCACCAAGGACCACAGAGGCTGACGCCGGCGCCGACCCGATGGTCCGGTCTCCCAAAAGTCCTGAGCGAATCGCGAACAGCGAAAGGGGGGAGGGGAGGGAGGGAGGGAGGGCTGTGCGGCGCCGTCTGTGCCACCGGACGCCCGAGGCCAACCACCCGGCGAGAGGAAGGGAAATCCGTGCTCCACTTGTCGCGTGGGTGACAGCAGGGTGTATCCTGGGAGATCGTCGAGGCGGCGGGGAGGATCTTAGTGTGCAAACGGAGGGCTCCGAAAGAGCCGGCTAAGCTGATGGGACACAGTATGGGCTGTGGACGAGGGAAATAAGAAATGAGATTAGGAGAAGATGTGGTCTGCTTTGTAATATGGAATTCAGGATTCGTTCAACGGAACAACATTGAAGTCTAGGAACCGGGCGAGTACCTGGAATCTTATTCATGATGTTTGACTTGCTGGTCTATGTCCAAACTGAGATGTGTCTGCAAATGTTACAATTCAAGAATTGCACACCTAAATGAAAGGTGTAGAGTGATAGTTTGATGGCTACTGAATCTGGGCTTGATAACAAATGGCCTAGTAATTCAAGTTGAAGCATTCTAATGACATCCATGCATGTCAACGTCCTCTGACTACATATTTGCAAGGCATGTAAGACTACCCTAGCTGTTGGTAAGCGACGAAATGATTCTGTCCGTATTTTGTGCATGGGTATTTCACCATGGTCCTTGTTGGATGAATCTTGCGCGGACAAGGGTATACCTGTCTCTACCGCGCGTATAATCCATGGCCAGTCGTGAGACCGCGAGCGTATACGACATGAGGGAGATCGACACATTGGCGTACGATCGGTTATTCCAGCCTCTCCAGGTTGAACTAGTAATATATATCTTATTGGGCCTCGGAAACTCAAGCATGGCGAATATGACTTTGTTGATTATTATACATTCCGGATGCCGGAAGTTGGGGGTGACGGTATGAAGCGACAGGGGCGGGAAGATCTTGGATCACGAAGCGAATCGAAACCAGTGAATATGGGTAACTCGTATACTAGATAGCCTGTGTGAGACAGTTGTGCCCTCCGGGATATTGGACATTGCGGAATATACTTCTCGTTGCCGCACCGGTACGTCATTGTAGAGGAGCTTGTACCTAGGTATGCAGTTTATCAAGTCCATGGTGAAGTCTCACCTCGCAAAGAACTGATCTTGACGCCGGTTCGGCATTCTCCCAGCTTACTCATGACTACACCGATGAATTTATAAATAGGGTTCGATCAAAACGCCGAATACTTCTGGAAATAGATGCCGGTGTGTAGTGTAAGCACTGCTATAGAGAAGACTTCATCTACACTTCCAATTAGCCTCCATGAACAGCAGCAGGACCATGGTGAACGGCCAGTAGGGCTTCTACATTTGTTTTTAGTTGTTCGAATCACCCAAATTCATATGCTGAAGGGGCTGCTTAGCCCCCTAACGCAGTTTACAGCACTCTAACTTCAAAGCTACTCAACATTGACTTTTCATAATGTCTGGAGCTGGGGTTGATCTACGGGAATGGTGGATTGGACTGCAGTGCACGGTCAAGAGGCTCCGGGAGATGGCACACGAGGTAGCTGGATCGGTACTGGATCACGCCTGAGCGTATTACTTCGAGCAGAGGACAGCCAAGATGGGTAAGCTTTGAGTGCACGGCCGATGGGAGTATCCGCGTGAACACGTTTTCTGGTCTATGATTGTGGCTGCATTGTAGGATTCCGGAAGGATGGTTGTCCCGTCTGATACAAGAGGAGTGGTGTTAGTAAGACGAAGCATTTGGAATAGAACAGTATCAGGCCATTGTCTAATCTGGGCAGTGCTATAAGGCTGACTGATTCTGGCGGTTCCGCAACTAGACGCATCCGTCACCTCGACACTGCATCATGGTCATCACCTAAAAGGTGTGTCGATGCTAGCCTGGAGAAGAAGCTGTCTTGGACTAGAGTTGCAGGAGAAGCATTACCTAAAGGAACTATTCGTGGTAGCCAGATTCGGGCCAACAAGGAACCCGAGTCGAGGCTAGAGGAACTAAATGATAGATCTATGTATACACACACACACATACATACATACATATATATATATATATATATTCATATTGATGCGAGGCAGTAATGTGGTTGGCTTTTATGCACTTTAGTTACATTTAAACCTGTCTAGAGACAACGTGTTATGTAGTATCAAACGCCAAACTCCTCCTCTGCTCCTTTCACCCCCAACTTCCAATCATGGTGTAATGCGCTCCGAGATGACACGATTTTGCATGCTACTACCCTAAGTCCCAGCTTGATATTCGTACCTAGGCTTACACAGTATTGACAAGGCATTCGTGCCCACGTCTGACCGCTTATTGCGTTCAGGTTTCATTGTGGTCGGAAGTCCCGACGGAATTTTACCGTTTAACCTGTTTCTGAACATGGACTCGCAGCATCGTGGAGTCGGAGTTGGAGTAATAGCCGCCTGGCTATTGCCGAGATCTACAGCTAGGTAATTGCGAGCAGTTGGCTGGACTCGCTTGTGGTTGCCATCTCGACTTTCACAAATCATGTACAATTTACAAGACAATGGAAGTAGCAA
This sequence comes from Trichoderma reesei QM6a, assembly GCF_000167675.1. Lineage (NCBI taxonomy): Eukaryota > Fungi > Ascomycota > Sordariomycetes > Hypocreales > Hypocreaceae > Trichoderma > Trichoderma reesei. The sequence continues at coordinate 2,481 of NW_006711171.1, read as the reverse complement.
CATGTCGTTGTATGTCTTCTTTTGATTTATCCTGTGTTGAATTAATATCTTAGGCACGAGTGAAAGTACCAGGCTGTGTGAAGCTGCCTGTGATTTAGCGTCAGGTACCTACTATAGGTAGTAAGATAAATTAGTATAATAGGTATGTTATGTAAATAAAGTATATTGCGTAAAGTACCTGTGCTATATAATAAAGATGCAGGGGTCTTTAGTAGAAAAGAGGTCTTAATAAAATAAAATTAATTAATTAACTAGCTAGTAAGTGTATATATAAAAGTAAAAGACTAGATCCTTATAGCCTTTATATAGCTTTTTATTAACCTTCCTTATAGTTATATAACTAACCTTTTTAAAAAGGGCTTTTAGCCTACTATTCTTACTATCCCCTTTATATATAAAGGAAAAAGAAAAATGCAGCCCTTAAATATTTTTTATTAAATATAAAATAAAGATTTTAAAATAAATTATTAATCCCTTATCCTTTATTTAATTTTTAGCTTCCTTTATATTTATATTTAAAATCTTTATTAGCCTTACTTTTTTAAAAGTAGTTTAATTAATTTACTATACTAAAGGGTTATTAAAAGACTTTATAAAATATTAAAAAGTAACCTTTATAATATAAATTATTTCTTAAATTATAAGTAATTAATAAATACTAAATAAGCCTTTATATTTATATAGTAACTTTATTAAATAGTAAATTAAAAAGGTAATAGCTTTATTCTTAATATAAATATAAGGTATATATTAGGTTTTTTATAAATAGTAGCTTCCTTTAACCTTAATATCCTTTATTTTTATTATATACTTTAAAGTAATTAGAAGTTTTAGCAGGTAGTCTTAAAGCTTAAGGTAGACCCTTTTAGCTAGCTTTTTTATAAGGTTTACTATATAGTTAGTATCTTTTTACTCTCTTTTTATATAATTTTTTACTATAGCTTTTAAGTAATTTAGGGATTTTTTATATCTTATTCTTAATATAAACTATTTATAATACTAGACTATATATCTTTTTAAATTTATTTTTATTTAATTTTTAATTAAGGCCTTAAACTTTATTTTATATATATAAATTATAAAAGTAGAGATTAATAAATTAAATATCCTAGTTTATACTATAAGAATTAGTTTTTTTTTAAAAATAATTAGTAGAATAGTTATGCCTTATAGTATTAATATTTTATTATTAGCTACTTTTAAAATATATTTAAGTATAAGCTAAATATATTATAAAATTAAAAAGTTATAATATATTTTTACTTTATTAATTTATTTCTAATAAATTAAGGGGTGCTATATTAATATTAATAAAATATACTTAAAAGTATTTAATAAAAAATTATTCTTTATATTCTAGTTTTTTTTTTATTTACTTTTATTTTTTTATTTACTTTTATTTTATTATCTAGCTTTATTATAATATTAATAAAGTTTATAAAAGGTAGCTTTAGTAAAATAGATATAGTAATTATAAGGTTTATAATTATAAAAGTAAATATAGTTTTATCTTCTTTTATAAAATCTTATAACTTTTATATAGCTTTTACTATCTTTTTTATTTTTATTTTATAATTCTTTAAAAATACTATTAATAATCTTTATTTATAAACTAGCTAAAATACTTTTATAATAGGATATTTAATTAAAGTATAAGGTTACTTATATAAAGGTAGTCCTATTAATAAAACCTCTTCTAGGCCTATTAAAGTAATTTCTATATTTATAATATATAAGTATATAAGCCTATTTATCTTAAATAAGCTTATTTTAAGAATTTAAAAAGGGGTTAGCAGCACCTTTATATAAACTATTATATTATTTACAGCAGCCTATATAGCTAATAAAAGGTATATTTTAACTTATATTAATAATACTATTACTATAGATTTCTTTATTAATAAGCTCTCCCCCTTAAAGTTTAATTTAAGCTTTTTAAGGTTAAGGTTTAAGGCTTTATAAATCTATTTAAAAAGGTAAATATATTCTACTAGCTATATTTACTTTATTTACTTAAGCTAGTAGTTAAAGTAAAGTAATATTTCTTATAATACTATATTAAGGATATTATTTTTAATTTTATTTATTTTATATTTTTTTAGCTAATCTCCTTTTTTATATAATCTCTCCTCTTTTTATTTTTTACTATCTTTTTTTTTATTCTGCATATACTTTATATAAGGCTTATTTATTTTATTTAATAAAGCTATAATATTTATTTAAAGCTAGGTTATTAAAATAAGGTTTTAAAGTAAAAGTACTTTATACTTTATCTTTTATATAAAGGCTTTTAATATATTTAAAAGTTTTTTAAAATACTTTATTAAAATAAATAGTAAAGCCTTATATATAAATTTAAAGGGCTTTATTTACTTTTTAATTAATATTATTATATTTAGAACTAATAAGTCTTTTATAATTAACAGTTTTAAAAGACTTTTTATTACTAAATTATTTATAATAGTTACTGCCTTTTATAAA